>NC_069660.1:220328180-220650452 GCF_027244095.1 Hemicordylus capensis | reverse complement strand
CTGTTGAATCAAGATAAGTACTCTAAATTTGCTTCTCTTGGGTAGTCCTATTCTTGTAATCAAACCAAGTAGCAAAGGGGATTCTTCCTTCCTGCAGCTCATTCCTTTAGTTAATGGAGAATTGCACTCCAGGAAACAGAAGATGGTGATCAGTAGTTGATCAGAAGAGCTAGATGCGCTCGTTGGCAGGAAATCTTATGGTGTTCCACATATAGAACTGGTTCAGATGATAATCGGTCTCTATATGTGAAGAGGATGGAGTCGCGCTGAGAGTGCACCCGCCTGACATCCATAAAGGATGTCCTGATGCACGGTTAGAGCATCCTTTAATTGCATGAGAGAGGGGAGCATCCAAACCACCCCTTCTTCACGTGCTACAAATGCCTGTTTAAATAGCTACTTCCTCCCCTGAACTGGCCCCTGTCATTAAGAAGGATTCAATTAAAACTAGCTTAAATACACATTTAAATTAATATTTGGATCATGTGCAGAGCAGTGGTTTTGGACACACAACCCCCCCATGTGAGAAAAACACACATTTCCATGTGATAAAAATATGCCAGGCAGATGTCAAGATATCCAGGGAAGGCATCCAGCAGGGCATGCTCTCAGTATGTTCCTCTTCTTAGTTGCATGTGCTAATTTGGGGTGCAAGATGGGGAAGCATAATCTGAACCAGCCTATAGTGACTTTTCTAGTGGCTTGATAATACTGTAGTCCTTACATCTGTGTTTGTTAAATTTTTAAATTATGAGCCTTTTTGGGTCAGGGAATCTATCCACCCACCCATCTCGTTTCTCTCTGCTGTGTAAACCAGTCTGAACTCTTTGTTGAACACAGCATATAAATAAAAGTAGTAAAGAGATGGCCCTGTAGGTTCATGAGAAGAAAAGCATTCAAGATTATGGTAGTCACAGGTTTTAAAATGTCTCTTTAACTGTCTTGGGGACCTGCTTATGGGATTGAAAGATAGGATAGAAAAGTCTTTCACTACATACATACATTTAGATCTCTTTACAGTAGAGGAGAAAAAAATCGGACTGCATCAAGACTGTGCCTAGGCACCATTGAAATCAGTGAGAAAAGTTAGTCATGCCCAACTTAAGTCCCATTAACTTTCATGGGATTTAGTTTATGACCGGATAGTTTGGATGTTGCCCATTAATTTCTGCTTTTGTACCTAATGTATAAAATGGGAGCATAGGAAGCTGCCATATACTCAGCCAGACCATTGGTCCATGTAGCTCAGTACTGTCAACACAGACTAGCAGTGAGCTAGGTCTCATGATCAGTGTAACCCAGTTCCTGACGGTGCATGGGGAGAGTGGGCTAAGCCCACTCTTCCCACACACGAGCGGGGAGGGAGACCTGGGCGGCTGGATCGGCCGTCCACATGATTGCTGGCTCCGTGACGGAGCCAGTGGGGGCTGGGGAGCTTGGGGGCTGTGCAGCCCCCAGAAGCTCCAGTATGCCCTGCGTGAGTGGGGAGACGGCTTTTCACCTCCCCTCCGGGGGTCTACTCATGAGTAGCTGCGGTGCAGAGCCACGGCGCAGCTACTCATGATCAGGCAGACCGGGTTTGCAGAGCGCTCGCTCCACAAACCTGGGCTAAGTGTAGGGCTACTAAAGCGGGCTAGCTGCTCATAAACCACCGGGCTCACCTGCGAGCCCGGTGGCTTACACGATCAGGCAAAATCGGGCTAGGCTCCCCTAGCCCGATTTTGTCTGATCGTGAGAATAGCCCCAGTATCTTCTCTAAGGTTGCAGGCAGGAATCGCTCTTATATCTTGGAGATGCCAGTGAAGGGACTTGGAACCTTCTGCATGCAATCATGCAGGTGCTTTTCCCAGAGCAGCCTCATTCCCTGAGGGAAATATCTTACAGTGCTCATACATGTAGTCTCCCATTCAAAGGCAAACCAGGGTGGACCTTGCATAGCAAAGGCGACAATTCATGCTTGCCACCACAAGACCAGCTCTCCTAGGGGACTATAGCTATAATAAGTGTGCCATCAAGTCGATTTCGACTCCTGGTGCCCACAGAGCCCTGTGGTTTACTTTGGTAGAATACAGGAGGGGATTACCATTGTCTCCTCCTGTGCAGTATGAGATGATGCCTTTCAGCATCTTTCTATATCACTGTTTCCCAATATAGGTGTTTTCCATAGTCTGGGAAACATACCAGTGGAGATTCAAACCGGCAACCTTCTGCTTGTTAGTTGAGCATTTCCCCGCTGCGCCACTTAAGGTGACTTATAGCTTTAATAGTGGTCTATAATTACAGTATATATTTAACTAATATATAGAGAATATATTAGATACACTGCTCTATTTTTTCAGGGAGTGTTGGGACCACAGCATATAGGTAGAGAGTATTTGGCCCTTTCCCTTGCACACTTTTCCCCATCTTGAAGTGGCTATTTACTCCTGGAAGTGCCATTGTAGCAACTTTTTGGGCTTAAATTGTTGCTGGAGGGGGGATTTTTTGGCTGGAAAATAGTACTGAGGTAAAGGATTAAACATTCCTATTTCTAAACAGTCTCGATCCAAATTGCAGCCCTGTATCTCCTACTCTTGAACAAAAGTAATGGTGCCACGGGAAAGTATCTTGTCTAGAGAGCAGGAGGCTGTTGGTTTGAATCCCCGCTGGTGTGTTTCCCAGAATATGGGAAATACCTATATCGGGCAGCAGCAATATAGGAAGGTGCTGAAAGGCATCATCTTGTACTGTGTGGGAGATGGCAATGGTAAACCCCTCTTGTATTCTACCAAAGAAAACCACAGGGGTCTATGGTCACCAGGAGTTGACACCGACTTGACAGCACCACCTTTCCTTTCCTTTCCTTTCCTTCCCTTCCCTTCCCTTCCCTTTCCTTTCTATCCATATACTGATGCATTTAGTGTTGGTATACTTTGCATGCAGAAGTCCCAGGTTCAATTTCTTGCATCTCCAGGTAGGGCCTGGACTGGTTCCTGTTGGTAACTTTGGAGAGGTCGGTGCTGCCAGTCAGTGTGGAAAAAACTGAGCTAGATGGACCAATGTTCTGACTTGGTATAAAAGCAGCTTCCTATGTCAGTCAAATGCTTCAAAATATTCTTGAAAAAAGGACAGATGTCCCAGTGGTTTGATGATAATAGCCATTGACGTGGTCTGTAACTTAGATCTATTTTAGGTATTTTAACACCACATCTTATAATATTTTCCAAAGCTGTATGGTGTAGAAAAGAAGTTCATTTTAAAACTATTGAGTATTAATATTGACTTTTTGATAGTTTTAAATAAAACAAGGAGCGGGAGAGAGGGCATGCCCTCAGCTCTTGCCTGTGGGCTTCCCAGAGGCATCTGGTGGGCCACTGAGTTAAACAGGTTGCTGGACATGGGCCTGATCCAGCAGGATTGTTCTGATATTTTTTTCAATGTTTTTAATTTTTAAAAAAATTACTTTAAAAAAATCCTGTGGATAGTATTATCCATGTATATGGTGCTTTACAAGGAACAGGGAAGACAGGCCGCTGCCTCAAGGGCAGGCAGAGAAACCATATAGAGGAAGGAGGCTGAGTAAAATGGAAAAATTTGCTATTAATGTGATTATACCTGTTCTCTTGACCCTTGTCCGACATGGCTTATATTATCTGACGGGGGGTTTGTTGTAAAAGGCCTGGTAGAGATTATAAATGTGTCTCTGAGGGAAGGTAGGATGCCTCCTTGTCTTAAGGAGGCAATTATTAAACCGCTTCTGAAGAAGCCTACCTTGGATCCCTTGGACTTGTCTCCAACTTGTCTCCAACTACAGGCCTGTCTCCAACTTTCCGTGGCTGGGCAAGGTAATTGAGAGGGTGGTGGCCTCCCAGCTCCAGTCCAGACAGTCTTAGATGAAACTGATTATCTTGACCCATTTCAAACTGGCTTTCGGGCTGGCTATGAGGTGGAGACTGGTCAGCCTGATGGATGATCTCCAATTGGCAATTGACAGAGGAAGTGTGACTCTGTTGGTCCTCCTGGACCTCTCGGCGGCTTTCGATACTATTGACCATAGTATCCTCCTGGAGCGTCTGAGGGGGTTGGGAGTTGGAGCCACTGCTTTGCAGTGGTTCCGCTCCTACCTCTCGGGCAGTTTCAAGATGGTGTCCCTTGGAGACTGCTGTTCTTCAAAATCTAAACTTTTGTATGGTGTTCCCCAGGGCTCCACATTGTCTCCAATGTTGTTTAATATCTACATGAAACCGCTGGGAGAGATCATCAGGAGATTTGGTGCAGGGTGCTACCAGTATGCTGATGACACCCAAATCTATTTGTCCATGTCAGCATCATTGGGAGAAGGCATAACCTCCCTAAATGCCTGCCTGGAGTCAGTGATGGGCTGGATGAGGGATAACAAATCGAGGCTGAATCCGGCTAAGACGGAGGTACTCGTTGTCCGGGGTCGGAACTCGAGATATGATTTTGATCTGCCTGTTCTGGAAGGGGTCACACTTCCCCAGAAGGAACAGGTACGCAGTCTAGGGGTGCTTCTGAATCTGAGCCTTTCCCTGGTGTCCCAGGTTGAGGCGGTGGCCAGAAGTGCCTTTTTTCAGCTTCGGCTGATACGCCAGCTGTGTCTGTTTCTTGAGGTGACTGACCTCAAAACAGTGGTACATCTGCTGGTAACCTCAACTGGATTACTGCAATGCGCTCTATGTGGGGCTGCCCTTGTACATTGACCGGAAACTACAGCTGGTCCAGAATGCGGCAGCCAGGCTGGTCTCTGGGTCATCTCGGAGAGACCATATAACTCCTGTATTGAAGGAGCTACACTGGCTGCCGATATGTTTCCGGACAAAATACAAGGTGCTGGTTAAAACCTATAAAGCCCTAAACAGTTTGGGCCCTGGGTATTTAACGGAACGCCTTCTTCTGCATGAACCCCACCGCCCACTGAGATCTGCTGGAGAGGTCCGTCTGCAGCTGCCACCGGCTCGTCTGGTGGCCACTCAGGGACGGGCCTTCTCTGCTGCTGTCCTGAGGCTTTGGAATGCGCTCCCTAGTTAAATAAGAGCCTCTCCATCTCTGACAGTTTTTTAAAAAATCTTTAAAAACACATTTCTTCACCCAGGCTTTTAATTAATGTTGTTTTAATGGTTTTAATGCTTTTTTAAAATATTATTTTAAATTTTTTTAATTGTTGTAATGTGTGTGTTCCCCTTCCCATTTTTGTCTTAACGAATGTTTTACTTTGTTTTTATTCTGTTGTAAACTGCCCAGAGACGTAAGTTTTGGGCAGTATACGTATGTATGTATAAATAAATAAAATAAAATAAAATAAAATAATTGTACCTTTTATTATTGTATATTTGTATCTTAGGCTTTTTTGTAGCCTTTCAGCAAAAATATTCACCATATCACATTTTCACTTTTTCTGGACTGGTTAATGCAGACTGACTACCCCTCTTGGAGAGTCATTTTCACCCTGGATTAAAATCCGAGCCGATAAACAGTGACTGGGAAAGTGAGGGGAAACTGGCATGCTTCCAACCATCCTTACTGTGAAAACGAACAACTGTGGAAAGCAGTCGCAACACAAGGCGTCCTGACTCCTTCTCTAGCTCCCACCTCTTATCTCTTGTGTCAAAACCTTTCCCCTCGGCAGACGCCACTACCAGCAGCAAATCTGAGGCAGCCCTAGAGGCTTAGGGCTGCCGCCTGCCGCCCCACTTCTCCTCCTGTATGTGTAGAATTGCTCTTTTGCTGCTAATAACTGGGCGGAGCCAGCCATTGCCCCCTGGCGGCGGGGTCGAGATTCCGCGTGAGGGGTGGGAGAGGCGTTTCTGGGCGGAGACAGCGCGCTAGTTGTGGCTGGAAGAAGCAGGACGCGTTGGCGGTCTGGCTTTGTGTTCGCGCGAGCAGCAGCAATATGATTCTTTAGGCATCGGCCGCCTTGCTAGCTTCGGCCGTGGTGCCCCCCCACACCCGCACTTCATCTTGCCCTTGGCAAAAGGTTTCCTCCGTTCTCACCCTGCTGTGCCTCATCTGCGGGCAGATACCTAGATGACGTGAAGCTGTAGATCCTGAGGCGCTGAAGGATACGGCCGTGCTCTGGGGAAACGTCGGCTGCTGTTTCTGGGGCCGCCTGATCTCCCCACCCCCACCCCCCCCCCGCTGCTCCGCGCGGTCAGCATCGCAGGTAAGACAATCCAAGCTGCTCCTTCCTCCACCATAGGTGCGGTTGGCGACTGTATGGTGCATGCACTGGAGAGCCCAGCAAATGATTTCTGGGGTTTTTGGTGGTTTTTTGGGATTTTTTTAGGGGGCGATGGTGTGTGTGTGAGGGGGATGGGTTTAGCCGCACTTACAAAGGTGCAGCTGGTTTGGTCGCTCTTGTATCGATCTGATCCGTGTAAGATCTGGGTTTAACCGAACGCCGTGTGCACTTCACACAAGTGAATTAAAACTCTCTAATGGAAAACCGGTAACGCTGTTTCATCTCTTGATTTAATTTGCTTCTCCCTCCCCTTTTGAAGCCAGTTTTTTTTTTTAAAAAAAAGATTGTGTTTATTTTCGGAGGAATGTATTTCTTCTTTATGACTGAGCAATTTGCAAAACGCTTTCACTGCATCTTGTTGACCGAGACAGAGCATTTGATCTGCATCCTACGCTCTCACCAAAATAAATGTTGGCAGTTTTCTTTCTGAAACAGTGAAGAGAGAGCGCCTGTTGTGTGTTCCTTCTTCACGTGCAACAAGGGGGTAAAATACATGCAGGATGCAGCGCTGCCGGTCTTAGGTTTTCATTCTGGTGTGAGGAGCCTCTCTGCCCGCCCCGCCCCCAGCAAGGTGATTCTGATGCTGAAGCTGAAGAAAGCCTGACCAGGAATGTTTGCTTGAATCAAGTGACAGTCATTTAATTAAAATGTATTTTTGGAAGGGATAGGAATGGCTGCTGCATAAGAGTAAATTGCATGATCCCCAGATATTTGCCACCTGTTGGCTAAGAGACAGATTCTAGAAACAAAGGATGTATTGTATGAATTAAGTATATTCACCTCCCCCCCTCCCTTTTGTGCTTGATAAACTGAATACTTCAAAGCACTTGTGGAAGTATGAATTCAAGCTATAAGAATTCAATATTGTTAAAGTTGAAATAAAGTAGGATTATGATTTAAAAACGAACAGTAAACTCTGATTGATGTGTTTAGACAATTGCATGCACTGTTGAAAAATGGGTAACTTTCTGCAGTGGACTGGTAAGACTACATTGATTCTTACATCCATTTTTGCATTTATTGAGTCTGAAGCTTGTATGACAACTCTGCACTGGTTATCATGTATGTTCAGTTTTAAAATTGCTCTCTTCTGATTTACAAACCACATTAACAACACTCATAAGCGCTGCGGACTAAAAGGCATTCTTAGCATCACTTGTGAAAACATTGTGATACTATAAATCATACCATCTCTGTGCAGCAGGAAAAAATCTGTTCATACTGGTATCAAAGACAATGGTAGAGCAAAGGGGTAAGAGCTATTGACATATTGTACGCAAGTACAATTATCTTTAAATGCACATACATTTTTGTATGTGATGGTCAACATGAGAACTGTACAGAGTACAGATTGTGTGTACTGCTATACATACATTGAATGTAGTGTGTGAATAACTGTATATGTCCATGGATCAACAGTCATGGGTATCCTATATATCGTTTGTATGCATGTTGAATATAATGTGTTAATAGGCTACACTGAAACTAAATAAAGGCTATTGCCCCACTCCAGTTATTCATTTCTCTTGAGCTCCTGGAACTTCTCATGTGCACCAAGGCCCATGTCAAGAGGTTGTATCTGCTACTGCTGATCCCTGCCTCTTACCCCACATTTTTTTGTGAAGTGGTGGCAAAATGATTGTAGGGCCCACTCGGGTGGGAGAGGGCCATGGATAGCAGTTTGCCTGCACACACACACCCCCACCCCCGGTGGTGAGATTGTCCTGTGAAAATGCAGGATTTCAGGTGGCATGTTCATTGGCCACTGCTGTGTAGAATGCAGCTGTGTGACTGTTACAAGTACTTACTGGATATATTTCTGAGATGTAAATGGTGCAACACAGATTTTGTTAGCACGCCCAACAGAGTGCTGTGAGGAGTTTAAAGAAGCAGTTTAAAGAGCAGTTTTCAGGTGAGCATGAAAAGAACAATGATGGCACAATTCCTCCTCCCTTGTACATTGGAAGGGCCTTTTCATTCCCTTCTCTTGCTGGCCCATGGATGTGCATGTACTGCTGCTCCATTGCTATGTGCTCAGCCATTGCTTACAATGGGAATTGCATTGCTTGCTGGCATTTTTGTAGTGAGGTCCAGTAGCCCTGTTCATCCCATGGGCCAATCAATCAATCAGTCTTTATTATGGTACTAAAGGTAAAGGTAACGTGTGCCGTTAAGTTGATGTTGACTCCTAGTGACCACAGAGCCCTATGGTTGTCTTTGGTAGAATACAGGAGGGTTTGCCATTGCCATCTCCTGTGCAGTATGAGATGATGCTTTTCAACACCTTCCTATATTGCTGCTGCCTGATTTATTTACTTTATTTATTTTATTTTATTTTATTTAACACATTTTTATACCACCCAAAACACAAGTTCTCTGGGCAATTTACAACAAAATAAAAACAACCAATAAAGAGATCAAAACATTTCAACAATTAAAATTTTAAAATGTTAAAACTATTTAAAACACAATTAAAACAATATCTAATTAATATAGGTGTTGAAACATACCAGCAGGGATTTGAACTGGCAACCTCTGGCTTGCTAATCAAGTCATTTCCACGCTGAGCCATTAGGTGGCTTATTATGGTCTTAGAGAAGCATAAAGTAAAAGGTGCAATTATATAAAAGAACAAATATTAAAAGCCTGTGGATAAATGACTAAATACAAGATACAAACCTACTTTAAGGCTATAAGAGTCCCAAAACAGAAGTAAAATTCAAAATAAAATTATGGTTATAAAGGAATACATATTAAAAGCCTGTGGATGAATAACAACACAAGCATATACTAAAAAGCTATAAAAAATCAGGAGTAGAAATAAAATTAAGAGCATCACAGAAAAAGGCAAAAATGCATTGTAAAGTCCTATAAGAGGCATTAAAACGTTATAAAAAGACATATACAATCATACCCGGGGCAACTATAGTCATGATAGAAATTTTAGGGCAGGGTAATGAGCCAGAATGCTGTAGAGCTATATGAGTGCAGGGCTGCTATGAATCACTCTGAGGCAGCAGACAGAGGGCATGCTGAAATTAGTCCATAAAGTCAGTTGCTGGACAGGAGGACATCAACTGCTGGATTTTGATTGCTGCCACGCAGAACCTGGCAACTCTATAGGTGATGTCAGAGTTGGAGTCAGAAAGCAGTAGAGAGGTGTAAAATTGGTGTGTATGATCTGGATACCTGTGTAATAGCAGTAGAATGAGAGTGGAGTGGATATCCCTGTAAAACAAGCACCAAAGGAGGACATGCTCAGTTTGTTTCTACTTGCCCAGAGTCGCAAGAACAATGTTGTTCCAGAAATGGAATCTACCTGTAACGTCCTTCAAGCACTGCTGAGAGGAGAACATGGCAGCGCACCAGTGTGAAGGCCCTCCTGTGCTTTGGAACTTCCAGCTGAGTTAGGTATGCCACAGGAGAGGCAGCTGAGTTAGGTATGCCACAGGAGAGTCCCTCAGTGGCAAGGAGATTCGGAGCCCTGCCTATATCAGTTTGACGCTCTATGAGATCCTTGGTTGGATCATAGCCCATGCGACCAAAGAGGTGAGGGGACAGGCCCAGGGACAATAATTTAGTCCTTATTGACCATTTCCAGCTGGATTGGAAATCATCACTCAGGGTTAGGGGGGCATGACCAATGGGGCACTGAGTTAATCTGAGCCAATAGTTGACTATGGTAATCCAAACCCTTGCCTCCACTTTCATCAGGCCGGTCTCCAGTCGCAGGGTAACTTTAGAGACACATTTTGGGACCTGAAGGGCTGCTCTTAAGAACTTTGATTGCACTCGCTCCAATGGAGCAAAGTTGGAGAAGGGACCCAGCTCGGCACCATAGAGAAGCTGTGCTAGCAGCTTGGCTTCGTACAGTTTAAGCACTGTGGGTATGTTCCCATGGCATGCAGGCACCTCATACTTCAAACGTCATGACCATCATGTGCTGCTTGTGAGTTCTCCAGGAGCATCTGAGTGGCAAGTGCTAGCATGAAGCATGGGTCTATTATTAAATTTTACATGATGCCTTACTTCCAAGGAACTCAAGGTGGTAAACAGAAGGGTCTCAGACCCCATCGAGGCATTGACCAGATCCAGCCTACACAGCTTTAGCATTATGTGCTTCACACTCAGGGATGAGTTGGAAACTTGCTCTGGTCCAGCAAGGAAGTTCTAACAATGTTAAGGTGAAATGAAGATAGGACCCCTTTAAATCAGTGGAATTTATGAGCACTTAAGCTCCCCTGAATGCTGTAATCCTGTATGCCAGGAGCAGCCCTGAAACTTTAAAAGCTTATTATAATTTGAATATTTAATATTGACAACTACTTTCCTTATGAAGAAACATTTGCAGCTGGTAGTTAGAGAGAATTATCTTTGTGATCATCAGAGACTTGGCTAATACAAACCTCCTTTTTCTCAATTATACACATGGAAAATGTGCATTTCTTTATTAAGAAGTAAGCTTTTCCTTGTAATGTAGCCTTTGTAAATATGAATAATCTGTTCTCTCTAGGGGGGAAAAAACCTAAATATAAAAACCTGCTGCCTTCAGAAATAATTATTCTTGTTAAAAACTTTTCAACAAAAGAAATTCTCAAAGCATTTTACTCAGAAAAAGGAACGAGATGACTCCCGGTCTCCAAAGGACTCACAATCTTTTTAAAAAGCATGAGGAAGACACCAGTAGCAGCCACTGGATAGGGACAGTTGATATCCCCCAGCTAAATATAAGAGCCACCACTTCAAAAGGTGCCTCCTTGCCCAGTTAGCAGGGGGTAATCTAACAGTTAAATAGAGTTTAACTATTTCCTCATCTTTGGGACTTTCAGTTAAGTGTATATCCAGTGTGCCAGGAATGATTTCCGGCCATTTTGGGATCTTGGGTGGCTGTTGGTGATGATCTGGCCTTTGATCAGCTGTCTGTTCCCATGCATATTATGTTATTCTTGCAAATGCATTTGAAGCTAGGCTGCATCTGAAACAGCAGGTTGTCTGAAACAATGAGATCTCGTTTCTGTTTACCAAGTGTGTCACTATATGGAGTAAATCTTTTTAATAATGGCATTTTAATATCTTACCAGAGTAATTACACTGTTCATTGGCTTTTGCTGTGATTGGCTGTGGGTACTCTGTAACCTTTTAAAACCTCTCATCTCCTTGCTATTCACGGCAGCTCCAGCAATTGTTAACACAGACATTTGTTGATTAGGCAACTGCCATGTCTGCGTAATTATTCTGTTGCAAAGTGCCCTTTTAAATGAAGCATCACTTCTTTTTATTAACTAGCGATTGAGAATTTGGAATCTATCTCATGGGCAGGTGGTCCATCTAGAATATTGTAGAATAAGTGCCCTTGTAGCTGAGTGGCTTGATTAGGGTCCCCCACACCCTCACTAAATTATCAAAATTATTTGCTGTCTGATCTCTCAGTTTGACAAATTAGCATTTGCTAGAATTGGGGTCTGACATAAGATAAAGCCCTAAACAGCACGGGACCACCAGAATATGAAGGGCTGCCTTCTCCTGTGTAAATGTGCCCAATAGTTAAGAATCCTTTGGGCACCCTTCTTTGGGTGCCTCCACCTTCTGAGATGTGTGCTTGAACACCCTTCCCAGGCAGATTCAGAAAGCTCCAACATTATTGTGTTTCAGACCTTGGCTTTGGACCTTTTTGTTCTCCAGGGCTTTTAAGGACCGAATTGTTTCTGCTGTTTTTATTGATCTTTCTGCTTCTGTGGTTGACTGCTTATATTTTGTATCTCTGCTAGCCAGGATATATTAATGGCAATGATGAGCAATGAAATCTAAGGGCTTCTTCAGGCCTGACATTTTTATTATGTCAGGATGGTACAAGGCTGGAAGCTGGCAAAGTTGAGAAGGTAGAAGCTGGAGCCTGAAGTGCAGCAGGCAGTGCTGTGTTGACCAAGCTTTTAGCATTTATACACAGCCGGGAGTTGCTTGCTGCTTGCTCTTCTAACCTCAATAATTCTCTAGAAACATTGTGGTAAGCGATTTGCATTTAGGGACCATATTTAGTTTGGATGGAAATATTGTACATATTGTACATCTCTGTAAAAGATGGCAAGTAGCTTGAGATGCTTTTGCACTCCTCACTTCCCAAGCAGATATAATTTTCATAACATAAAGTGTGCCATCAAGTCGATTTTGACTCCGGGTGCTCACAGAGCCCTGTGGTTTTCTTTTGGTAGAATGCAGGAGGAGTTTACCATTGCCTCCTCCCGTGCAGCATGAGATGATGCCTTTCAGCATCTTCCTATATTGCTGCTGCCCGATATAGTACCATTGGGGATTTGAACTGGCAACCTTCTGCTTGTTAGTCAAGCATTTCCCCACTGTACCATTAGGTGGCTATTTTCATCACATACCTGCTAATAATGATGATGTGTATCATCTGTTTAGCAGTTCCTACAGTTCACAGTGCTTCAGATGTATTATCCTTTAATAATCTGTAGAACAACAATCCTGTAAATAAATATTAGTATCCCATCCCATATTACATTTGGAGTGACTGAGAGGGAGCCCTTGACTAAGATCACCTTGCAAGTTCACGAGAGAGGCAGGTTTTGAACCGGGGACTTCCTAATTCTTAAGCTTACAGGTGAAACTCGGAAAATTAGAATATCGTGCAAAAGTCCATTAATTTCAGTAATGCAAATTAAAAGGTGAAACTGATATATGAGACAGACGCATTACATGCAAAGCGAGATAAGTCAAGCCTTAATTTGTTATAATTGTGATGATCATGGCGTACAGCTCATGAAAACCCCAAATCCACAATCCCAGAAAATTAGAATATTACATGGAACCAAGAAGACAAGGATTGAAGAATAGAACAATATCGGTCCTCTGAAAAGTATAGAGTGTATTGTGCTTGATTGGCCAGCAAACTCGCCTGACTTGACCCCATAGAGAATCTATGGGGCATTGCCAAGAGAAGGATGAGAGACATGAGACCAAACAATGCAGAATTGCTGAAGGCCGCTAATGAAGCATCCTTGTCTTCCATAACACCTCATCAGTGCCACAGGCTGATAGCATCCATGCCACGCCGCATTGAGGCAGTAATTGCTGCAAAAGGGGCCCAAACCAAGTACTGAATACATATGCATGCTTCTACTTTTCAGAGGTCCGATATTGTTCTGTTCTACAATCCTTGTCTTCTTGGTTCCATGTAATATTCTAATTTTCTGAGATTGTGGATTTGGGGTTTTCATGAGCTGTACGCCATGATCATCACAATTATAACAAATTAAGGCTTGACTTATCTCGCTTTGCATGTAATGCGTCTGTCTCATATATCAGTTTCACCTTTTAATTTGCATTACTGAAATTAATGGACTTTTGCACGATATTCTATTTTTCTGAGTTTCACCTGTAGTCTCTTAGCCAGATGACTGCTAGTTCTCTAGCTCCATGCTAGTTACCTTGATTCTGTTTCATGTACATTTTGCAGTTGTTCCTGATGTAACTATTTCCCAATTGCATGTGCTTCTCTTCTAATATTTCATGCTGGGAGGAATGTCTTGTCCCTGATGTTTTGCAGAGATTTGGAGGTCAGTTCATACCTTCAGCAAAATCAAGTGGTAACACTTTTCTCTGCACCTTACCTCTGCAAGATGCAAATGGAAGGTTGTATATTTGAAGATTTCGCAGTTTTTAGGAGGACCCCACACTTCTTCCTGTTCCATGTCCTTGCCTTTTCAATTGGCAGGGAGCAGGATGGACAAATGGGAGGCCAATGATGAATGCTAGGGACACCACTGCTGTGCTGTGGCCACTAGTAGGGACAGTTGCTGACTCGTAAGTGAAGCGGTTGATGAATTCTGAATGGGTTGTGAAAGCTTGATGCTTATACTTGGAGTGGCCACCGGTGTTCTCTCTAATTTTTTTCATCCGTGTGCGGAATGAATTTTGTTCTGGGTGGCAGTATCAAGGCAGTGTGTGCACACATGCGTTGAGAGTGGGGCATTCCTGATGCAGCTGAGCGGGATCTAAAATTAACTGAGAAGACATAAAAAAACTTAGCACATGCATGTGCACATGCCTTAGAAGGCACACTGGTAGCCACCATGTTGGATCAAGATGGCAGATCAAAACAACTAACTCCATTACAGTCCCTCTCCCAAATGCCGTAAATTTTGGTTTCTACTGGGCTGTAAACACAAAAGTCATCTGGGACATGAACATGCACACAGACACATGGACATAGGGTTCTTGTAAACCTGCTTTCTTTTGGAAAGTAGTCTAAAAATGATTACTACCTAAGTGTTATGGGAGTGTTATCCAGTAGTAGCTGCACAAGTTTTTTTTTTTTTAAATTACACTTTGCAAATGGTAGTCTCCTAGTTTAAATTGCCTGTAGCCTACACCAGACAGAAACCATCACAACCTTTGCACAGAGGGAAAATGTTCTACCGGTTTTGTTGAATGAGTGCCCCTGACTGTAGGGCAAATCTGATCTGAAGTAGTTATTCTATGCATGTATATGTATAATTGTTGGTCAATTATGTTTGGATTTATTGTATTTTCTGTGTGTGTATTTATGTATATATTTATATATATATTTATGCACACATCTTTCCAATTAAAAAAAGAAAATGTGCTATGATAGGCTTATGGTCATGAATCCCTGTTTTATTTATTTGCATGCCGCTACTGCTGATCACAATATGCTGCAGTTTCCACAGGGGTTCTTCTGCAGAGGACTCTCTTGCAGCTTTAAAGAGTGACAGATATATGTGGTATATTTTGTTTGTTCGTTCCATTTTTATACCATCTTTCATAAGGCATCCCAAGGCAGTTTACAAAAGTTAAATACAATAAAATGTCATAAAAATCAAATTAAAAACCTTAAAATTAGTTAAACTGTAAAAACTATAACATACCAAAAAACCCACCACCATTTAAAAAAACACCAAAAAAACAAAAACAAAAAACCCCCAAAAGCTGAGAGACCTGGTGGCCTTTAAGGGGTAAAAACCTGAACAAATAAAATGGCCTTTTGTTGTTTTTAGAAGCAGCCACAGATGCCAAAGAGCAGACATTCACTGGGAGAACATTCCAAAGCCTGGGGGCAACAACAGAGAAGACCCTTTCCGCTGTCTTGATAATCTCCCCCTCCCCCGGTCTGTTATATCTTTCTTCACTCCAAGCAGGGGATAATTGTATGCTCCATCCTTTCTCTCTGCTTGTTCTGTGATAATCTGATAAATAATCTTGTAGTAGACCCTTCTTTGTATTTTTCTTTTTCTATGTCCTGCAGGTCTCCAGCTGGATATCAAACTATGTGAAGAGACTTAAAATAATATTGTAGACTCCTCAAATTTTTGATTGGAAGTAGAGTTGGCGTTGCCTTCTTGAAGGAGAATGGCTCTTGGATTAGCAGCCTTTTGCTTATTGTTGGGGGCCTTAACAGGTAGGAGTCCACTTCTAGTATTTTTGATATTATGACAGAGTACCATAACTTGCTTACAAGAGCAGTTGTGGGGGAAAGGTCCATGGGCCCAAGACTTCTCCACCATGCACCAAAACTTTTAAAAGACAGACAGAATAAAGGCTTTTGGAAATTGATGCTTCTTGACTTATTTGCAACAGACTCATGCATTCCTTTTGAAATGAAGGCTGTGTTAGAAATTAGCTGCTTAATGTCCTGGAATTGACAGGAGAGTCTCAATGTATGTGAGTAGGAAAACATTGCTGTAAATAATCCTACAATCGTTGTAAGCCTTGTATGTTTCCTGAATTGTTGTAACATCTTGACAGACCGATGTTTGATCATTTGTGCAAAATACTGTTTGGCTTGTTCCCTCATTGAGGATTAACTTTGATTTAACTCAATATTTCCCCCCTGTAATTCCATCTTCCCTCACCCACAGTATCCACATTTGGAAAAGATGTTTTACTATTCATAAAGTAGCTGTTTTTTAAGAGGCTTGCAATTTTTCACAGAAGATCTCAATAACATTAAAGTAACCCTCAGAGAGAATAAAATCTCTATTCATTATGTATGGAAACTTAAAAATGAATACAGCATAACTCTGCAGATCTTTGATGAATTTCCAACTTTTTGCTTTATGAAAGATTTTCATAAGCCCCAGCAAAGCTTGCCAGAGTTAAGCTTTTGTAGCATTTAGTTTATAAATTGGTTTTCCCTCCAGAAGTGTATACATCTGTGGATGAAAATATGTCTTCAGTTGAAAGCTGAAACTTTTGGCCTATTTGGTAAGATGGGTGGTTCTGCATGACCAAGAAGTGGAAGCAGGGCAAGTATGAATGACCCACAGTTTGGCTTTCGCTGCTTATGCTGTTATGTGCTTATGTTCTTTTATACCTGTGGTGAGATCCTTGGTCTCCAGTTGACCAGTGGTATTCATGAATCTCACTGAGATGAGTGTGTCCCACTTTGAACATGGTACTACAGACTGCAAAAGAAAAATATGACTGGCTCCTGTTTTATCTGCTTTTCTGTAACATATGAAATACCTCAAGTTCAAATCAGTACATTTCAGTGTGCAGTTGCCTTTTTGCCTCACTTTTTTGCTTTGTAAAACTGTCTCTATTAAATAGGCATTGCCAGTTCAGTCAATTCAGTGTTCTCTAGGAGCTACCAACTAGAATTATAATGTTGACTAATGAATGCTCTGTTAAAATGTGATCATTTTCTGCCCATATTTATCAATCTCTTGACTTAAAAATATATAACTTATACGTGCATCCCATTTATATATAGGATTCCCAGTGCTCTCCCATGCAGGTTACTGATCATGTCTATACTTGCTTAAAATCAACAACGATGCAACATCCCATGCTCCCAGACCATTTACTAGGCTTGTTTGCTTTATATTTATATAGCTGTGTTTCAGTATCATGCACCAAAACATGTAGGTATTGAACTACTGAAATGTAGCCACCCTATTTATGTATTGCTTTTACATTAAAAGGTCTCAAAACAGAAGGTATAGATTTCAAATGTCACTCAAATGACACCTGTTGACATCTAGACTAAGAAAGTGATGATGCTATGTGAGAAATGGTGTTGTTGTCAGTGGCTTTGACTAACTTACCCCACTAACTGAGCAAAGAGACACCTTTTTAAAGTGGTGGATCTCTTATATTAAGTAGGGTGAGAGCAACTGGCCCTATCCAACCCCAGTGTAGAATTGTTCCAGTAGTGTTGCTGTGTCTCTCTTGTGTTTCTTTTTAGATCGTGAGCCCTTTGGTGACAAGGAACCATCTTTATTTATTATTTACTTTTCTGTGTAAACTGCTTTGAGAACTTTGGTTGAAAAACGGTATGTATACAAAGTAACTCAGCAGCAGTGATCGTTCAGGAGGGAGAATTTCAATGACCTGCCCTCTCGAAAGCACGCTGTACCACACAAAAATGTGCCTCTGATGGTCAGGCAGTCCTCAGGGAAATATTGTTGTCAGGCTCAGGATGTTTCCGGGGCATACAGAAGTTGTTGAAATTCACCCTCCCACCCCCCATCCCTCCAGGTGAGTTCTGGTGCTGCATAAGTTGTGAACTCATTGGGAATTCTCCGCTTCTCACATAGGACCAGCACTTGATTAGTCAGCCACTGGGTTTTGCCCTTCATTTCAGTGCGAGAAGTTCTGCAGGCTCTTTTGGGGAATGTATAAGCTTTGCTTTCATTTCTTTTCCAAGCCACACATCTCCTGAGTAATACAGTTACCTAGTATCCTGTCCCAGGCTCAGCCTGGATCTCTGCCAAGGCAGGGAACCAAATGCACCAGACCCCGGACACCTCTGAGAGCCAGAACCATGGGCGGCACCAAGCAGAGATGTCATATTATATATGTGACATAGGGGTGCCATATGCAGGGCACAGCTCTCTGCTTGCTCACCCTCCCTTCCCATCATTGTTTTCAGTTGACTGCCCAGTTCACATGTACCCACAACAGAACATGTTGCAGTCTTACATCACTTAGGGAGTGAAGAAGACAGTCCCCAATGAGGAAGACTGGAGGAGTAGGAGGAGAAAGATGTCTTTAGCCCCCTCCCCTCCACTACTGAGACATCGGGGCATTGGACACTGCCACAAACTGGCTGAGCAAGTGATCTTTGGCTAGAGGGACATTTGTAACTTGTCCTGCCTATGGGTTTGCTTTATTCATGTACACTTCCATGTGGCATGGGTATTTGTCATGGGGAAGTGACTCCCATACCACTGTGGATGCATATGAATATGGCCTAAGATATCTTATAGGGTTTGATTCTGAGGAAGAACTTGGCACCAAAAAGTCAAATTACTAAAATGAGAGAGGGGAAATCATGATCTTAAAATACACACACACACACACGCCCCTACTATGTGTTATCTATTATGTAATATCCTAACTGATATTTTTGCAGGGACCCAGAAATTTGTCTAGAGACAGGCAAAAGGCATTTTGCTCTCTTAGCTGCTAGTTCCTCGTCAAACAGAATAAGCTTGAGTAAGTGGAGGATGGCTATTTTCCTTATAGAAGCAGCATGTGCCTTGCCCTGATCTTACTGCAGGTAAACAAGAAGCTCGCTCTTCTCTGGTGATGCAACAGCATCTAGTAAGCTCAGCTGAGAGTTCTGTCTCTGCTAGTAATGAGCTTTCTTGACCCCTGATTGGGCAAAATGATCTTTCATTTTGCCTCCTGCCAGTATAAGTGAAATGGGTTCTTTTCATAGTGATATTTCAGTTCTCCAAAAAGGGAAACTAGAACTTTGGACTCTAACTTGGATACAAACTTTAGCTGCCTGTTTGTGTCATAAACTATGTTTCAAGACATTAATTATGGTGATGCTTTTATAGCTCACTTGAACAACCACCATCTTATGGGACTGGGAATTGAGAAGCTGAATGAGTCTGTGAAGGACATTATTATAAGTGCAGTGTGTGAAGAGGAGAAACACTTGCATCAGAGATTCCTTTGAGGCCACGATAACCCTATCAGTCGTGTATTTTATGTTATATGAAAGTTTTATTTTATTTATTTATTTATTTATTTATTTATTTATTTATTTATTTGATTTATATACCGCCCTTCCAAAATGGCTCAGGGCGGTTTACAATTAAAACAACTTATAAAACAATGAAAAGCTAAAACAAATTAAAAACAATAAAACAACAACTAAAAATTTAAAAACATTTTAAAACAAAAATTAAACATTGTCCTCAGACCCCAGCTCAAGAAAACACGTAGACTTAGTATGGAAGAAAAGGGCCACAACTTTGTTAACTATTACACAAAGCATGGCAGACTGGAACACCAGGTGATTAATCACCCTTAGAGAACAGTGCGGGCCAATAGAAGCAGGTCAGAACTCTGAAATCCTACCCAGCGCCCTACTGGGCGACACACCCTGGCTCGGGAATGGGCAGGTACACTCCACCCAATTCCTTCAAAGCCGACCCCCCCTTCTGTAAGAGAGGATCTCAGAGGTCATTTCAAAAAAGTAGCAGAAAATTTCGTCAGAGATCATTTCCGGCCACCTAGGAACTGCAGATATATTTTAACCTCACCCCCCACCTGCCAAAGTCAGGTCTCAATGGCCTGACCACGGAAAACGCGGTTGTCAGGACTGTGTGTGCCGAGGTCCACCAAGGTCCACACACCTTGGTGTGTGCCAAGGTCCACCTTAATTCCAAGCAGGATCTCATCCAACAGCAGAATTAAGGATGCAGCACAACGCTATACCTTGGACACCTTAGCTCTCCTTCTCTCCCACTCTCTAGCTCCCCCAGCAATGGCCCCCAGCTCCCCAGTAATGCATAATTGTGACATTTCTTCACCCCACAGTTGATGTCCAGCACTTAGCAGCACAACTCCCTTGGCCTGGTTGGTTGGAAGGTTGGCCAAACAAAATTAAACTGAATTAAATTAAAGAAGAGGAGTTACCTTACTCCTCTCAGTGTTCCGGGGCAAGGAATACTCCAAGGCAACCTTTCCGCCCTCCAGCACTAAATTCTAAGCGTGGACATGGCTTCAGAGCTAGGGAAGGAGGAAAGTTCATTCACTCCCCCCTTCTCCTATCAGCAGGAGGAAAAAGGCCTGAGCTCCTCTCTAGGAGACAGTCAGACCAACAAGCCCATCCCGGCTGATCTCCTCATCCTCGGCAGCCCCTGGCTTACAGTGGGTATAGAAAAGAATCACCCCCTTTGATAGACCTTAAATTCTGGTTCCCTTACATCCTGAAATGAAAACACAAAGAAAATTCCCTTCACCAGCTGTACTTATCCAATGCAACCTATAACATCCAACTGAAAAACATCACAATTACAGTCCAGAAAAAGTGTCAGAAACAAAAAACAAGAATTACTGAGATTGAAAAAGGATCACCCCCCCCAATGTCAATATTTTGTTGAACCACCTTTTGCTTTAATAACAGCCTTGAGTCTGTTGGGATACTTCTCTATCAACCTTGCACATCTAGACGGAGCAATATTTGCCTACTCCTCCATACAGAACTGTTCAAGTTCGGTCACATTGGATGGTAGGTGTTGGTGGACTGCTATCTTCAAATCTCCCCACATATTTTCTATGGGATTTAGGTCTGGGCTCTGACTGGGCCACATGAGGACGTTCACTTTTTTCTCCTTCAGCCACTGTGTGGTCAATTTTGCTATGTGCTTCAGATCGTTGTCATGTTGAAAGGTGAATCTTCTGCCCATCCTCAACTGACTGGCAGAGGGTAGCAGGTTTTCTTCCAGAATCTGACGGTATTTTGCCCCATCCATTTTTCCTTCTACCCTAACGAGAGCCCCAGTCCCTGAGGCAGAGAAACACCCCCACAACAGGATGCTGCCACCTCCATGCTTCACTGTAGGTATGGTGTGTTGTGGATGGTGAGCTGCGTTGGATTTACGCCAGGTGTACTGTTTGGTGTTGAGGCCAAATAGTTCAATCTTGGTCTCATCTGACCATAAGACCTGTTTCCATTTGGCATCAGAATCTTCAAGGTGCCTTCTGGCAAAGCTCAAACGAGCTTTAATGTGGCCTTTCTTGAGAAGTGGCTTTCTCCTTGCGACCCTCCCGAACAAGCCACATCTGTGGAGCGCTCGTGAAATTGTTGTCACATGCACAGAACAACCACTCTTTGCCATGAAGTCCTTTAACTCCTTCAGAGTGGCCATTGGCCTCTTGGTAACCTCTCTTACCAGTTTCCTCCTTGCTCTTCCATCCAGTTTGGAGGGCCGACCGGATCCAGGGAGGATAGCAGTCCACCAACACCTACTGTACCATCCAATGTGACCGAACTTGAACAGTTCTGTATGGAGGAGTGGGCAAATATTGCTCTGTCTAGATGTGCAAGGTTGATAGAGAAGTATCCCAACAGACTCAAGGCTGTTATTAAAGCGAAAGGTGGTTCAACAAAATATTGACATTGGGGGTGTGTGTGTGTGATCCTTTTTCAATCTCAGTAATTCTTGTTTTTTATTTCTGACACTTTTTCTGGACTGTAATTGTGATGTTTTTCAGTTGGATGTTATAGGTTGCATTGGATAAGTACAGCTGGTGAAGGGAATTTTCTTTGTGTTTTCATTTCAGGATGTAAGGGAACCAGAATTTAAGGTCTATCAAAGGGGGTGATTCTTTTCTATACCCACTGTAAATAGAGCCCTGCATTTCAGACATTCCTCCCCCTTCCAACCTGCTCCGTCTTCCCTGGCTGACCCCTGGTTCCCAAAAGGGACTTGTTCTCTAACTCCACCCCCTTCCTTAATATCCCTGCACCCGTTTGCAGCTGTGGAGTTAATATCTTTTCTGCTCCCTTTCTACCAAGCTGTCGTCTCCTGGGCTGTCCCCGCCCATCCCCCAGCAGCTGTTGCACATCTCTCTGAGCCCTCCCTGACTCCTGAGAGATAATTGCTGGGGTTGCCATGGCGTTTGGAGCCCCCCGGCTTCCCTTGGCACCCTGTCGTTTTGCTGGGTACACAACCCTGTCTTGAGGGGGAGGGTAGGAACTCCCGCCAACTCCATTGCTGGAGTTTAGAGCATTCTATCTCTCTCCAGTCTTTGGCCTGCAGCTGCAAAAATTAAACCTAAAATGCAGAGAAGTTAACTCAGTCCAGTCTTCTGTGTGGTGCACAGATCAGGTAGAAATTGGCACTGGAGAGGCAGACCTGCTGCTGGCATTGTCATTGTTATCCTTCTCCTCTTCCTCCTCCTCCTCCTAGCTGTCGAAAGCAAGGGTGTCGCTTTCCTATGAAGACTCTTGTGCTGTGGTGCTGGGTGTGGCTACCTTTTCAAAGTACCTGGTCCTGGTGCTTTGCTTGATCCTGCTTTGCAGAACCCAGTTGGTGTCCTCATAGGGTTGCAAAGCAGCTTCCAGCTGCCTTTTGAACTCGACGCTGTGTTCCATCAGGGGATCAAGTTCGAAGACCTTGTCGGCCAAGGCAATCCCCAGCTGCAGAATCTCAGACAATCCCTTTTTGGTGAAGGGCTTGGAGAGCTCCTCCTCCTCTTCTTTCTCTTGTCTTTTTCCTCACTATCAGGAGCTGCCTAGATGATGTCCTTCAATTCTCCCTTTGTCAATTCCTCCTGATGGGTTTGGAGGAGTTCCTCCACCTCCAAGAAGCTCCACAGGAATGGCTCAAAAAACTCGCAAAGGCTCCACAGAGAGCTCCAAGAAGCCTCCAAAAGCTTCAGAGCAATGGATGCTAATAGCTCCCTAAGGATACCAAAGGCTACCCAAAATGGTTTTTAGAAGCACAAAAACCTCAAACAATGCAGACCAAAGCACTCCACCATCCTCCAAACTTCTCTTACAACCCACAAGCACATGTAGCAAGAGCATGAACATAAAAAGGCAGTACTGCATATGTTGAAAACCACGAATATGTGAAACTGCTTACTGCAGATCATAAAGTTGGGTATATATTGCTCAACTGCGGATATGCGGATAACGAGGGTCATCTGTCTAGCTTTGGTTAGTGTGATATAAATAGGAAATAGAGATATTAGGTCTCTCTGGTTCCTTATTACACAGTTCTTTCATTTCAAAGCAAATGGTCCCTCTCTTTTCCTGACCTCCTCTGGTTGGTAGATTCATATGATCATTTTGACAAGGTGACTGATATGGTGAACCTGCTCTGATGGGTGTGTGCGTGTGTGCATGTATGCTTGGCATCTTGATTGGTTTTGTTCCTGCTTTGGACACATTGCATTTAGATGCCAAGACTCTAGGCCACTGCTTTTTCTCAGTCCACATATTGAGATGTATTGTACTCTTTAGAATAGCTCCTTTTCTGGTATTGTTGCACACATGTGGACAAACATGCCTACCAGTGTTCCCCCTAAGGCATGTGTACGTGTGTGTGCTCACAAGTTTTTTGATGTCCGCTCAGTTAATTTTAGATCCTGCTCAGGGATCAGTTGAATCAGGAAGATTCCACTTGGAATGCATGTTTGTGCACACTGCCTTGATATTGTCATCCAGAACAAAATTCATACTGCACACAGACAAAAAACAATTAGAACACTGATGCCTACTTGTTTGTTATGCCATGCTCAGAAATGCATTTTCCTGAGGTTTCTAGAGAGAGATGCTGCCATATTGGCCACATAAAATAAATCACAAACAAATGCTTTTCATTAGGCCAGTTGCTGTTAGTGTAAGCGTGCAAAATTTCAAAAGAGACAGAAATCTTCCTCAGGCAAAGTTGCTTAGCAGTCCTCTGAGCTATACAGATCAAGTTGGTTGCCACATAGCTTTGCCCCAGTGTTTAGTCCTCCTTTTAAACATATAGTGTGGTTTCTCACCTCTGCCCATAAGTAGGAGGGAACTGGAGGTTCCTGCAGTGCTCATGTTCCCATGCAGCATGTCATCCAAACCTGCTCAAGTCCGGCTTGCAGCAGTCTTGTTATCGGCTTCAACCTGAAGTTTGTAACCAAGGGTTAAATCTGGCTTGATAGAGTTGGTGACAGATCAGTTTGACTGATTGCCACCCGGGCTTGAGTGGATTCGGATGACATGATGCACAGAGCACGTGCACTGCAGGAACCTCTGTTTCCCTCCTACTTACTTTGTACGTACTTGTGAGCAATCGTATGTACTTGTGTTTTGAAACTGCCACTGTTATATATTGATTTGATTGATTGATTGATTAAGTGCTATCAAGTCGGTGTCGACTCTTAGCAACCACATAGATGATTCTCTCCTGGATAATCTGTCTTCTGCTTGACCTTTAAGGTCTCTCAGTGGTGCATTCCTTGCTGTTGTAATCAAGTCCATACACCTTGTTGCTGGCTGTCCTCGTCTTCTCTTTCCTTCAACTGTCCCCAGCATTATGGACCTCTCAAGGGAGCTGGATCTTAACATAATGATGCATAATACTTATGTATCATAAGTATGATAGTTTGAGCCTGGTCATTTGTACCTCAAGTGAAAATTCTGGATTGATTTGTTCTATGATCCATTTATGCTGCTATTTAATTATTTACTGTCTTTAACTATGTTTATTATTGTAAGCCACTTTTTGTGCCTATTTTTATTGGGGCAGAAGTGCGTTGAATGAGTTGAAGTGGGGCAGAAGTGAATGTAGAACTGAATAATGAATGAATGAAATGTGGAAGTGCCAAAACAGGCTGATAGTTCCTCGTCCTCTTTACATGCTTCTGGGGTAATGTGTGTTTCATGCATATTATGTATATTTATTGCTCTTTATTCTACTTCATAAACCACTTTGGGCATTTAGCTAGGACAAAATATTTTAAGTATGTGTGTGTGTGTAAGTTGTGCCCACCCAATGAAGGGAGAAGGTGCAGAACGTTCTCCTCCACAAAATACTGTGGAAACATGACTTGTGCATATTTTTTGCTTCAGCACTTTCACATAGCACACATAGCCATGACCCCCCACCCCCCACCCCGGCTGCCCCCAATCTTCAGTTGCAATCTTAAGCATATTTATTTTGAAATAAAGTTCCACTGAAATCACTTGGACTTACTTCCAAACAAACATGGTTAGGATCCTGGCAGTAGTCACATTTTTAAACTGAATTTTAAATACTACTACTCTGATTACAGTATTTTTAGTCAACAAAAGTGTTCAAAGTGATTTACTTAGAAAAATAAATAACCTGAGATGATTCCCTGTCTCAAAAGGACTCACAGTCTTAAGCAAACAAACAAGATATATCCCCCACTGCTAAAAATACTGAATTATAAAAGTCATTTTCTAAAAACAAAATGAGTGTACATTTTAAAAGGAAGGAAAACATTAGAGATGTTTTGTATTGCTTTTTAAATAGACTTTTGTGGGGGGCTGTGCTGTGCTGTTGTCATCTTCCTGATATCAGTGCCTGTTATTTCAGGGTGTTTCTGTGAGCAGTGCAGAGAAGGCGCCAAGTACTCTGATGCAATAATATCTCCCAATTTAAAAACAACTAAAATTATGCGGGTCCCCCATGCGGTGTCAATGTCAGATTGCATGGCAGCCTGCTGTGACCTTTCCAACTGCGACCTGTCTTGGATGTTTGAGCGGCGTTGCTACATTGTCAAATGTCAACATAAAGAAAACTGTGAGCCTAAGAAAATGGAGAAGGTGAAATCCTTTTTGACCTTTGTGCAAAGGCCTGCACAGAGACCAACTGCATTGCTGGGGTATAGGCAGATGCCGTCAAATGTGATCCGCTCTATGGCACTGCAAGGTGACCCATCCGAGGAAGTAAATAATCTGAAGGAATTGTCTTTCCTCAGCGAAGAGCATAGCCTTGAAGACATACCAGACTACCCAGATGAATACGGGGATATGGAGCAGAACCCTTTTCAACTGAGCATCAAGCATGAAGAGAAGGAGAATGTTAATTATGCTGACTGGGACTTGGTGGTGACCACTGAAAACCACATCAACGCTTCGGAACCGAGTAATGGAGACAAACAAGAAAAACTGGCAGAAAATGAAGAGAAAGCTCCTTTGAGAAGCGCTACAACTGAAAATGAATTTGTAGTGAATTCTGTCACTGAACAACCCGGAGAGTTGCCAGAGGTTACCTTGGACCCAGTGGAGAAATCTGAAAGTGAATTAGATTTCCAACCATCTAAAGAAGCCAATAGCACTTGGGAAGAAGAGGTATGTCTGTTACCAATATCATTTTAGAAGTGATGTAGTTCAGATTGGAGTTGCACAAAAATATGTGCAAATAAACAATTGATAAACAATGTAAACAATGTAAGAGATGTGAGTCCTATGTAAAAAATGTGTATGCCACTTCTGCACTTCAACTTCATGTACACATTGGTTTAGGGTAAAACAATGGGGAGAGGTCTGAGCTTCCATCCTGTTGAGGGCTTGACTGACAGGGTTTATATCTTCTAGCTGCTCTTCCTCATTGTGGTAGATGTATAGAAGAGGAAGACTGAGGAAGAGAGAGTTTGCTTTGGAATTTTCTGCATCTAGCAGGTAACATAATGACTTTTTAAAGAAAAAGAAATATAGTGGCTGGCATCCAGACTAAATTCCTTAATATTACTACTCAGGAGTTACTCTAAAGAACTTCTTAATTGCAATAGGACTGCCATTGAGTAACAGTCAGGATGTCAGCCAGTATGTCGCCCAGAAGTTTGGGGTGGCATGCCAATTCGATAAATAAATATTGCTTTGTAAGTAGTAAAGCAGAGGTGGACAACCTGCTGCCCATAGGCTACGCAGAGACTCTGAGGGTCTTTGCATCTTTGAAATGTTAAGAAACTCGGGTATTTTTCCAAAGCAAGAATTTAGCTCTTGTAGTTGAAGAGACAACCTTGCATACACAGTGGCAAAAAATTCTCATCATATAGTACAGTACCCCGTGCTCAAATGATGAGCTTGAGTACCTCTGCATTCTGTTCTACAATTGCATCATTTAAAGGCACTCAGATTTCTACCAGATAGTAAAAGAGGAGGAGAGAAATGAGAAATCGTGTATATATGTGCCCAGGCTTGGAGAGATGCCCATGTGTTTGGAGCATTGCCTGTATTAATGGAGGCAAATGTGTGTTGCTGATGATACTTTGACAGGCATATGGAGTGTCCCATATTCAGATACAGAGGTTGACATTCCATGCAACAGAAAGGTGGTGTTAGGGACCCATCAAGCCTTTGCTGCAAAGTATGAAAGGCAGTCTGGATGGTGTTGCATGACAGGGCAGTTATGCAAGGCAGTTGCTCAGTGCTAACTTTTACGCAGTGCTGTCAGGGCTTGCCTTTTGTAAACCAGCCCTGATGGTTCACTAACACTGGTTTCCTACTGCACAGAATGTCTGCCACTACATTCCAGTTACCGGATGCTGAGACGACAACAGGTGCTGCCCATTGCCACGGTGCTCTCCTTGTGAGCTTCCTAGGGTTATTTGGTTGACTGCTGTTGGAGACAGAATGTGCAGGGGGCGTAGGGAGGGCATAGGCAGCCCGTGTTCTCAAGGGCAGCACCCATTCCCGCAGCGGCACACTCCCGCAGCGGCACACTCCCTGACCTAGCATCCCATGGGGAGGCTGCCGTGCCTCCACCGCTCAGCTAGGCCCTGTGCATGTGCAGAGGCCATTTGAGTCGCCAGTTGCTCAAATAGCTGCCGCGCATGTGCAGAGGCCTGCCGAGTAGCAGGGGCAGGACAACCTCCCCATGGGTCAGGGAGCGCTGCCGTGGGAATGGGAGCTGTTGGGTGCACGTGGTGGCGAGGTGAGGAGAAGGGGTGAGTGAGGCAGCCCTGGAGGCAGGGCAGCATGGGTTCTTGGGACTCATGTGCCCTATTGCAGCTCCGCCCCTGAGAATGTGAACTAAGGGCTTATCTACACTAGTTTTCAAGCTACTAGTTACACTAGTTATCCCCCCATAGGCGTAACTATAGGGGGGGCAGGGGGGCACGTGCCCCGGGCGCCATCTTTGTGGGTCACATGGGGGGCACCGCCAGATCCCAAAATTTTTTTTTGAAAAAAAATTTTTTTTTGAAAAAAAAAAAGATTTTCAATACAAATTTCTCTGGTGCCCCCTCCCCCACGAGCGGTCCCTTCCGCGCCCGTGCCCCCACATTGCTTTGCTGGCCTGGCTTTCCGGCGGGCGCCTAGTTCCATGCTCTTGCCTTTCCTTGGCTTGCGATGGAACTTATATCCAGCCAGAAAGAGGCCCTCTAGTGGCTTGCCAGCCAGGGTGAGGGAGGGTCTCTAGTCACGCACGCACGTGTGACTTGGCCGGCGTGCCGAGTCGCGCTGCGCATGCGTGCGTCCTCCCAGCTCGGCTTGTCTGCACATGGCACGGTCGCGGAGGAGAGCGTTGTTACTGGGGCTGTAGGCGCAGGCAGGAGGACACGGACACCTGGCGGCACGGACAAGAAAGGATTCGGCAGGCGGGCGGATTCGACGGGCGGGTGGTCACAACAAGGTGTGTGTTTTCTCTTCTGTCGTGTTGTGTAGTCTTCTTATTCTTATCAATCCCCGATTCCCCGCCCGTTCTGCCACTTACTTCCTTCTGCATCTCAGCCTTACATGATCTACGAGCAGCAGCAGCCCAACCCCTTGGTGAAGCTTGTGGCCGCCCCCCCTTCAATATAGCTGCTTCCCCATCATCTACGAGCAGCCCAACCCCTTGTTGAAACTTGCAGCCGCCGCCCCCCACTTCAATCTCGCTGCTTCCCCCTCCATTTGAAACCTTTTCTGGTGTAAATAGCGTGCGGTTTTGGAAAAGGGGAGTCTTTCTTTAACAGCGGGAGAATAAGGAGTCTTTATCACCCTAGTCCCTCGAATTACTCTGGAGTCCTTGGTTTTCGTTTTGTTAAAATACATATAGTCACTCACAGGGTTGTTGTGAGGAAAAACCTAAGTGTGATGTAGGATGTATCATCATTCATTGCATCATAATTCAGATGTTTGAGATACAAGCCAACTTCACAGGGTTGTTGTGAGGAAAAAACACATGTGTGTCAGTCAGATGTATGTTGGGGGCGGCGGCGGGGGGGTGCAGCGGGGGGGGCACAATTTCAGTGCTTGCCCCGGGCGCCGTTTTCCCTAGTTACGCCTCTGCTCCCCCCATTGAATCCTGGCAACTATATATATAGAAACTGGGGTTTCTAACGGAATTCCCACCAATTCCCAGCATCCTCACCAATTCCCAGGATTCTTTGAGGGAACACGTGACAATTAAACCAGAATAAAATGGATGCTAGTGATGTAAACATACCCCATTTGGTATGAGCTACCCTGTTTCCCCGAAAGTAAGACCTACCCCGAAGGTAGCAATGCAGTCTCTGTATTCTTGACAATATAAGCCACCATGACTCTCCTCCATGTAATGGCTGATTTCAAGAATCCGCTCTGAATTAACATGTGAACATTAGTATTAGGTTTTTCTTTTTCCTTTGTGAATAAGGGAAACCATAACCCTATGTTAAAGGTATTATGGTTTATATACACTTCTGATCTCTTCCCAATTGTTTTGCAAGCCTTTCAGACAATTCAGATGTCCAATTCAGTGTGTGCTCAAATTGAGGCACTGTACAAGGTGCTGGCTTTTAGATTATATTCAATGCGTGTAGCCATAGGCCATTGCACCAAAGAAAAACAATCACCCATCCAGCACTTATTTCCTGTTGAAAGATGGCAACTTTCTGATGTTTAATTGGAGGTATTTTATAGGTATTTTGTGAATCCTATTATATCCCATTCAACTGCTGGTCTCCTCTATAGCTGTGAGACTACCTAGTGATCATTGACATGTATTGTTTTCATGGTTGCAGAAGGAATTGTTTTGTAGTGGTTGCACAAAACTGGATGTATGGATATGTATTTCCGTGTGGTGGCTGACATTCTAACAAAGTTCTTGCAGAACAAACAACGTTGCACTAGCACACAAAGATCGCATAGTTGTGCAAAAATGGGGATTTGCAAAATTGCACTTTTGCACTACAGTGCTCTTAGTACAAAAGCTTTCTTTTAAAAAAAGAGGAAGCATGCTGTGGTAGCGCAACACTAGTCTGGAATGCAGTCTCCAGACTTAGCGCAAGTAACTAGTGCAACAGCTTTGCACTCGTGCAATGTCCTTCTGCAAGTGCTTCATTAATCAGGATACCAGCCAATAACATTTTCCACTAACTCCAGGGGGCCTTTCCTGTTTCTGTTAGACCTTATAAAAATTGCCAGGCATTTGATTGCCCAGGTACCTTCATGTTTGATGCTGAGACCTAGAAATCTACAATATTTTCCCATCCCTGGTAGATAGTTGTTTGTTCTAGCCATAACACAAATTTGCACGTGGGTTTTTCATTACACTGTTGCCATTGTGCATCCGATTGTGAGGTGTAACATTCACAGTACTTAAATATTCCTACAATTCATCTTGTAGGTTCAAACACCTACTTCAGATATCGTGGGATTTCTCTCCCCTGCTACAGCACAAACTCAAACAGGCCTAGGCAATCTCATACAAGATAAAAATACAGCACTTCCCACCAGTGCTATCACTACTGATCAAGTGGCACCAATCGGCTTCCCACTAGTTCCCACTGCTGCTGCCAAAACAGGTAAATTATTTGTGATTGTGGTTTTATTAGTAGTGCGTTTAAGTCTTCAGTAATTGTTTAAATCAGGCTTGTCAGTAGCTGGTTGCATGTGATTCTCTTCTAGATGGACAGAGGCTTGCTGTATACATGTAGCAGCATGAATGGTGGAATCCTGAAGTGGTAGACTGGACTGTACCGTGTCAGACTGCAGATGGGATTGTGCCATTTTTTAATAGTTCCCCATGTAAAAACTGCAAAGTAAAAAGCAATCTATTACAGCAAAGAGGAAGGTTCTAGTCAGCCCACTCCTTGTTGTGCTAGCATTCTATTTGGAAAGTGTTTCCCTTTTCTGTTTTTACATAGAACATCAAAAAATGGTAGCAGTCTGTTGTATAATCCACTTACCACCTTGTCAGTCAACCATCTCATTCCTACCTCATTCAGTTGCACGTGTAGACCAGGCCAGAGAAGTTTTAGAAAAGTTTTGGCCATAAATGGCTGGCATAAATATATGTGGGCTGGTTAAAAAAAAACAAAACGCCACCAGTGTGGATTAGGAACTTTTGTGGATCTCTGCAAGGCTGACTGAAATGTTGTGCAAGTTGACAGGTGTTGCACCCAAAATGGGAACTATTCAGTCATGGAGCTCCTTCCTTAAGAAGACAAAACATAGATAAGGCCACAAACCTGCAAAAGGAAAATACCTGCATGTGGAGTATCTTAAACTGATATATATGATAAACTATATTGTCTACTTAAGAAATTCATTTTGCAGTTCCAGCTTCAAGGGGGAAATTTGTCAAGTCTTGGGGGAAATTAGTAATCCTTAACTACTATTTCATATGATTCTTTTTCCAGCCACAGAAGGTTCTTTACTCAGTAAGTTGAAAGGTGCCAGCCATTGAATATCATGAGTCAAGTTGTCCCTTGGTTTTAAACAAACCTTTCTCCTTCCTTTTTTCCTAATTTAGCTGCAGTAAAAGAACTCTTGGTGTCAACCGGAGATAACCTACAAGTCACTTTACCAAAAACAGAAGTTGAATTGCATGCATTTGTAGTGGCACCATCACTTTCAGGTGAGTTCTTCTTGTGTGGTGGAGGGTAAGGGGACATGCCAATTGTCTATCATGTGAAGGCTAGCTGAACATGGGAACTGAAGCCAGATCTCACAGCCAGCCAAGCGAAGACAACATTGCTGTGCTGTTTCTTCTTTTCAGAGACAGCCTATAGTTATGAATGGAGCTTGATCAGTCACCCTGATGACTATGATGGTGAAATTGAGGACAGGCACCAACAAACCCTGACACTTTCTCAAGTAAGTCAACTACTGCCTAGTCAGATTTGACTCTTATTCAGTGTAGGAAAGATATTCTGAAGTAGTACAGATTTGGCTGCTGTGGGTAATGTATCTTGAATGGCTGCTAGAAAAGCTGGTGTCAGTGGACCTACCCTATCAAAATCAGGGCAATATCTGCAACAGGACCAGAATAATACAGCCTTTTGACAATATAGCATCTAATAACTATCTACACCTAATAACTAGCACTTAAGTACTTGAAATGGCTGTAGTCTGAGCTACACTACTGATATAGTGAACACCAGTGCCAAGTTGAAGCTAACTGAACACGTTTCTGAGGGCTGCTTCTTATGGTATAGATTTCGCAGCTATCTAGTCTGTATACTAAGGTACTCCACAGTGAGTGTACCACATAATATATGAGCCTCAGCCTTCATAATATGCATCTGGATTGCAGTATTGCCATTTTAGTGATGCTGTTTCAGTTTGAACCAGTTACAGAGCTGAAGTATTTTTCTTTGTCAAATGAAGAAGGTGATCTATGGAGCTAGAGAAAAAGGAATAGCTTTTCTTGCAATTTCTTATTCAAATATGCAGATCAGGCCTGTAATAATGGAAGAGACTAAAGATTCATCAAGCCTAGGTCTTTTTCTCTGGCAGAAGCCAATCAGATGTCTGAGGGAATTTCACAGGCAGCTCAAGGTGGTTATTGATAGCCCATCACATCAGATGTACTTCCAGGCTTACTTCTTGGCTAGACTCTCATATTTCTACTTATACTTGCCCGGTGCTGCCAAGATATATTACATTTCCTCCCCCACAAATGTCCCTTATGGCAAGCATAGTTACAGTATTCTGAATTGCTCTCTAATGCCCTGCTCCAAGTCATTCCTCCTTTAGGCATTGGGCAGGATGCTGGTACATGCTCATACATCTAATTCTGCATTGTGGTCTCTGTATCAGTCATATAATCGGATGTATACATCTTGCATGTAACTGGATTTTTATTTCTATGGTTTTGTTGTTTTTTTAAAAATCCTATTTCAGCTCCCAGTAGGTGCCTATGTCTTCAAAGTGACTGTTTCAGCTGAGAATGCATTTGGAGAAGGATTTGTAAATGTTACTGTCCAGCCAGGTAAATCAGTTTCCCAGATAAATGAATCTCTTGCTTTTCTATACCTACATGCTGGTTCAACACATGATCCTTTAATTATGCTCAAATTTCATCAGATAATGACAACTATAACAGCTTTACAGCTTGTGTGTAATAATCCTTCCCTATCTTTTAAGGAAAAATAAAACTCAGGGTGGTGAATGTTCAGGTGCACCCAGCCTTTTAATTTGCTGCTCACCTTGTGGGGATGGAGTTGCCCCCAGGTAAGTGTTAATGGAGCTGCTCGGGGGTGATTGGCAAACACCTCTAAGTTAGTGAGCTGGGGTGGAGCAGTCCCAGGTCAGAATAATTTTTGTGCAAAGTTCTGGTCCCGGGGAACTGAACTGAAAGAGAGGTTGAAGTTCAAAATACATTAAGCTTTTATTTGAGGGTTTAGGGGTACAGCAGAGTAAGAGAGTTGATTCAAGCAATATTACTATTAAAAATACGTTACAGAGATTAACCAGACTTGCAAAGAGGCGATTTAGCTTGGTGTCCAAATTAAAATGATGTCCAGGCTGGCTAGAGAAAAGAAGGCTGTGAAGAAACAGGTTTTTGGATTTAAGAAAAGAGCAGTGATAGGAAGAGCCCAGAGGGGCATAGTGATTATCATACAACCTCGTCCTTCCATTAGTGGTGATTGGACCCCCAGATGCAGCCGGAGGACCTCTTTCCTCAGGGGTGGAAGCAGGCAGCAGCAGAGACCCCAAAGCAGCTCGGGGATTAGGCAGCAGGGGTGAATCCAAAACGTGTTTCTTCTCGTGTAGCCAGCTTATTGTAGCAGCAAGGTGGGCTGAGTAGATCGGGCCAGCGAGAAAGGCCGATCTGGAAGCTGAGAGTGAGAATGGCACAAAGAGCAAGACATGGCCTGGTGTTATGGCTGATGTCAGGTCTGTCGCCCAAACAGTGGGTGACTCTGTGGTATAGAGACCAAATGGAGCATACTGGTTCAAGAAACCAGGGCCAGTTATAGCCCTAAATGTACCCTGAGGTGAAATACTAGCTGCTCCTTCTTCCTGAGGAGGGAAATTCCGGTGGATCTCAAAAGGATCCATTGTCTTTGTTTGCTGTGCTTGAGTAAAACACAATGATCAAGAACAACCTGCATGTAAATGGACTGAACGGACGTGCAAGGATGGTATCTGTTAGGTCGGAAGGACCTGGTAAACCAACCAGTAATTTCAATGAGCTCACCTCTTGAGTTCCTATTGCCCATTAGCTTTTTTGTGATGGGGGAGGGGGTTCATAGTGCCTTATCTGGCTTTCCTGCTGAGGTGATTAGCATTAGCTTGTCTGAGGCAACTGTAGAGGAGGGGGAAGTAAAGGCAACTGTAGAGGAGGGGGGAAGTAGAGTAAAGTCTTTGGACAGAAAGACCTTGAAAGTGGAATTATCTCGAAAGCTAACTTGGGTCTGCTTAGGCATTCCCAATAGAGGGAAAGATGCAAGGCTAATCCCCTTTCAGCTCACTTGGTAGCTGTGAACCTTGGGATTGTTTTTAATGAAAGGCGGTATATAAATTTAACAAAATAAATAAACTAACTAAATAAATAAAATAAAATAAACCTGGGGGCATTGTCCCGCTGCCTGCTAAGTGACCTGTCTGCAGTATGCCAACAAACGGGGAGCCCACAATCCCATGAGGCTCCTGAGCATGTTAAGAGTGAGAACTATAAGCCTGTAGTTCCAAGCATAAGCAAAAAGGCTCCTAGGAGCCTGCAGAATGGCAGTGCTGGCAACATAAGCACTGGAGAGTTGCAAATTTCATCCACCACACTGTTCTGTTGCCACACATTCAAGCTCCACCTGCTGCACTTTAAAGCTGGAAGAGGTGAAAATAACTCAAGCTGCCTGTTCAGATGACTTTGTGCTGTGGTGTGTTAGCCTTGTTAGGCAATGTTAAGCACTGGGTATCATATAACTATATGCATGGGCATTTTGGATTTTCTCTCCCTCTTTAAACTTCAGAGCAGCTGTGCAGTATTTTAATAGATGCAGCAGAGACAAGTAGAGTGTGGGTGACTTTGCAAGGCTGATCTAGATAGGTACATGCATCCCTCTTCCTCCTGCCTCCAAACTGCATCCATTTATTACAAAACAAATGTATACAAGTGTGTTTTAATATACTAGATTTCTATTGTAGAGTATTTCACACGTTCAGCAGAACTGGATATTTTATTTTATTTTATTTTATTTTTACATGTTGTATCCCGCTCTTCCTCCAAGGAGCCCAGAGCGGTGTACTACATACTTGGGCTTCTCCTCACAACAAGCCTGTGAAGTAGGCTAGGCTGAGAGAGCAGTGACTGGCCCAGAGTCACCCAGCAAGTATCATGGCTGAATGGGGATTTGAACTCGGGTCTCCCGGTCCTAGTCCAGCACTCTAACCACTACACCACGCTGGCTCTTTTTTAGTACATTTATTTAGTACTTTTATATGCTGCCCCATATAAAAAAGTCCCTGGGCGGTTCACGATAATATTTGAAGAACTTTCCTGAGATTTTTAATTTACAAAGCTGTGTTTTAAAACTCTTGTTCCACCCCTACCTTGTACAATCTATCCTATTTGGATTGTACCCAAAGTGGCTTAGCTGTTGTAATTTACAAAAATTAATTTTTCTTTTTTATTGCACTCAAAATCTATTTTTGCCCTATTGCTTAAGGATTCATCTTGTTCAGCAGCTAGAGAATGATTTTTGCTCGTAGCTTTGTGCCTGTATTCTATCTCAATATGATTGAATTGCCTGGGATAGATTTATTTAATTAAACCTCAGCCTCTGTTTCTCATCTTTACACAGCAATCAAAATAAATCAGCCGCCCATTGCTGTTGTGTCTCCCAAAGCCCAGGAGATTTCTTTCCCTACCACTTCTGCTTTCATTGATGGAAATCGTAAGTACCAGGCAACTGTGGTTTTGCAGTATAATTAGAACTGCTCATGATGAAAATCAATTCTTAATTTATGACTCTGGCATTTTCTTGCATGTAGAAAGCACAGGTGATACTAAAATAGTGAGTTACCACTGGGAGGAAATTGAAGGTCCCTTGAGAGAAAAGAAGATATCAGCTGATACAGCCATTTTACATCTGTCTAACCTCATTCCTGGCAATTATACTTTCAGGTGAGTGGGCAACATTACTGCTTTCTGCATTTGCCTTCACAAGCGACGACCTAAACCAGGGATGGCCACTTTCCATTTTCTCAAGGGCCAGTCTGTTTTCCAGTCACAACCGAGGGTTTGAACTGCTGATTCTTTCCTGGATGGTCAGGTTCTACAAGCTATATAATATCTATGGTTGTTACTAGATATACAGGGCTCTACAAATGCAAAGTACAAATAAGCATTTGAAGAGCCCTTGTGGGTGGTCTGAGGTGGGAGATCAGTGGAGGGTGGGGAAAGTTAAGGAATTAATTTATTGCTGGAAAAATCTCCTTAAGGGACAAATTGCTTTTCTAGAATGTTCATGAAACAGCAAAGCCGTTTCCTATGCAATAGAGACATCTTTCCCATCCTCGCCAGTGAAACTGTGAGCAAAATACTTCCCTACACATCTTGATTCAAATTGGTTAGGTCCCCTGGGAGTCAGATCAAATTGGTTTATGGGACAAATGTGACATGCAGATCACCAATAACCTATCCCTAATAAAAAATAAAAGTGTATTTCTTTTGACCGGGGAAGCGTGGTTGTGGTTAAGGGATCCAATACACCTTTATTTTGAACATTGAAGAAATCACACTGTACATATCCAGGTGAAATTTCCATATCCAGAAGAATTTTCATATCTTTCCCCCCTCTTTAGGCTAACGGTCATTGACTCCGAGGGAGCCACTAACTCCACGACAGCCTCTTTGCAAGTCAACAAACCTGTGGATTATCCACCTGTTGCCAATGCAGGACCCAATCAGACAATCAACTTGCCTCAGAACTCCATTACATTGAAGGGAAATCAGAGCAATGATGATTATGGGATTGTAAGTTACGAGTGGTCCCTGAGTCCCAAAAGTAAAAGCAAGGTGGTAGCAATGCAGGTAAGTGGAGGACATTTTGCTTAATCTCAGGTAATTTCTACTGTATCTAATACTTTTTGGAGCAGGAATTTTCTGATTCTTGTTGAAAATGGGCATTTATGATGAACTCACTAGAGGTGAGGAGAAAGGCATTGATAGGCTTACAGTGGCTTACATATTTGCTTGTCGCTAACAAGCCAAGACTAACTAGTCAAGATGGGTTTTTAAGCAAACCCATTTCTCTGCAAAGGAAAAACAGCAAGTTGTGATTAGCACACCTCAAGTGGGCTGTTTTGCCTTTGTAGATCATCACATATAATAAAAGTGTTTATTACTTAATATTTATTTAAAATGTTTATACTCCACCCCTCCAGTACACTACTGCTCAGGGCATCTCATAACATTTATAAAATAGATACAATGTAAATTAAGACTAATAAAATGAACCAAATTATGTTAAATATGTTTTAAAAATAAATTGTTTTGCAATGATAAATTGTAAGCAGGAGAAATATCCTATCTATCTATCTATCTATCTGTCTATCTGTCTATCTGTCTATCTGTCTATCTATCTGCTGGCTGAGTGAGGATAGAAAGAAATTTCATTGTATCAGAGGACAAAAATAAAGGACATCTTTGTAAACTGCAGCATCAGGTGTAAAGGTCTTATGATGCTCAACTTGCTATGTTTGTCCAGTTTGGGCTGATTTTGTATCTCTCTGCTTTCTTTGTGGTTATCCCCCAAAGCATGGGCTTCTAACTTTGCGTCCCCAGATGTTGTTGGACTACAGCTCCCCATCTCCAGCCATAATGGCTTTGTGGCTGGGAATGTTGAGAGGACCCAAAGTTGGGAGCTCCTGCCCCAGAGTGACATGAAGATGCTTCATCAGCTGTGGTGGAGCAAGCTGATGGCACTGGGCTCATGCCAGTTGGCCCAAGGGTCTACTGATGCACATTTTCAGAAAAGTCATTTATTAACTCAGCTAACGTTTTCAGCTGCAAATGTCACAATAGCATATATTCCCATTTCAGTTGCCTGTTTTATATTCAGTGTCCATCTTAATGTCTTTCAACTTAACTGTGGTAAACTATCTGTGGTTGAACCATTTTTGGAAGGGCAGTATAGAAATCGAATAAATAAATAATAAATAAATAGTAGTAGTAGTAGTAGTAGTAGTAGTAGTAATTTATTAGGATTATTTCAGTGGTAAATTTGTTTTCATTTCTTGGTTTAAGAACAGTTTGTGCATCCCCCATAGTGACCTTTTTCACTTCTTAGTTTAAGAACAGTTTGTACCTCCCCCATAGTGACCTTTTTAAAGGAATGGTGAAGAATATTACTAATCATTTTTTAGAAGTTACTTTAACGATTTTGAAGGAATGGTTATTCCGTTTATCATCTCTTATTTCCCCACTTACCCCATTAACATGCCACCCTCAAATTACAGAAATAATTGGAAGAATAAAAAGACCTGAGAAAGTTAGTGAGATTGAGAGATGTATACCATAAAGGTAAACTTAAGACACTCAAATAAAACCACTTTTTATGGAACACAGTTGATCATGGTTTCAGTTGATACAAATGAAGATATTTCTGTTTTCATCCCAGATATTATCTATGGCTATGGCTGGTAGAGATGTGACTGATTTTGAGAAGTTGGTGAATAGAAATAAAAGGATTAATATCTAAACTCTATTTGATTCTGTTAAAACATGAATTAAAACCATTGACTGGATTAAAACTTGTCTGGGAGATGGACCTGTCAAGAACTTTTCCTGATGTAGAATGGGAAAAAATCTGGACTAGTAAATCTTTATATTCAGTTTCTACTCAAATTAAGGAAAATTATATGAAAATAGTCCATAGATGGTATATGACTCCAGTGATATTAGCGTATATTGCAAAAAACAAGTTTGCTAGATGCTGGAACAATGATTGTAAGGAGAAGGGGACTTGCTATCATCTATGGTGGACTTGTCCAAGAGTTAGAAATTTATGGAGATTGGTTTTTATAGAGATGGCAAAAATCACTGACTAACAGATTTGGCCAGATCCCCTCTTGGCATTGTAGGTATTTTTTCAGGAGAACATGAAAATCTAAAGATTTACTGTCCTTTATGTTGATAGAAGCTAGATTGATCATAGCCAAAAACTGGAAAGAGGGAGTGTTATCTCTAGAAGAATGGTATAACAAACTCTGGTATATTGCAACAGTCGAAAAACTGATTTATTCCTTAAATGTCTGAAAAGGTATAATTCCATCTCAGTCTTTTATTATGATACAGCAGGCTCTATTATTATGCTTGAATTATAAAAATTATGGTAAGGAGGGGACAACCCAATTTATCTAAGTTTGGAAAGATGCATTTGTTTGAGAATGACCTCAACATTTATGTGTCTAATGTTTTGTAGATACAGGTTTGGGGTTTGTTTTTTTAAAATGATTTTTAAAAAATAAATGTATTGTAATGGTGTCTGGCGATATTAAGGTGATATTAAATTAAAAAAATTGGGGGGGGGGGTGAGAACAGTTTGTACTGTTTAATATTTTTCTTACCTTCTGACTTTCCTTTGCATGACCCCCTAACCCCACCGGCCACCCCACCACACGTTACATAGGGAGTAAGAAGTCCTTATCTCCAGTTGACTGCAATGCAAGGAGGAGTCTACACATTCCAACTGACTGTGACTGATTCTGGTGACCAGCAGTCCACAGCTGAAGTCACAGTGACTGTCCAGCCTGGTAAGCAGATCTGGAACATGTTTGACTTTGCAGATCATCCACCAGCTGACTGTTTGTTAGATCTGTGTATATGAGTCGGCAGATCTAAGCTGTCCTCTTAATGCTAGGTGGAAGGGAGAGAGGAGAGAGCCAGCCAGCCATGCAGTCCAAGTGGCTTGGGCATCTGTTAAACTCAGAAGCCAGGCTATCTGGGCTTAATGCATACTGAATGCCGGTCCACAATGGCCGTGTAAGAGAGACAGGAAAAGCAGGCCAAGGCATCCTCATATGCCTGGCTCCTGAATAACCAGGGCTAATCCCTCCACTACTATGTAAGACCACCTGGCCTAGGCATGAGAGCCAGGAGAAAAAGGGACAGAGGAAGACACCTGGGTCAGCTCACAAGGTCCCTCTGCTGACCCCCACCAATGCTCAAAAAGCTAATTGTTTGTGGATGGAAAGTGGTTTTGTTTTGGTTTTTTAAAATCAGGATTTTAAAATGCAGTTTTTTCAATCCATACCCTTTTTTCTCCTCTTCCCCTGTCTTTTTTTTAATAGACCCATTTCTTTTTATGGTTTTTATTCCTCACTTGTTCATTTTTTTTAATGGTACAGTTGTATTTTATGGATATTGTGAGCCATTTTGGGATTCTGGCCAAAGAAATGAGATAGAAAGTAAAAAATATACAATATTAATAAATCGTGCCCTATGAGGAGGAGATGTGTAATGCATCTCTGCCCCCCCCCCCCGCCCCTATTCAGCATCCGCAGTCCTTGCTGTCTGCCCTGGTTGCCTTGAAAAGGCAGTCCTGATTTCCTTGCAGTGATAAAAGAACAAATATCATGGCTGCCTTTCATTAGCAGCCAGAGAGGGTGGTGTCAAGCATAAGGACTGAGCCTTACTACTACATTTCTAGGTCACCAGGAGAAGATAGCCTCTACCTGCTTCCTTTGTTAGATGAGACCAATCTTGGTCCATGATGTGCAATTGCCTTTTTACAAAGTCATTGTAATGAGTGTGGCTTAGTTCAGACTATCATCCCGGTTTATTTTTTACTAACTAAGGTTGGAATACTCCTCAGTTTCCCAAGTTTGTACATAACAGAAAACCTCAGTTTCATCAAAAATTCAAGAGGAAGCTTTCACTCTCCTTCCCTCACCTGCAGAGTGAGGAGGGTGTGTGCGTAAACCTGAGACTTGCTGTGGCCTCATTTCTGATGATCTAAATGATTGTTTGGATTGTTTGAACTGGACCTTTGTGAGAGAAAAGAGAAGCTTGCAGAAGAGGAAGCTTGCTAGGATTGCAAATAATGAGCTCATTCCAAAGAAAGTTGGGTATGCTTCAGGTTCACCACACATGGGTTTTCCATATAGCTATAAATAATATCTGTGTATACTGTTGTGTGTGGTGATAGTACATGAGTCTGTTTAACTGCATACATACTCCTTGGGAACCAAATGCAGGAATATGTGATAAAGTAGACATGTGTCCTATCTTCATATAAGATAGTCCATGTTTCTGTTTCTTCTCCTTTGGAAGAAAACTGTTGTGTGCAAAGCAGCCTTGGCCCTTCTGAAATCAAATTCTTAATTATACACTGATGTCCCATTGATTCTATTGCCATCTCTTTTGCTTTAATTATGCCATAATTTCCCCATTTCTTTGTGCAGTCTGGGCAGATAATTGCATTTTCTGTTTTGCTATAGACACAGCATCCATGATTGCGTCTTGCATTATGAAAAATCAGGGGTAGCAAATGATACTAAATTCTGAATCTCATCTGATTGGCAGTTGATAACTCTCATCAGTTATCTTTATTTTGATTTCTTTCTCTCCCAGAAAACAATAGCCCTCCAGTAGCTGTGGTTGGCCCAGATAAGGAGTTGACATTTCCTGTCCAGAGCACTATTCTTGATGGAAGCAAGAGCACTGATGACTTTGGCATTGTTTACTACTGCTGGGAGAATATCAGGTATTTTGTACAGGGAAAAAGTGCATCTAGGAATGCACTTGGTGGCATGTGAACATGCTTGTAGGGCCAAATTAGCAAGTACTACTTCTTGGACATAAGGGAAGGATCTTGAAAGCTTTGGGAATGAGGAAGGAAATATTAGTAGGGAATTACAAGTGTTTTTAACATGAACTCTTTCAGCCTAACTAGCTGTTTCTATACATACTTCAAGTGTATCTGTGTCAATATTGTCCATGTAAAATATTGCTAGTAATGGCCAACTAACTTTGCTGTATTCACACAGCCATGGAGAAGAATGTGATAGGCTAGTGGTAATTTCCATCATTCAGTTGGATATTAATTTGCTTTTCCTAGGGAGTACCATTTGTTGAAGGACCTCATAGGCTATTAGGTCACTAGGCAATCCTGTACTTATCCAAGATGTCTCCTCCAAAGCCACTTGGATCCCTAGCATTCTGTGGTTCTGGCCAGGAAATGAAGCAAGGAAGATACACACATCTTCCATGTGCATAATTAATCAGTATTTCAAATGTTCAGTTGGCTTTTAGGATTTTAGTATTTCTTGCATATTGTAATATGCTGTCTGATTTGATATATGTGTGGGTTTGAATTGGGTTCTGTGACTGCCTAGGTTGGCTTCAGAATGAATTGAAAAACCGAAGAGGCTTTTGGTCAGATATTTTCAGTTGACTGTTTCTGAAGCAGCATTGTATGTATTTATAAATAAATAGTGGACCAATGTGCAGAAGGACTTGTAAATAGGTATCAGGCTTGCAAGTAAATATTTTAAGGGATTGCTTCCGCCAGATTGTGGAAATGAGAGTCAAATTACATGTGACTCAAAGCATAATTGAGCTTCTTTGTTTTTATATTTAAAAAAAAAGCAGCTGTGGGAAGGTCCAGTTAGGACCATGGTGCAGGGAGAGGTTTTTCCCCCTTCCCCTCTGCACTGCAGTCTCAAGAACGCTGCTCGAAGTTGGTATTTGCCCTGGGAAGGAAATGGTCCTTGTGCCAATACACTGTTAAATGTGAAAGGCTTGTCAAGCTAAAAGTTTGCTGTTTGGCTCTGCTAGCCTAAAGCAAGTAGGCTACTCATCAACTGTACTACTCATCAACCTTGATTGTTAGCATGATCCAGTGTGAAGGAGAGCAATCCTGAAGCTTCAAAAATACAATCACCCTCAGAATCTGCTGTAGCACAAAAATATTTTGTTTGTTTTGTGTAACAATTTACAAAAATGAATAACTGAATTGAATCAGAATCCAGGTTTATGGCTTCTTCTGCTTTGTTGTAGTGGGCCAAACTTTTTGCAGATGGAAAATGTTGATAGTGCAGTAGCCACTGTTACAGGTCTACAGCTTGGAACCTATCATTTCAGACTGACAGTAAAAGACAGTCAAGGACTAAGCAGCTCTACCACGCTTTCTGTGACTGTTAAGGAGGGTAAGCCTGGTTACTCTTTCATATAAAGCGATTGTGACTTTCAGGTTCATCAGATTTTGGAATGAGATGGAATGGAGAGGAGAGCTGGTCTTGTGGTAGCAAGCATGACTTGTCCCCATAGCTAAGTAGGGTCTGCCCTGGTTGCAGCTGAATGGGAGACTTGATGTGTGAGCACTGCAAGATATTCCCCTCAGGGGATGAAGCCGCTCTGGGAAGAGCAGAAGGTTCCAAGTTCCATCCCTGGCTTCTCCAAGATAGGGCTGAGAGAGATTCCTGCCTGCAACCTTGGAGAAGCCGCTGCCAGTCTGTGAAGACAATACTGAGCTAGATAGACCCATGGGCTGACTCAGTATATGGCAGTTTCCTATGTCCCTACTTCTCATCATCCATTCCTGTTATGGCCACATATCTTATTTTGATCAACAAAAGTGTTTCATAATTCTCTGCTGCAGCAGTCCAAGGGTGTCTCATGTGTGGGTTATGCTCCTCCATGTGACTCTAGAGTCAGGACTATATAAATTAGGTTAGGCTTTTTAAGGCTGGGAGGAGCATGACCTCTCCAGTTCTTTTAGCCCTGCGTGGCTCTAAGGTAGCTTCTCCTCAGCTTTTCTCAGTTCTACTTTCCCCCCGCTTTAGGCTCTCTTGCTTTTTCTCCCTTCTTTTACTGTCTTCCTTTTTTCTAATTCTTTCTTATACGTAGAGAAGAAAAGAAAAAGAAAACTCCTGCTGTGCCTTTATACTTTGGTTTCCCCTTCTGTGCCTCCACTTGTTTTCCTATTCCTTCCGCTGCATAGAAAGAGCGGCCAGGGTACTCCACATGAGAGTACCAAAGCGAAAACAACAAGAGGGCCTACTGAAGGCCATTAGAGCAGCTGGGAACCTGCCCCTGAGGTCCGGTTCACTGACCTACACAGCTCCTTGGAATGCTCAGCCCCTGCCGAACAGCTGATGGGCGGTGTTCTGGAGCAAGAGAGAGCACTAACTACCAACTTTTAGGGCAAGGAAGTGGCCCAGGCATCGACCTTGCTACTGCTTCCCGCCAGCACCATGGGCAGCTTGCCTTCAGCAGCTGCAGCTCCACTACCCCCACACGCTCCAAGAAGCCTTGCGGGGCGCACGGAGGAACGCCAAGGCCCCGAAGTACCAGATATGGTCTCCACCAGCGGCCAGAAGCCCAGAGGAAAATGGGGGCTCAGAAGGCATTGGCAGTGCCCGAAGGCACTGGAGCAGGCTCAGCAGCACCCAGAGCTGCAACAGTGTGCACAGTACTGACCACAAGTGCAGCGATGACAGCAACTTCCCATCTGATGAGCCCGGCCCAAGTTGGGCTTTCGGTTTCTTCTACTCTCCACCCCTGCCCCGAGTCCCTCGGGGGCATCCATGCTCACCCAACCTACCCTAGTGAGTGAAACCCTCTCCCAAATGCCAGGAGTTAAGCCACCTATCTGGGGCACGTGGTTTGAGAACTTGCTGGCAAGCTCATTTGAAAGATATGACCAACTAAGGTCTAAAAAGAGAAGGCAGACCAAGCAGGATTCATCCTCCTCCTCCTCTACCACTTCTTCTTCAGTCTCAGAGACTCCAGCCCCTTAAAAAACAAAGAAAAAGTGAAAACATGTTAAGAAAGCCAAAAGGTCAAAGTTCTAAGGTCTAATCAAAACAGAGGGATAAGAGTGTGCATTCATCTGAACTCTCCAATCTAGGCTTTCCCAACCCCAGATGTCCACTTCCTAGGTAGACGGGAAAACTCCCCGCTGCACCCCCTCAAAGACCTCCAGAAAAAAACCCGGGCAACCTGATCCCCATTATTCCCCTTGAGAAACCCACCTCACCAGAAAATCCAGATCTCCCTACAGACCCTTTGCGGGGAGGTGATCTTGATCAACCAAGAGAGGAGGGAGAATGGTCTGATCGTGAAGAACCTGAGAGCTCAGAAGCACCACAGAGACTTTTTCAGTCCATAAACTTGGCCCCATTGCATCTCAGGAATCCCAGCCACTGAGTAAAAGTGACCTGGTGTTCCTGGGGTCAAAGCCAAGTAATATGCCCCTGCCTATTCCTAAACAATTTGTGGAAGTGGCAAAAAGTGAATGGATGGTTTCAAAAATGGCTAATACTATAGCAATAAAAGTTGTAAGCATTCCAACAGGAAGGGGAGGGGATTTTCAACATGCCCCCCATGGATGCCCCCATTGTGGCTATGATATCTGGTTTGGTCCTGACTAGGGACGGGGAGTCTGCCCCAAAAGATCCTGCAGACAAACGTATGGAGGGGGTAATGAAACGGGTGCATGATTCCACAGCATTATCAATAAATTTTTAATCTATTCATAAATGATCAAGAAGCAGGGGTAAGCAGCGATGTGGCCAGATTTGCAGATGATACCAAACTCTTCCGGGTAGTGAAATCCAAAACGGATTGTGAGCAGCTCCAAAAGGATCTCTCCAAACTGGGGGAGTGGGCGACAAAATGGCAAATGCGGTTCAGTGTTAGCAAGTGTAAAGTGATGCACATTGGGACGAAAAACCCCAAATTCAAGTATACGCTGATGGGATCCGAGCTGTCGGTGACGGACCCCCAGGAGAGGGATCTTGAGGTCGTGGTGCACAGCGCGTTGAAAGTGTCGAGTCAATGTGCGGCAGCTGTGAAAAAGGCCAATTCCATGCTAGGGATCATTAGAAAGGGGATTGAAAATAAAACGGCTAATATTATAATGCCCTTATACAAAACTATGGTGCGACCACACTTGGAGTACTGCGTACAATTCTGGTCACCACATCTTAAAAAGGACATTGTTGAACTGGAGAAGATACAGAAGAGGGCAACCAAGATGATCAGGGGCCTAGAGCACCTTTCTTATGAGGCAAGACTACAACACCTGGGGCTTTTTAGTTTGTGGGGAGACATGATAGAGGTCTATAAAATCATGCATGGCGTGGAGAAAGTGGAGAGAGAGAGAGATTCTTTTCCCTCTCACACAACCACTAGAACCAGGGGTCACTCCATGAAACTGATTGCCAGGACGTCTAGGACCAACAAACGGAAGTACTTTTTCACACAACGCGTGATCCACTTGTGGAACTCTCTGCCACAGGATGTGGTGACAGCCAACAACCTGGATGGCTTTAAGAGGGGTTTGGATGACTTCATGGAGGAGAGGTCTATCAATGGCTACTAGTCGGAAGGCTGTGGGCCACCTCCAGCCTCAAAGGCAGGATGCCTCTGAGTACCAGTTGCAGGGAAGTAATGGCAGGAGAGAGGGCACGCCTTCAACTCTTGTCTGTGGCTTCCAGCGGCATCTGGTGGGCCACTGTGCGAAACAGGATGCTGGACTAGCTGGGCCTTGGGCCTGATCCAGCAGGGCTGTTCTTATGTTCTTAATGAGAGCTGCTGCAGCTGCCTCTATGGTAGCTAGAGTTTCATTAATCTGGCTAGATGACTTGATTCGGGAACCTCCCTCTGACCCAATTAGGTTGAGGAAACACTTTTAAAGTTTAAAGTTGCACAAAGTACAAGCCTTTATGGCGGATGCTGTGCTTGACTCCCTCCAATTTGATCAGCTTCACGAGGGTCCAGTGTATCACCTGGATCCAGGCTGGTTAAGGCTGGCTGCATGGAAACTGAGTGGCACATCTTGAAACAATCGTGGCTAAGGTGCTTAACACAATGCTCACTTCCAGATGCCCCCCACTAATAGAATTTATCAATATACATGGCAGGCCTTTCTGTGATGGTCTACATGACATGGGGATCAGCCACCATGATGCATGTCCTGCAGTTTCTTCAGGATGGCTTAGACCAAGGACTCTCTGCGAACACCTTGAAATGCCAGGCCTTGGTGGGACTTCTAAGCTATCCATGCAACGTCACTCCCACCTAAGACGTTTCCTGAGAGGCGCCACTCTTCTCTCCCCTCCAGTGGTATATCGCCTCCTACATGACGTCTACATACAGTCCTGAAGGTGCTCCATGGTCATCTCTTCAAACCAGTAGCCACCATACCGCTACACCTACTCTCTTTCAAACTAGTTTTCCTCATTGCTATTACCTCAGCCCATAGGGTCTCTGAACTCAGGGCCTTGTCTGTACATAAAAACCTGTGGTTTTTCCCCACGGACTCAGTTAAGCTTATCCCAGACCCTTTTTTTCCATCCAAAGGTAGCATCTCCCTTCCACATGTCACAGGACATTATTCTTTTCCTCTTTTTGCCCTAAGCTGGTTCACCCGGCAGAGAAGGCCTGGCACAAGCTAGACATGTATAGGTGCCTTAAGATATATAGATATAGATATAAATATCAATATATATGTGTGTGTGCGTGTGTGCATGCGCGCAAGCTAGGTGTGCACCTACGCATGCCTAGCTTGTGCCAGGCATTTATTTTATTTATTTTATTTATTTATTTAAAATCTTGTGCCAGGTTTTTTAAATATATATATTAAAATAAAGCACTAAGCACATTAGGTCTACTGAATCCCTTTTTGTTTCCTTCTTACCACGAACCATGGGCCAGGCCGTCACTCCTGCCACCTTGGCTAGATGGCTACAGGCATGCATAGCTTTGGCTTATGAGTCCCAGGACCTCAAGATGCCACTAAAGTGTGTGCCCACTCTATAGCTGCATTCGCGGCTTTCTCTAAGAATGTCCCTGTACAGGACATTTGTAGAGCAGCCACCTGGCGAGCGCCGTCTACCTCAACTAGACACTACAAATTGGATGCTTTCGCCTCTGCACAAGCAGTGTTTGGGAGGCAAGTCCTCCAGCAGGGTCTCCCTTCAGAGTAGGTGAGGGGCTCTTTCCCTAGTTGGACTAGGGCTGTGGTATGTCCTCACATGTGAGACACCCTTGGACTGCAGCAGCAGAGAATGGAGCATTGGTTACTCACTGTGCAGGCTTCTTGCTGCTGCATCCAAGGATGTCTCAACCTGCTCTGCAGCGCCAGCGCCTACTTTACAGGGATCTGCTGAAGCTACCAATTCTTTTTATTTGACCTGCTCCTGCATGTTTAAAAAAGAGAGAGAGAGGACTTTCCCCCTCTTTTCCCATAGGTAGTTCCAGTTAGCTTGAGCTCATTTGTACTTAATTACCAGTAGTGTACATAGTTTTCCTTTGTAGAAGTACTCTTTGCCTCTAGGCCTGAAAGAACGGAAGGGGTCATGTTCCTCCCAGCCTTAAAAAGCCTAACCTAATTTACATAGTCCTGCCTCTAGAGTCTCATGGAGGAGCATAATCCACATGTTAGACGCCCTTAGATGCAGCAGCAAGAAGAAGCCTTCACGGTGAGTAACCAATGCTCCATTTTCTGTTGGTCTCTTGAGTATGTTTTTCTGCCCATGATTTCTTTGTGGTTCCTCAAATGCCATTTGTCCCATTCCCTGTTTGACTTGCCAGGATCTTGTTTTAAATCATTCAGTTATTTTTGTTTATCCATCCGCCTATTCTTTCTTCACTTTGTTCTTCCTGGATCGACTTGCCCTTAGGTCATTTGAGGACAGCTTGCTTAGGAATCCTTCATTCACTTAAGCGTGGATTGGGGGAGCCACATCTCAGGCCTTAAGAACATAAGAACAGCCCTGCTGGATCAGGCCCAAGGCCTATCATGTCCAGCATCCTGTTTTGTACAGTGTTCCACCAGATGCCTCTGGGGAGCCCACAGGCAAGAGGTGAGGGCATGCCTTCTCTCCTGCTATTGCTCCCCGGCAACTGGTATTGAGGCATCTTGCCTCTGAGGCTGGAGGTGGCCCACAGCCACCAGACTAGCAGCCAGACTAGTAGCCCTTCTCAGTGGTGATGATAACCTCTATTTGAAACTCTCTCCCCAGGGAGGTATGTTTAGTGGGCTCTCTTTGTTGGGAATTCTCTCTGGTAAGAAATACCCTTCTATTACAGCAGAGTGCACTGAGGTACAACACAGCGGAGTCTGCTTAGGCATGCGTGTCTGCTGAGAGAGTAAAAGAAACTTGGAGCCAGTTCATAGTTTCAAATCAATATAAGGAGTCTTTATTAGTGAACTCCATTCTAGATAGTAAAGTGGAGAGATAGGATCTCTAATCTGTCTAACTAGCTTGATGCAGAGGGATGGATTCTGCATCTCTGCACACATGGTGCAGGGAGAGAGGAGCGTGGGTGTTTCAAGGGAGAAGAAAAGGAAAGAGGGAAGTGGCAAGAATGACGGAAGGAAGTCCCTGAGAATAGCAATCTACATATCAAAGGGATAGTGTCAGAGCAGTAGAGAAGGGATGACCAATGTCTTGACTCCTCTAGCGCTCTGACTCACTAATCTGTCCTCCTCTGTCATTGAGACATGAGACAGCGCAGAGTCCTTCACTTCTAACACTCTTAAGAGCTCCCAGAGACTTTGAAAGGCGTGGCTAGATGGTACAATAGTTTTAATGCTTTATTTGGTTGCTTTTAATGTTGTGTTTGGTATGTGTTGGTTTTTATGTATGCTTATAAAATTTGGTAAACTTCTGCAAGAGCCATTCAGGTCAGAAGTGTCTAAATAAAATGATGGAACATGCTAATGTTTGCTCTACCTTTTTGCCATCATTCTCACACACTTCTTTTTTTTGTCTCATTTCTTTTCCACACATCTACTTTCCAGTCTTTGTGCAACAATTTCAGCTGTATCATCCCCTTGGAAAGTTGCTTCATGTTCTGTTTGTTTCCCACATTCTTCTCTTTAGAAAGATGCTTATAGAATGCCTGTACTGAGTGCCTTTTCAGTATTTTTATTTTTTTATAATAGTTCTTGCCCCACTGACCATATTTTTCTGTTAATCTTTTTGTTGTGATTGTTATGAGCTGTCTTGGTTTCTCTTAACAGACTAATGGCTGCACAGTTTCAAGCTCTTTCTTTGATTACAAACGTACGTGTGTGTGTGTGTACCATTTTGCTTTAGGATTAGTTCCTATTTTTCATCATTATTAATTTATCTGTCTACATCTTGTGGAATTATCTCAGGCTCACAATAAGAGAATGCACTAATTAGTGCAGGGTTTCTCAACGTGTGGGTCCCCAGATGTAATTGGACTTCAACTCCCATAATTCCCAACCCACGGCCACTGGGGCTGAGGATTATGGGAGTTGAAGTCCAATAACATCTGGGGACCCACACGTTGAGAAACCCTGAATTAGTGCATTCTGCCCTCCCCAAAGAGAGAGGAAGTCACAGGAGTTCTGCTGACTGTGTTGGGAATGTTGACTGCTCTGCAAATAGCCAACTGTTTTAACAAAGAAATGATTTCAATGTTGAGCCCCCCCGCAACCCCCACATCCCCTCCCACATTCCAAGAATAATCTCCATTTGTGAAATTTATAGTAATGTACTTACTTACATCCTATATTTTTAATGAGCTTTCCTCCCACTTATTTTATTGTTCAGAGCGCAACCAGCCACCTAAGGCTCATGCAGGAGACCAACACACTCTTATTCTTCCCAATAACTCTGTTGCATTGGATGGTTCACAATCTGCTGATGACCAAGGAATTGTGTCCTATCTCTGGATTCGGGATGGCCAGAGCCCAGCGGCTGGAGTAAGCAGTTTAATAGTTCATCTAGGCCAGATTGGATCTTTGTCATACATTCCTGTTTACCTCTCTTTTATTTGCATTGTTGCCATATTTCTGAACCAATATAGGTCGCTGGATAGATGAGTAGCCCTGGGCAAGTTAATATAAAACTCAGTTCTCCAATATTAAAATGAGGATGACAGAAACCAAACTCATGGATCTGAGGAGGAATTGGAGAGTCATCCCCTATAAACCTATTTGTAAGGCTGTTCTAGGCTAATTTTTGGCATGTGAAAAATAGGCTGAGTATTAGCCTCAGGTAAAAATGAACCTTGCCTAATGTGGGGAAATGACTTGATTAGCAAGCCAGAGGTTGATGGTTCAAATCCCTGCTGGAATGCTTCACAGACTATGGGAAACACCCAGAAGCAGCGATATAGGAAAATGCTGAAAGGTGTCATCTCATACTGTGCGTGGGAAATGGCAATGGTAAACCCCTCCTGTATTCTACCAATAGACAACCACAGGGCTCTGTGGTCGCCAGGAGTCGACATCAACTCGATAGCACACTTTACCTTTACCTTTAAAAATGAATCTTAAACTGTGTACTCAAGTGCCGACTTCTTACTTTTGTAGGATGTGATACATGGGTCAGACCATGAGGCAGTGTTGCAGCTAACCAATCTTGTGGAAGGAATCTATACTTTTCACTTGAAAGTCACCGATGGCAAGGGAGAGTCAGACATGGACAGCACTGTTGTGGAAGTACGGCCTGGTATGATATTTAGAGGACATCTATAGCATATGCTCTGTGTTCTTCCTAAGTTCTTTCTCCTCTTCTATAGGTGGCAAAACAAAGACCTGGTCAGGCTTTGTTATCAATCATATGTAAAATCCTGACTCCATAGATCTATGACATGCCATTACTAAAAACATTATAGTTTCATTCCATTGTTTTGAATCTTCATTGCAATTCGAGACAGGTGTCTAAAGTTAATGTGAAATACTGTCCTGTCGGAAGTCTTGATTTGTTTCGTGGATTCTCCAGTTAGTGGTGGAGTAATTATATTGCCTGAGACCTACTTTTGCAAGATGTTGTCTAAGTTGCAGTCTACCTTTGCTTAAACCAGGGTTCCCAGCAGGGGGTACTTGAAGGGATCCTAGGGGGTTCTCAGATACCTCCTGCCTCCCCACACTGCAGCCATGCATTTAAAGATCACCAGCTTGAAGCCAATACATCCTCAGATGCAAAAGGGGAGAAGACGCTCCTCTTCTGCTCCTGTTTGGCTTGCGACAGAAGGGATACACTTGCCCAAAAAAGGCTGGGAAGCCCTGGCTTAGACTCTGTGCCCTTTGGGAACTAGGTACTCATTCTTATTATTTTTCTGTATATAGTAGTAGTAGTAGTTCTGTAGGCAGCTTTCAGACCAAATCAAGCCCTCCAAGCCTCTTCCTCTCTTTGACTGAAATATTATCTCCTCTTTTCTTTGCCATTGCTGATATGCTTTTCAGTCTTCCTTGGCAGCTGCAGGCTCTCTAGTAAGCTCACTGCCATGTTTCTTGAATAACATCATACATGGCATCTGTGGGTAGTGCTGTAAAGAGCTGTGGTGAACAAAGCTGTGGAGATGGCAGTCATTTGGAGCAGTAGGTATGCCTCAGAGAAATATATATAAAGATGTTATGCTTTCTCTCTCCAGTTCCTTGTTTCTCTTCTATTCTGTGTTCCACTTTAATCGCTTTAGTTTGTCATCGTATAGTTAAGTGAATAATTCCCATCTAACTCATTCCATATTACTATTATTATCAGGGGCTGACATGCTTTTGTTTTAAAATTTTAATCAGATTTGTTTTATATTTTTAGCTTAATATTTTAATTGTGTCTTTTTTACAATCTTGTTTTTAAATTTTGCTGTTAACCGCCTTGGGATTGTTTTAATGAAAGGCGGTATATAAATTTAACACTAAATAAAATAAAATCCTGACTACCAAAGCACATGTGTAAAGTGCTACAGGGATGCGAGTGGGGCTCACACACAACTCTGCCAGCCCCTCTACAAGTGTGCTATTGTGCAAGTGGGCAAAACGTCTCCATTCTGCTCGCCCTCTGGAAGAGAGGAAACACGTTGCAAACCCCATTTGCATCTGCACAGACCCTCTTTACACCTGTGTATTGGTAGTCAAGATATCAGCAATTATTATTTGTGCACCACTTTTCAACAGGAAAGTTCTCAAAGCTGTTTGCATAGAAAAGAGAATAAGAAGTTGGTTCCCTGTCTCCAAAAGGGCACAGTGTAAAAACTGTGAAAGAGAGGCAACAACCACTGGGGGGTCGCAACATACATTTTCAGTGTTGGGGCCGGGTTGGGGATAAAGATCCTGGAAGAAAAAATCACTCACTTTGTTCTGAGTCCACTAACAGTGCTGCATCTGAGAGGAGTATGATTTTAGCACCCAGTATATGATACATTTCTGTTTTGGAACTAGCATTTTCTTCTTCTTTTATTGCCAGTTGTGAGAGCCCTAAGAAATAGGAATTTGAGAGTGTGACCTCCAAGTGTCAAGACAACATTGGTCATGCTATGGAAAAAGTACTTTTTTTTTTGCTTTTGCAGACCCCAAGAAAAATGGCCTTGTGGAACTGATCTTGCAAGTAGGAGTTGGACAGTTGACTGAACAACAGAAAGAGACTCTTGTGAGACAGCTAGCAATGCTGCTGAATGTCTTAGATCCAGACATTAAAGTTCGGAATATACACGCTTATTCTGATATCAGGTACAGAGAGATATTGCGAATAAAAGTGGCCCGAACAAATATAGACTAGAAACTTCATTTCAGTGACCAGTGATGTAGATAGAGGAATACACATTAATATCAACTTGCTCATATGTATCATGTGTGTTATAATGAACTTCGTCATTTATAAGGATATTAAAAGTTTGGGCTGACTTTCTGATGAGAACAGTGCCCTGAAGCTAGCTCTAAGCCATATTTGTGCAAAGATCTGGCCTTGAAGCCAAATCATTGACACCTTGAAGATCTGGCCCTGAGCAGAGGCAGCAACTCACAGTGCTTACATCCACTCAATGGGGAAAATGCTGGGAAGGACTGGATTTCCCAGAGTTCCCTGCATGCCATCATGCATGGCTTCAGCATCCCTGGGACTTCCCTTGCACTGTGCAGAGGACCTCTGAGTGGATGTTAGTACTGGAAGTGGCTGCCTCTGTGCACCACTAGGGGTGAGGTGCAAAGAAGTTGGTTTTGATGTTTTGTGGCTCAGTCTTTGCATAGGCCTAATATCCACTCTTAAAAAGTCTGCTGTGAGCCATTAAGATAATGAGGTGCTTCACATGATTACTGTGAAGTGCCTCGATGAGGTCTGCAATCCCCACAGGCAATCATGCCTGGAGTCCTGGGCAGCCGGATCGGCCGCCCACATGACTACTGGCTCCATCATGGAGTCGGTGGGGCTGCGGGGATCTGGGGCTGCCCAGCCCCCAGAAGTCTCAGGATGCCCCGCACAAGGGCACAGGGCATTCTGGGGGGACTCCCGAGTCGCCTCCCAGTCGGGGGTCTACTTGTGTGTCGCTGTGCACCGCAGCAACAAATTGAGGTTAACAGAGCGCTCGCCCTGTTAACCTCATTTAAGGGGAGGGTGGACTAGGTGGGCTAGCCCCCTGGGAACCACCAGGCTTGCCCGCAAGCCCTGTGGTTTCCACAGTTGGTAGAAAGCGGGCTAGGCTCCCTTAGTCCGCTTTCTACTGATTGTGGGAATAGCTTCAATATATTGTTAAGTCTGCCGATTTGAGGTTAGAAGAGTAGAAGTAGAAGAGTTGTGCAAAGAAGAAAGGTCTTTAAAAGTTGCCCCCTGAAAGCTTCTTTGGTGGCTTCTGTAAGGCTTTATCACTTGTTGACCAACATTTAAATTAACGTAAAGGGTATTTTCTGACCTTTGGAATGGTATTTGGAAAATACCATTAAATACCCTAATTCTTCACTGGACTGAAACTTGAGGATTTTGCCCACTTTATGGAAGACACACAGTTATTTCAATTCATAAAGATTCAAATTAAACTTACTTACCTCTCCTCTTGGTGGTAGGATGCTTTCTAAATAAAATCCTAGATCTCTAGAGCGTTATATTGAGTGGCTTGTACTCTGCCCGGAACCCAGAGGCTCTGCTGGCAATGGTGTAGACAGAATGAGATGCCATTTCAAGGAATACTCTAGATATGGGTAGGCAATGTCAAGGCCTTTGTTGGAAATTCTGCTAGCAATAGGGGTGTGCATGAATGGTTCATTGCAAACTGGTGGTTTGGTCACAGACCAAAACACCAAACCAGACCCGGTTTGCGAACCGGTTTGGCAATGATAAGGGGCAGCCAGGTGGGGGCGGCAAGAGAGGTAATAAGCTGGTCGGCTTAGCTGTCAACACTGCCCTTCACCCTCCTGGTGTGGCCTCAAGTGCGTTCCTCCCTTCTTTATCAAGCTGCCACTGAGCTGGTAGCTTGGTAAAGGAGGGAGAAGTGTACTTGGGCCGCACCAGGAGGGCGAGTGGCGGTGCCAGCAGCCACGCTAGCCTGGCAAGGAGCTTATTACCTCTCTAGCTGTCCATGCCCGGCCATCCCTTACATTTGAAAGAGTCCCCCATCCCTGTACTCGTAAAGAGGAATCCTCACCGGATTTCCCTTTACAAGTATATTGGCCACCGAAACTGGTTCCGGACTGGCTAGTCGGTTAGACCAAACTGGTTTGGAGCAATGCGGTTTGGTTCAAATTGATTTGAATTTGAACCGAACTGCATTATTTTGTTCCGTGCACACCCCTAGATAGCAAGAATGTTTCTTACAATTAAATTGAGACACTAAATCATTTGGGAGCTAGAAATATATCTCTGTGTTTTAATTTAATCTGTACATCCCCTCTTCAGCACGGCTGTTGTATTCTACGTGCAGAATGGGCATCCTTACCAGCTGATAAAGGCTTCAGATGTTGTGCAGATGTTGCGTTTTAAACTCTTGAAGGAGAAGCCAGACTTCTTACTTTTTAAAGTACTTCGTGTTGATACGGCTGGTAGGTGTTTGTGTTACATTCTATCATCTGCTGAGTTTTACAAGAGGGGTGTGTGTGTGTGTGTGTGTGTGTGTGTGTGTGTGTGTGTATATCTCCCCCTCCTGTTGCTGTGCATGGTTTGTGACAATGATGTAACTAATTTTTACAATTTAACTCTATCCCCTTTGTTCAGTGTTCAGTAATTTTGCCTATGTTGCAAACCATGTGAAAGCTTGTCTGTGTTACAAGCACTTTAACAGAGGAAAGCTCCATTGGCAGAAACTCCTCCTGTGAACTGAAGGAGAGTTGTGCTCAATCAAGGGATCTTTGCACAAGTGGAACTCTTCTGCAATTCCCAGAAGGAATGTCCATCAGTGGGTTGCTGCTGTGATAAAAGTCTGGATGCTTGATAAGCATCCAGATAAGCAAAGAATTACTTGATGTAAGCCATTCTTGACAGACTGTTGTTATATGTCCTGTTTTTAGCATCATTTTACAGTATAATTACTTTCTATTTAAATGCACCTGAACTTATGCAACATATTTTTAATACTCTCAAGTCAAGATGGTTCCATACTGGTGCAGATGTATATTGTCAAAAATAGTTTGGTTTATTCATAATACAAACTCGTTCTGTAGTGCAGAAAAATGGCAATGCTAACAGACTCATTGTTCAAAGTAGCACATTGTTTGCCTCTGCTGTTTACCTATATAAATAAAAGGACTGGATTTATATCGTTAAATTGGAAGATAGTAGCTCTGTTTGTAGACACGTTTTGCATGGCAAAGGAGCCAGATTCAGCCTCTGGCATCTCTAGTTGGATCTCAGGTAGCAAAGTTGGGAAAGATCTTTGCCTGAAACCTTTGTGAACCACTGTTAGTTAGAGCAGATATGCTAGACCAATGAGTTCACCCATTTTCAGATTTCATATTTTTATGTAAATAGATGGATTTTATAAAAGAGGATCTGGTAAGCTAAAATTGAAGGAGACTTGGGAAGCTATATTTTCTCATGCTATAGTTGGGAAGATACTACCCTGCTTAACTGAGCAAGGAGATAGCTTTTGAAGTGGTGATTCTCTTATATTTAGCATGGGGAGAGCAACTGGCCCTATCCAACCCCAGCACAGCATCCCTCCAGTGGCTGTTGCTGGTATCTGTCTTATGTTTCTTTTTAGATTTTGAGCCCTTTGGGGAAAGGGAACCATCTTATTTATTTATGTATTATTTCTTTTTCTATGTAAACCGCTTTGGGAACTTTGGTTGAAGAGCGGTATATAAATATTTGTAGTGGTAGATGATATTAGCCACGTTTTTAATACTTATTCAGTGAATAATTCATTGAAGCACCTTAATCAGATTGTTAAGGAGGCATTTAATTGTAAAAGTCTGCCTGGGGTTTGCAAGTGAAAGAACAGAACACGAATACCTGCAATATTAATCATTTCAGGGTGTTTTTTTTGCTATTATAGCTTGCCTTTTAAAATGCTCTGGACATGGACACTGTGATCCCATCACAAAGCGTTGCATTTGCTATCAACTGTGGATGGAAAATTTGATACAGTGGTACCTAAATGATGGCGAGAGTAACTGTGGTGAGTGGAGAGTGTTCCAGGAATGGACACTGAAGAGAAGCAGATCTGTGAATTGACTGTCTTGAATGCACAAGGGCATGAATGGACCCTCTTAACATTTCATATCATTCTACTTCTTCTAGAATGGAGTATACTCTATGTAACGCTCACTGCTTTCATTTTGATTGTGCTAATGGTGGGATTAGCCTGGCTCTGCATCTGCTGCTGCAAAAGGTAAGCATTCTGTTTTTATCATAATGAGATGCTAATGCCCCTTGGTTCTGCACTCATCATCACTAGCACAGATCAGAACCACCACTTCACCCACAAACATATGTGTATGGGTCTGGGGAATCGCCAGATTTCAGTCATTCTGACTGTAAGTTTGGTGTGGTGGTTAAAGGGTGTTAAGCAGTATCCACTTAATGTCAAATGAGGTCTGTTTCATATGTGCTGCCATCAATATTTATGGTTTCTCAAAACAGAATGGTGAGGATGGAGCTCAACATGATAAAACTATTTGTGTGAGTGGTCACTTGCACAATTCAGGTAGCATCCTAACCATGCCAGTACAATACTTCCTTTTTGGCTGTTCTCATGTAGAACACTGTCTACGGGGTGACATTATGAATGGCGCCATGTAGGTGGCTGTAGTTTTGAAGTGGGCCTATGCTTGTACGAATGATGCTTAAGGGAGAAGGTTCACACCATGTAAATGTAGTGGTCTTTGTGTTGTTCCTAAGGAAACCTAAGCTAAGAACAAAATTGGGTTCTCAAATTGCTAGCTATATGTGGGAAATGGTTTAATTATTATTATTTTCACTTTTTAGCAGAAAGAGGACTAAAATAAGAAAGAAAACAAAATATACAATTTTGGATAACATAGATGATCAGGAGAGAATGGAACTCAGGCCCAAATATGGTATGGAGTTTTTTTTCTTGTTTGTGCTTTCCAATCTTTGCTGCTATTAGTAGGGGATTCTTAATTCACAATGACTTCTATTTTTCAAGTAATTAATACATCATGTTGTATTGCATGTGTCTGGTGACTTAACACTTGAAGGAAGAATTGCATTTGATGTAGCAAGAGCAGGCTGTCTACAAAACCTTTTGTTATGATATTAGTTAGCTCCAAGGTGCCAGACTGTTAGATGTGCTGTTACAGTTTGGGTTCAGCTGTGAATGAAGTTCTGGTTTAGCTGCTGTTTAGGCCAATAAACACTGGGTAACTGCTTCATTATGCCCCTAGAGTTGGTTCAGTTACAGTTCACATAGGAAAATTTAAATATAATTCACCCGACAGTGTTGATTTCCAAAGTAGAGAGGATAAAGTTAATGAGTCTAGCTTGTTAACAACTCTCATTTACAACCCATAAGTATAAAACATGCATGATATACAAATAACGTTTATAACTGTTTTTAATGTATGCTATTTAATTATAGTAAATTGCACATATAATCCTCAAAGAAGCAAGTCTTTTTTTCTTTTCTGCAGCTTCCCAGCTCTTTAAGAGACCAAATATAGAACCCAGACACAAAAAGTGTTAAAATGTTCTACAAATGTTAGAATTAAGATTAATTCTAGTTGGGGCCAATGAGTTGGGGCCACCATAAATAAAAATCTTTATTTTGAACTGGTGACTTTGTTGTTCTTCTTTCCTGGGTTGTGGGAAAAGAAAGGTTTGGTTTGATTCCCTGATTCTTGCTGTGCAACGTGGGGAAATGCTTGACTGACAAAGAGAAGGTTGCCAGTTCGAATCCCTGCTGGTACTGTATCAGGCAGCAGCTGAAAGGCATCATCTCATACTGCACAGGAGGAGGCAATGGTAAACCCCTCTTGTATTCTACCAAAGAAAACCACAGGGATCTGTGGGCGCCAGGAGTTGAAATCGACTTGATGGCACACTTAACTTTTACCTTTAGACCAACACAGTTTAGTGGACTGGATTAGTTATCCTGTTCTCTCTTTTGGTATCGGAACTAAAATAGGGATCCCCCCCGCTTACTGAAAGATTGATTAGTAGGAAACTGAAAACTGCCAGGAGGGCCTTTGAGGGCAGAGAGGTGTGGAAATGTTCTTGGAAGATAGTGAGGCTATTCACATGCACATGCAGAACTGGGCTAAGGGAGCCCAGCCTGGTTTTGCACGCATGTGTGGCAAACCTTCCTACGGAGCCACCCTTTAAAATGTGGTTAAAGGAGTGAGCGCTCCCTTAGCCCCGTTTTTCTGCTTGTGTGTTAGCCGTAGCTGCAAGCTGCTGTGACTGGCAGACTGCGGGGGGGGGGGGGGGGCATTTCCCATAATGCACCGTGCACTTGCATGGTGCACTATTGGAGCTCCCACACCCTCGGAGCTGCTGCCAGTGCTCATCTGGGCAGGCAATCCACCTAGCCAGGGACAGCGGAACAATCGTCTGCAGGGAGGTAAGCGCTTTTGGGCTTCCTCCCTGCAAACTGGGTAGCCCTTTCTCACAACTCACACAACTGGTTGTGAGAAAGGGCTCAGAGAGAGATATTAAGGGTTTTATTTTTAACAGCTTGCTTGGGCAAGACAACTTCCAGCCTTATAGCAATCTCAGTGACTAAGAATTTTGCTATATATACTCTGTGTGTATGTCAGTTGGTATATAAATTAAATGAATGCATGTATATGTGTGTATATAATTGATTTACTGAGTTTATATCAGCACCGCCCAGAGCCTTTTTTGGATGGGGCAGTATAGAAATGTAAATAAATATTAGTTACTGATTTTTCCCATCGCTATGCATAGTAGGAATTGATGTGTGTCCTAGCCAACTTTGACAAGTGAAGCTACCTTTCCCTATCTCAGTTATTTCCTGCCCTTTTTTCATGTGCCATCAGCAGCACAGGGTTTATGTCTGAGTAAGTGCTCCCTGAAATGCTTGTGCAGAAGTAGACTATTGGTAAAGGAGTGCTCCAGTCTGCAACATCATGAAACAGGCTCTCGGTCCTCCCCCCGCCCCAAGCGCATTTGTGGGTAAATAAGGTGTCTGCCTTCTTTTGGCTGAAGTCTCCCCACTTGGCAGCAGATCAATTTGCAGTAGGGGACTTGATCCTGTTGTATATTGCAGCAGGCTAATTTGGGGTGATCAGCACCTGCAGCATGGTACTTCAGAGTCATGCAGCTGCCCTTCCTTGCCAATGGACTAACCGGGTGGGGGGCAGACTCTCTCCCTCTTATAGGACCAAGAACATTGCCAAGCAAGGGCAAGTGTGTGGCTCTGAGAGACCAAGCAGCACCCACCGACCCTTCTTTGCTGAGCGACTGACTGGGGAAAGGGGTCAAGAGACGCCGAGTCAGACATCTCAAGGAAAGCCTTTTCCTCTTTAAAGAGTAGAGCTCAGCTTAACTCAGGGGGTCTGTGGTGTTCTGGATGTAATTAACTGTTTATGGCAGAGTAAGAGCTAAACTGTGGAGTTAAAAACATTGTTTTGGTTTTGCTTATTTATTTTTAAAATTACATACAGCCACTGTACACAATGTCAGGGACACTGGGATTTTGGGGAGGACAAGGGTTTACCTCTTTCCCTTGCATCACATTTGTGACAAATAGAAACGTTGGGTGGTTGGTGGTGAGAACTTCTGTTGGAACCATGTTGAACCATGGGAAACAGTTAAACCCTGCACTCTGTTGTAGTACCGCCCTGAGCCATTTTGGAAGGGCGGTATATAAATCTAATAAATAAAATAAAATTGGACCTGGTATAGGCTGCTATTTACTGTTTTTAAAAAACAGCATGAAGTTCGGTCCTAAGACTTGAGAGCCTGTTCTCGCGAGCAGCCTAGCCTGGGCTCAGCTGCTCACATGGAGTGCCAGGATCCACAGAGATCCTGGCACTCCTGCCCAGCCTGACTCCTCTCCCAAGCCCGGCTGGTAGCCGAGGTTAAGGGAGCAAGGGCTGCCAGGATCGTGTGATCGTGAGACATGTAGACGGGTTCCTGGAGCACCCATCTGATGGTGGAATTCCTCAAAGCACTGCACTTGTCACACGGTGCCCTGTGGGATATCCGGAGGCTGGGGGGAAAAGTCCTGCCTCAGTTGATCCGCACTGCTTATGGCAGCGTGGGTCATGTGGGCATGTGGCTTATGCGACAAAAGCAACTAACACCGTTCATCTGGGGGAAGATAGGTTGAACCCTGCCTCCCCACCCACCTAACCAACCAGTTGTGTGAATAGCTCCATAGTATTACTGCTTAAAACTATTGTTGTGACTGGGAAGATGTTGCTAAATCAGCCACTAAATAGATATTGAGCCCTTTCTCACGAGCAGTGAGAAAGGGCTACTGAGTTTGCGGGGAGGAAGTGCTAAAGTTTCTTCATCATCCCACTGTGATGCTTTTAACAACTTTTTTGCAGATAAAATCTCTCACATTTGAGCCAACTTGGACTCCACAGTTATGGTGGGGTCAGTTGTAGAGATGTCCAGTAACTCCTCTGGTTTAATTAGAATGGATCAGTTTCATTTGTTACTCCTGAGGATGTGGACAGGCTCCTTGATGGATAATTATAGGCCAGTCTACAACCTCCCTTGGATGGGCAAGATAATTGAGAAGGGTGGTGGCTGATCAGCTCTAGGCAGTTTTGGATGATACTAATTATTTAGATCCATTTCAAACTGGCTTTAGAGTAGACTGTGGGGTGGAGACAGCCTTGGTTGGCCTGATGGATGATCTCTACCAAGGAATGGACACAGAGAGTGTGACTCTGTTGGTTCTTTTGGACCTCTCTGAGGCATTTGATACCATCAACCATTGTATTCTCCTGGATTGTTTGGGGGATTTGGGAATAGGTGGTACTTCTCTGCAGTGGTTCTGTTCCCATCTCTTAGGTCGATTCCAGATGGTGTCGCTAAGAGACAGTTGCTCTTTGAAACAAGAGCTATTGTATAGTGTCCCTCAGGGCTCCATCCCATTTCCACTGCTTTTTAATATCTACATGGAACTGCTGGGTGAGATAATCAGATTTGGAGCAGGGTGTTATCAATACGCTGACACCCAAATCTATTTCTCAATGACTTCATCATCAGGAAATGGCATAACACCCCTAAATGCCTGCCTACAGCAGTAATGGACTAGATGAGGGATAATAAATTGAAACTGAATCCAAACAAGACAGAGGTACCCATGGTAAGCAGTCATAGTTCAAGAAACTTGATAGATCTTCCTGTTCTGGATGGGGTTGCACTCCCCCCCGAAGGAACAGGTATGTAAGTTTGGGAGTGCTTCTGGACCCAGTCCTCACTTTGGTTTTTCAGGTGAGGTTATGGACAGAAGTGCTTTTGATCAACTTCGGTTGATACGGCAGTTACATCCATTCCTTGAAGATAATGATCTCAGAACTGTGGTGCACTCTTTGGTAACATCTAGGCTTGACTCCTGCAGTATTCTGACTACTGCAATGCTCTCTACATGGGGCTGCCTTTGTATGTGGTTTGGAAACTTCAGTTGGTCCCAAATGTGGCAGTTAGATTGGTCTCCAGGGGTTTTCAGAAAGAGGCCTTTGAACTGGTTCGAACATGGCCTGGTCCGGCGCTGGCGGTTCTTTAAGGGCGGTGGGGTTGCACTTACCCCTCCCGCTGCTTTTTCCCTGCTGGTACTTCATTTTTCCGAAATGTTTTTAGGGTGGCAGCATTCCTCCCTGCACCCCCTGCCCCTGTTGTTTGCCGGAAATACCGGAAGTACTGATTGCGTGTGCACCTGCCTCGCTCGTTGTTTGTGAGGTGCACATGCAACATGCTACATGCATGGCAGGCGCATGGTAGCGGCGGGCACACACCCAATCGGTACTTCCAGCAAACAACGGGGGCAGAGGAATGCTGCTGCCCCCAAAACATTACGGGAAAACGGAGTGCCGGTGGGGGGAAAGCAGCGGGAAGGGTAAGTGCAACCCCCCACCCTTAAAGGTAGGATTTATTATGCCAGGTTTATGCAAGCAATTGCATTGTTTACCAATAGGTTTCCGGGTGACATACAAAGTGCTGGTGATTACCTTTAAATATCTGAATGGCATAGGACCGAGTTACCTGGGAGAGCACCTTCTTCTGCATGATCCCCACTGCACATTAAGGTCCTTGGGAGAGGTCTGTCTCCAGATTCCACCAGCTTGCTTGGCAGAGACTTGGGAGCAAACCTTCTCTATAGTCATTCCTGGGCTCTGGAATGCACTCCCTATAGCCATTCGTGATTCAATATCTTTACCCGCCTTTAAAAGAGCTCGTAAGATGCATCTTTTTAGCCTGGCTTTTAGTAATCTGTGAACATTTTAAATTGTTGTTTTAATGGTTGTGTTATGGTTGTTTTATTCTGCTTTTATTGTATTTACTTTTGTGAACCGCCTAGAACCTTTGGAGTCAGGCAGTATATAAAATAAAGTGCTTACCTCCCTGCAGACGATCAAGTCGCCTTCCCTGAGTGAGAGCGGATCGCCTGTCCAGACAAGCACTGGCTCCTGCTGGTGGCTCTGAAGGTTGGGGTGCCGAGACACATCGCTGCACATTGCCCTGTCCCCTGGAGCTTCAATAATGCACTGTGCGAGTATGCAATGCATTATGGGGATTCCCCTCCCCTCCCTGAGTCTGCAAGCAGCCACGGCTGACACATGATACGAAAAATGGGGTTAGGAGCGTGCTCGCTCTCCTAATCTCATTCAGAAAGGGGGCTTCACAGGTGAGTTTGCCACTGTGGTGCCACCAGGATAGGGTCACACATGTGTGCAAAACCGGGCTGGGCTCCCTGTACACACACACACACACACACACACACACACACACACACACGTATATATTAATTATATGCATATTTTATGTATATAACAAGACAATATACATATTTTAATACATTAGTAAATCATATTCTAAAGAATATTTGTTGCTTATTTTCTCTCCCTGCCACCTATCTTAGGTATAAAACACAGAAGTACAGAACACAACTCCAGCCTGATGGTTTCAGAGTCTGAGTTTGACAGTGATCAGGACACCATCTTCAGCAGAGAGAAGATTGAAAGAACCCAGGGAACATCATGAATTGTTCTATTAAAATGGTGTGTCCTTCAGCTGCAGTTCAAAGGACAGATAAATAAATATGTATGTAATGAAAGGACATGTTGACTTGACAGAGTAAGGATATGCTGATCCTCCTTTTTTTATTTTCTTAAAACTATGCCAGGGACAGCAGGAATGTTACATTTCCAGCCTAGAGGGGGAAACAGACACAATGGATTTGTGTATTTGTTGAAGGATCAAAGAGAAAATGTCTTTTAACTCACCATATGGGATACATGCAGTGATTTTGAAGCCTAAATTACTGGATTTGGCAATCCTGTGATGTCTCCTGGACACCTACAGGTTGTTGCTGAAGTCCCAGCCAAGACTGTTATATTACATAGGGTTATATTTTGAAGCTACCTTATAATATCCTTTTCCAGGCACAGAAAGCTGTGGCTATGCATCTATCTGAAATTATTGACAAGTATGCAAATTTACCTTAGTCATTAAAAACAGTGTATGGCTACAGCTTCTGTTTGCTTCATACATCACCCTCAGCTGAACAGATAAGGAGACAATGAAGCAATGTTGGTGATGCAGTGCTAAACTCTGCTTGGTATGGCAATGCAGTTCAATCACTTTATAAAGCCCAGGTATCCTTCATCCCAGCACTGGCCAAGACCTAGACTAAATTGGCTTCAGTATGATTGCTGTATCCTCAGCCTTCAGACCTGGCCCTGCTGAAGCTAAGCAAGTCTTGGTCTGGTCAGTGCTGGATGCCCAAGAACCCATGTGTGCTGCCTTGCATTCCATGGGGAAAGGTGGGAAATCAAATGTATGCAGTCCTAATAGACCCAACGTATAGTTTATGAAAACATTTGTGACATTTTCAGGGGCCATCTCACACAGGGCATTTTTCCTAAGTGGAGATAATTTCAAAGTGAAAAGCTCTCATTTCCAGAGCTAAATAAGTATTTTCCCTTCACGGTGGGTATCTCTAAGTAGGGAAGTGCTTGAAGCGGTCCGGAGGCCATTAGAGACCTCTGAACTGGTTCGAACGTGGCCCGGTCCGGTACAGGGGTGGTGGTTCTTTAAGGACGGTGGGGTTGCCCTTACCCCTCCCGCTGCTTTTCCCCAGCCGGTGCTTCGTTTCTCTGAGATGTTTTTGGGGCAGCAGCATTCCTCCCTGCCGCCCCTGCCACTGTTGTTTGCCGGAAATACCAGAAGTACTGGTTGCGCGTGCACTCGCCTCGCACGTTGCATTTGACATGCATATGCAACGTGCGCCATTGGTGTGGTGACTGGTACTTCCAGCAAACAATGGGGGCAGGGAGGAACACGGACACCCCAAAAACATTTTGGAAAAACAGAGCGCTGGTGGGGGAAAAGCAACAGGAGGGATAAGTGCAGCCCCCTCTTTAAGGGAGACCCCCACCAGTGCCAGACCGTGCCACCATGCACATGCCTATCTCTTAGAAACACATTAGGAATGCAGTGACCCTAATGTTCTTTCCAAGTACTCCTTACAAGGCTAGTTCTTTGTAAGCTTCCTCTTAAGGCACCCCCAGCTTGTATACGCTGTGTCTTCTTTGTTTTAATAATGTAACTCAAACATGCTTGCTTACTCCAGAGAGCTATGGATCCATTCAAAGCACAAAAAGAATTGCCAGCCTCAATCTCATTTGCTTTTTGATAGAGATTTAAGTCTCTAATTAACAAAACCCATCAAATGTTAATATCCAGTCATTCACGGTGTGGTGGCACACAATTCCGTGGCCATTACCTTCACACACTGCACCTTTTACTACATAAATGCCTGCAAGGCACTCTTCATTATGAGAGGGGAGGGGTGTGCACCTGGAAGGCGGTGCAGTGCTCCTTTGAGCCCAAAGCTGCATTGTCATGTGGTCCCTGATAGTGTTGTGAGTGGGGTTGTGAGTGGGGATTGGCCTCACAACATTATCCCCAATGCAGGGCTTTTTCTCCACATGAATGAACAGCAGCTGTTTGCTTCTGTGGAGGAAAGTAAAGGGGGCTGCCACTGGGGAAAATGACCAAACTTGCCTTCTGGTGACACTATCTGTCTAAAATAAGTATTTCAGATACTTCACTGTTAAAATATGCAGTGTGCTTGTCAAAGAACTTGAACCTGACTTTCTACTGAACAATGATTTGGCATTTAATAGCAAGCACAGTATGTATAACTCCTTATTCTGCCTTTTGAATCCTGAGAGTGAATCCGATACAGAACACTTCAGTGGCTATGACATGTTCATATCACTCTAAAACGGTAAATGTGCAAGACTAAAAGCCAAATTAAAAATGACAGGGGCAATCATCTTCATTTACATGCAAGATGGGAGGAGAACTAGGCAAAAAGCATGTAGGGCAATGAACTACAGGGAGGGTAGGGGGTTCAGCCTCCCCTCACTTGAGCAAAGTACTGGTAACTGAATAATAAGCACAGCTGGCCCACGTTCTTTTTAGTCTGGCCAAACGATTTATTCCAGATGAGGAGCTTGGCTCTCCTTGGTAAGAGGGGAAGTATGAGAACTAGATTTAGGGAACGTTTCCTCCCCCCCACCCATTCCTTTTGCGATATAAGCTGCTTTGTGAACTTTTGTTGAAAGATGTTATATAAATTTGTATATTTATTCAAAGTTTACATGAAGTATTGTATATACTTTGTTGGCCCCGGCCCCTCATGGTTGGAGGAGCAATGTGCTCAAAAAGACTTTTGACTGCAGATGCTAAAGGACTGGAAGAATGGTCTAACATGCAGGGGCTCCCAAGAATAGGTTAACCTCTTCTGGGGGTTGTAGCATGTGGCCAGTAAGCAAGAGCAAAATTAAGAATTTTCATAGAACTTGTTTAACAAACAAGAACCAGTTGTCCTTATGTCTGCACATATGTCTAGATGCATGCACATCCACTTTCTTGGTGCTTGTCCTAAATAAAAATCTGTATAAAATGTTAAAATGAAATGCCAAAGAATGCATCCATTGTCTTGAAGATGTGGGCAATGAGTTGAACTAAGATCTTAAAATATGTATCCCTGCTGGTAAATGTGTGATAACAAAACTTTTTAAAAATGTGATTATAGTATACTGGGGCTCTTTCAACTTCAGTGCAGATTACCACAAAACAAACCAACAAAAAACAGGAAATCCATACTAGGAAGGACATTGTGTTATATTCTTAGTTCCATCTGTTGGCAATCCATGAAACTACTTTTTTTCAAGTTAGAATAAAAAGTGTACAAAGAAGTTGGTCATTTCACAGATCATCAGCAGATGGCGCTAAGATTATTATACCATCTTTATTCCGGTCTTTGACCTGCATCAGGTAAAAATATAAAAGCTATGAAATAACATTGAAAAAATAATCATCTGTCTAGAAGCTGTGGAAACATGAACTATAAAGTTAAGTGGTGGTGACAAAGCTAAAAGGTTAGGACAACAGCTATAAACTATAATAAAGGTAAGATACATAAAATTGTGTTTTAAAACACAACTAGCGTATAAAACTAGTCTATAAGAGGCTGCAAAAATATATTATGCAACGCTCTTGGTGTGGCTTTCTCATTTTATTTTCTGTGGTAACATTGGAATATATGAGCATCTGGAAGTGACTAAAGGTTTAACATCTGTGTACCTACTTTTCTCAAAATATATAGTTCAGCAGTAGTTTTCTTTGTTTTAGGTCTGCTGAAAACTTGTGACTTATCTACAAGCTTGCATATTCTTTTACAACCAGAAGTTGGGCAATAAAATATGATTCTCCCATTTTGTGTCTCTAAGAAAAGTTCAGAAATTTGAGGAATAGGCTTGAAGATTCAGCAAACAGTAAATTTGAATGTCCACCAGTTTCAAATAGATGTTTATTAACTTAATAGTTTCTTTGCCAACACCCATCTCTTTTAAACAAACAAGCTAGAGAAAATCCAAAGGGAAAATGTTAGAATTAAAATAGTCTCTTCTTAAGGAATCACAGTATACAACATTTAGTGAATTTACTATTTTGACAAATATACACACACACCCAGTCAGAGAATATTTCTTTGACAAGATGAATTGCTAGTAAGTAGTATCTTGTTACACACTATCAACATTTGTGCTTCTCAGATGTTTTGCTATATTCTTTCAAAACAATTAGTTTAACAATTTTAACTATATTCTATCCACAAGGATCCAGCCATCTGAATCTGCCTTCATATAGTGGGCTAAAATGGCAGCCAATATGCATTTTACCTCAGTGCTTTTAGATCATTCTGTAGTATTAGCCCATAGAGCTCTGGAATGTAACCAACTGAACACAAGTTTCAACTGATTTTGCAACTTCCTGCCCTCATGACAAAAATACTGTACCAATCAGCAGCAGGTAACAGCATCAAAGGACTTAGTGACTTAAGACTGGCTCTTAGGACCATAGCATCGGGGAGCCAGTGCGGCGGGGCGGATCTATCCCATACTTAGTTCTAGCTGCACCAGCACAGAGCAAGGTTGTCATAAGATTCTACCAGCCCACACAGTGCAGAGAAAGAGATAAAAAAATTAAAAAACCCAGACTTCCAGGTTATAGATAAGATAATTATCATGGGATGGTACATTATGGTACTACTTTTATTTGCACCAGAGAAGAGCAATTTCCTTCAATCTTCTCTCTGCAGACCCCAATAATCTCCTCCTAAGGGTCTCACAGCCTTCAGGAGTAGATTTGCAGGGGGCTGGTAAAAAGTAGCTTTCTTCCAGCTTGCATGCAGGACAGAACTTTCATTCATGCTAGTCAGCCTTAAAATCCAACTCCCAAGTTTTTCCTCAACCTCATTTAGCATAATGATCTATTCATTACTCACTGTTTGCTGGCCCTACAGACAATTTCCAGGCACACAAGTTTTTTTAAAGTCACCACTGTGTGCTTTTTAGTCTTCCATCTATCCTTAATACATCAATAGCAGAAACAATACCTGTTTGGTAATGCAAGTTCATTCAAACAAAGGCTAGCTGAACCTAACAGATGCAGCAATTAATAACCAAAAACTAGGGATGTGCATTAAGCAGTTTGTGCACATCCCTGGGGGTGGCAAGCAGGCACTTTAAATGGGCCACATCATCTCTGCTGATAAAGCTGTGCCATGCTGGGGGCCTTCTAGCTGGGAACAGGAGGCTCCTGTCCCCAGCATTCCATGTGCAGCGACATCACAGAGATGGCGTCTGCACATGTGCAGATGCCATCTTGAATGCCCAGTAAAAAAACCCAACCAACCAAACCAACAAACCCAGCAGCACTCAAGCTGCTGGGCACTCAAGATGGCCACTGTGCTGCAATGTCACTGCTCATGGGATGCTAGGAACAGGGAACTTCCTGTTCCCAGCTAGAAAGCCCCCGGCACAGCAAAGCTTTACCAGCAGAGACAGCACGGCCGTCTCCATGTGATAGCTCCATGGAGAGATGGCAGGAGGCTGCAGCAGAGCACAGGAGGGGTAGATAAGACCTTCTTCTCCCCATTTAAAGCACCTGCTCTCCCCTAGCCGAAGCGTTTTGGCCGGGGGAATTTGAATTGTTTTCACACCTTGATCTAGGTACGCCAAAACAATTTGTGTACATCTCTACCAGAAACTAGTCCCCTGTGCTCAGACAGGCTCTGGGCTTATGACTCCTGAACTGTGAACTCCCATGCTGCGTTACAGTCCACTATTGAAGCTTGAGAGAATCTCAAAGGCCGTTTGTGATAAAGGCTTACAGTCCAAGGAAAACCCAAAATCCCACAGAGAGGCTGAAGCCCTTAGGTTCCTCTGAAGCAGTATGGTGATGCCTATATGACAATTTAAGCAAAGCCTGCTTAAGAATAGTGCAGATCTTCTAATTAAGTTTGGCAAGGTAAATAAAGTGCATGATCACTGTAATGCAACAATGTTTAATGCCACTATTCTAATTTTCTATCCTTCAAAAGTACCAGTAGTTTATACGAAGAAGACTTGATAGAACACTCATGGCAGACTAATTGGCTGACACGGGTACTGACATTGGCTGACATGATTAAAGAGTCCCATTGGCTGACGTGATGAGGAAAATTAGTCAAAGTAGTCCCATTGAAATTAAAAGGATTGCCTAACTTGTCCTTTTAATTTCAATGGGACTATTTTCACTAATTTTGCTCACCATGTACACCATTAACTTCTATAGCTAGTAAGACTTTTGCCTGCTTAGGCAAAAGTGCTCTTATCTGGGTGTCAAGAAAATCCTTAATTTGTGGTAGTGAAATAAATTGGGGGGGACTTTTCTGTTTGGGGAAGACAATAACTAGACTTGCACAGACTGAAATTTTAAATATATACTGCAGCAGTACTCAAACTGAAACTCATTGCTACAAGAACCTTTTAAAGTCCTCCCTCATTGTTTCTCTGCTGCCTTCTGATCTTTTAAGGCTTTTGCCTTGCTGGGATTAAAGAATACCCCGTTGTCTGCTTTGTGTATCTCTCTCGAATAAGCACCATGATCACAGAGAAATACAGTGGCAGTCAAGAGAAGAAATACTTGGCTGTAAGCAATGACTAGGGATTCAAGGGGAGAGACCAGCACTATATAGTAGGCCAATGGGAAAAGGGTGGGGTTAAAGAAATTAAGTCCCATTTATTATGGCACTTGAATGCTTTTGTAGCCTATTTTTTTGTAGCTCCAACCGTCAGGCCTGGACACCACTTGTACATGTGTGCACTCTAATCTATATAACTCTCTTAGAATATCCAAAGATTCCCTTATGATGCAAACTGCGGAATGCTAGGAGATTCTAGAATACATACAGTACAGATTCTCCATTAGGAGGACACCAAGCCAAATAAACTCTGACATCTGTGTCCTATGATGCATCTTATATCTTTGTGCTATATCATAAACGTAGGAAGTATGGTCTCAAGCTTTAGCTACAAGCAGAAATCATATTATCTCCCTAAAGATGCTTGAGTCTGGAGCAGGCACTAATAAAACAAGGGGGAGTCAGAACTGAACACATGCCTTCAAGGACACTTGGCTCCAGCCAACAGCTGAAGAAAGTTACTGATTAGAGATTTCTTGTGAACATCTAATTTTTCTAGGAGCCTTAAAATAGGCAATCAGAAAAAGAACATTTTTTTACAAAGTAACAAAATGACAAGATTCAATATTTGGTACAATTATTCAAGATAACGCTATCCTCCCAACTGCTCCACATGAGTGCAAAAAGATAGTGAAGTATCTTTTTGCTCTTTTGTCTCCTCCAAAACATGTACCTCAGTTAGTAAAGATTTCCAATTCCTTCAAACTAAGTTCATTAATTAAAATATCATTTCCTGCATTATGGTTAGGACAAGTTCTGTAAGTAAGTAGATCTATATTCTTACAAACCTGTAAACACAGATGTAATACCAAAATTTACATTTTACATATGCTGCCATAGTTCTATGTAAAAAGTATCTCTATACGTAAATATGGTTGCTTTCATTTGGGGGAAGGGGGAACAGTGATCCGACTACAAAAATTATGCATGTTTCAGAACATTTTAAAGCCCTGCATGGTTCACAGACTCAACAAATTGCTACTATAAGCCTCCAAAACAAACATATTTGATTTCTAAATATTCATCAATACCGTATTTTGAACCTTCTCTTCCTAGCCCAGATTGTTTTATGCCACCAAAAGGGCACTCCACAGCAGACACAATTCCTTCATTGATGCCAATCATTCCAACCTCCAGTTGCTCTGCAACCCTCCAAATTTGGGCTGGGTCCTGCGAGTAGAAATAACCTACAAATTGGGCAATTTAATAGGAGACAGTGTAAGAAAGAAGATATTTTGCAGCTGAAATATAATGGACAGAGAGAGAGAAGACTGATTTCAATGGGCTTTGGAATGAATTTCAAGGAAAGAAGAGAAAACGTTCAGTCCTATGGTGCGTTCAGAAAGTATTTCAGTCCCTCCTCTTCAACATTATTTCCCACAAGATACTGTGATCTCATTTAAGTAAGTGGGACAGGTGTAAAGTAGGCAGGTATGGTTTCTTCTAAACTTGAAATAATCAGAGATCAAGGCGCCAGCTCATTTAAGCTCTTATAATAATGTGTGTGTCTAAGAGCCTGAATTGTCATGACTTCTTGACTTCTATAATTATTTCAAACTTGTACTGCCTACCTATTAAGGAAGTACATACCTGCTAAACCCACACTGGCTGAATTTGCTATGGCAAGAGCTTCTTCCTCTGTATCAAACCTGAAAATATAAAAGAATAATGTCTGCAACGAAGAAGACAGTCACTGGATACTAAAAGAAATGCTTATTGCAAGTGGGACACAATTATACTTCCACAGAATGTGTAATGCTGCTATTTTAATGCTCCCCGTAAGAGAAATTTCCATAATTTCTGGTTTCCAGAAACAGGGAATACATTTCCATTTTAAAAAATGGCACAAAATCACCACACATTTTGAGAAGGTTGAGGGGTTCCTCATTAGGGCAATACAGACCCCAATATGGATATGTTTACATACAAGTCAATCCGTAAAGTTTGTAATTTACCAAGAGAGCATCAGTGCAGAAAGGAAGAGTGCCTTGTCATCACATCACCCCTTTAAGCAAACTCCAGCCCTTTCCAGACAAGGACTCTCTTCTACTAAATGTTTATCATGCTTGCACTGCTTTCTCCAGGACATACTTGGGAGATTCAGTTCCTCCACCATCACCCAAGGCTAGGCTTTCAAAATACTGAGCCAGTTCCAGAACCAGCTAGGGAGGGACCAACATTATTAAATGAGTGGGAATGTATTATCACACACATAAAACTCTTCAAGGAAGAAACTTTGCCCTTTCCTACTAAAAATAATAGACAAGAGAGAACTGTGTTTTTTTTAAAAGTAAAAACTGCTTTTTATTAAACTGGTAAAAACTGCTGTCAAAGTGAGAGATCAGGATTTCAAGGATTTGATCACCACGTCAAAAATGCACTAAGATTATTTAAATTTTTTAGAAGCTTTAGAAAGCATGTGACAAGATTAAACCTTCTGCCAGAAACCTAAGATTGTAAACCAATCCCTCTCTGCACTCTATAATTATACAAAAAGACTGACATTTGGTAGAAATTGTCCTATGAGATCAGGATGGCACACTTGCAATCAATTTAAAAGCAAGGAGTAGCTCACCAGTGCATGCCACATGTTTTTTCTCTCTGACCAATCCCTGCCAACTTCCCAGAAACATCCAAACTAACAGTGAACTATTGCTCCATGGGTAAATTTCCAAGACTTTGATCCTCCCAAAACCACTGTTGCAATATACCTTCATAGCAATGGTTCACTATCATTTCCACTCACCAGCCTTTGAATGGTCAGGAAGGATAACTTATAAAACAGATTTCCTTCTGTGAACTAGCTCTAAGGCACTCTTATCACAACCCAGCTTGCTCTCCAGCAAGTCAGTGGCTCATTCCATAGAGGAGCTCTGACAGCAGTTAAGAAATGTCAGTTATTACACTGAAAATGCTAACATGTCATGCAGAATAGACCTTCTTACTTGATAACTGGGGCCAAAGGACCAAAAGTCTCCTCTTGTGTACACAACATGCCAGTTGTGACACTGCTGAGTAGAGTTGGCTCAAAGAAATTCTTTCCATAAGAATGCCTTTTTCCTCCTGTAACTATAGATGCTCCTTGGGAAACTGCATCATGAATGTGTCTCTCAACCTATAAGAAACACAGTAAAGGTAACTTAAAATAGCATCTCCCATTAAAAGGCTGTGAATGACAAAATTCCATAGTATTAAGCAGGCAGACAATAGGCATGACCAGATATAAAATTTATTATTACCTTATTAAACACAAACATAATTTACCTTCTCTACAGCTTTTTCATTAATAAGTGGTCCCTGGGTAGTCTCTTCATCAAAGCCATTGCCAATACGTAGCTCTTTCTCGATGGCTTGTGCAAACTTTTCCACAAATGCATCATGGATCCCTTTTTGTACCAAGAAGCGATTTGAACACACACAGGTCTGAAGACAGAAGTACAATGTTTGCTTTCTTGTACTTATCCACTAGTGAATCACAATTCAGAGAACTGTAACTGAACACTACTACATCAGTGTTTTTATTTCTCTCTGCCTCATTTCGGTTTGTTGTATTTTTTATTGTGTAGTTCTTCCTTCCCTCTCAAACATCTACCCACCCAACCTGGAGGTATACATTCGTAATCAAGAGAGCAGTAATACTAATCTATAAATTTTCTTGAGCTATCTTTATGCTTCAGCACTTTCTGTTCCCCCCCCACCTATGTATAATGAAAGCCATTTCTGTTCCATACATCCTAATTTCACAAGGAAGTATAGATTATTATTTAAATTTACTTAAAATGATTCAGCTTTTGTCTTCATAAGTAACACAGGCACTTTTCAAACCAGGCAGCAGGAACCAAGGTGACAATTCTAAGGAAGTTAACATTTGCCATACAAGTGCAAGAGATACTTAGAAAACAATTTAAAACATAGGTAAAAGTTTAAATATTATCTTCCAGGTTAATGCTATGGGGTGTTAAGTTGTTCAGTCTGTATATCAAAATTGTCTCTTGCTTCGAGTGTCCTAGGATTGGATGGTTTTTCAAAAATATTGATTCCAAGTATGCTTACCTGGAAGGAATTAAAATCAGATTTACTTCTGAGTAAATATGGTTAGGATTGGACTTTCATGCTTCCACTGGCTGACATGAGGAGGAAAATTATTCACAGTCCCATTCAATTTTAAAAGACAAGCTATTTTTTGTCCTTTTAATTTCAATTTGTCCTTGTAATGTCAATGGGACTACTTGTCCTTGTAATTTCAATGGGACTACTTTGAGTAATTTTTCCTCATCCTGTCAGTCATTGAAATCAATGTGACATGTGACAACAGTGCAACATTTGGCTGGATTTTGCCTTGAATTGACACACAATTTCTTCTCATTACTACAAATATGTATACAGCTCAAAGAATGATGGGTTGAACCTCTTAGTTTATCTGCCCAAGAACAAGACAATCAAAATTGAGGAGAGGAGAGCTGGTCTTGTGGTAGCAAGCATGACTTGTCCCCATAGTTAAGCAGGGTCTGCCCTGGTTGCAAATGAATGGGAGACTTGATGTGTGAGCACTGCAAGATATTCCCCTCAGGGGATGAAGCCGCTCTGGGAAGAGCAGAAGGTTTCAAGTTCCCTCCCTGGCTTCTCCAAGATAGGGCTGAGAGAGATTCCTGCCTGCAACCTTGGAGAAGCCGCTGCCAGTCTGTGAAGACAATAATGAGCTAGATAGACCAATGATCTGACTCAGTATATGGCATGTTCCTAAATTATAAAACAACACTGCTCAAAATATCCACAAATATGCAAAAAATATGTTCCATTACGTTAAACTAAGTAGAAAGAGAAGTTTCACCTGGCCTGAGTTTCTGTATTTAGAAGCTAAAGCTCCTACAACGGCTTTGTCTACATCAGCACTGTCAAACACTATGAATGGTGCATGTCCTCCAAGCTCCATGGAGACTCTCTTCACAGTGCTAGCTGCATGGCGCAGAAGTATCTGCAGGTAGACAGGAGACACAGAAATCTGTACACCTAGAAAGATGAATATACAAACTCAGATTTTCTAGAGGCTAATTCTGATACAGGGGGATGTTATCACATGTTCCTGATCCCCATAAGGAACAAAACTGACTTTGGGACATATTCTAGCTCAGAGCTGCACAACATTGGCCCTCCTGCAGATTTTGGACTAAAACACCCATCATCCCCAACTACTGGTCACTGGGAGTGGAGATGAAGGGAGTTGTAGTCTGACATCTGTTGGAGAGCTGAAGTTGTGCAGTCCTGTTCTAGTTTATAACTCATCTAGTTTTTATGTCTCGTGTTTTTGAATATCTATTACAATCTGAGTGTACAATTTGTTATGGGCAGCTAACAAAGTTATTACTAGGGCTGTGCTTTGGTGCATCCTAAAATGTTCAGTCCTAAGGTGGGTTCAGAAAGTCTTTAAGTCCCTCCTCTTCAACATTATTTCCTACAACCAAGTTGCTTCAGATACTGTAGTCTAGTTTAAGTAAGTGGGACTGGTGTAGAGTAGGTGGGTATAGTTTCCATTTCAAGAGCAACTTTTAATTAGATCAAAAGCCAATCTTATTATCAGCATTGTCATAAATTACTAGACTTTCTTAAGCTGTAACTTAAGAGTTATGAACTGCAACCAAAAATGTTACTCAGCAATATAACACAAACATCTTTCAACAATATTTGAAAGATGCGTTTTGGGCAGTTCAAAATGTATTAAATAAATAAATAAATAATATTTTAAAGTATATATCTCATTGAGTAATCTTACATGAAAAATATGTACATGTATTTTAATGGGCTAAATAAGCTGCTTCATATAAAATGATGACAACTATCCTAGAAGGGAAAACTGATATCATCAAGAACTACCCCCTTTAATCAATAACATTAGTTCAAGAGATTATGGTGGAGACAAGACATATGAACCTTTGCACTCTTTTTCAAAAGCTTATTAAATAAATCTCAGTTGTGCAAAATACTGAAGTTTTTTCCAAAATACCTTTTAGAAGTATTATAATGAGAACTTTGTGAAGCGTTCACAGTCAAGAATAATATTCCAGACACATAAGGTGTACCTTTCCTGTAGCCGTGGAGCCAGTAAAAGAGATTTTGGCTACCAAGGGATCAGTACACAGCACTTCCCCGACTGCTACTGCCTGTTGTCTGGAACATGGTACAACGTTACATACTCCAGCAGGAATCCCAGCCTGATCTGCAAGCTGCAGTGAGGAAGAGTAAATGTGAAACATAAAACTGTAACTTCTACAAAAGATCTGCCATAAATTACAGAACATGATGCCTGTCTTCGGCTACTCACAACAATGTGTTACAAACAGGTGAAACAAGGAACCAGTATTTCAAAATGAAAATTTATTTATTTATTTGACATATTTATATCCCACCCAAAACTTATGTCTCTGGGTGGGCTAGAAGGTAGTCTGTTCTGGGGGACACACCTAATACTATTACAAGTATTTTCCTTTTAGCTTTTGAATTAACTGCAAATTTAACTTTTAAAGAGTTGGCAAAGAGATGTATTTGAAAGCACTCACTGCCCATCTTTGAGAATCTTAACCGTAAAACATTTTGCATTGCTTGTCAGTACAAGATCTTACCTCAGCGAGTGCTAAAGCAGATAAAGGTGTATCTTCTGCTGGCTTCACCACCACTGTACAGCCAGCTGCCAGTGCGGCACCCACCTTCCGAGTAATCATAGCACTTGGAAAATTCCACTACATTGAAAAGAAAAATGTATGCATTTAATCACGGTAGAACTTTCACAACATTAAGATAGCTGGCAAGTTCTGAAGTTTCTGGGGAAAAGGAACAGGATAGTAAATGTCAACAGCATTAGCAGTAGCTTGATCCATCCATTCCCGGGCCCTTCGTATTCTCTTGGATCTATCAACCACTTATAAAAGTCATCATTTCAGGAAGAAAAAGGCATCTAACTCTCGCCACCTAAATTTCTATCAAAGCTAACATGCTACAGTATTTGCTGAAAGCTTCAAAACCAAAAGCAGCACTGGGTGGAGCTTTGGACAGGAGAGCAGTATCTTTCACAGCTACTAATGTGGTTTACCTGAGTTAACTCTAGTCCTTGTACAAATATTGTGTGTGTGTGTGTGTGTGTGTGTGTGTTGGGGAATAAGAAATAAGGTTATCTCAACAATTACAATTTGCAAAATTTGGAATTTCATTGCACAGAATTTTAATTTATATTGCATAGAGCACTACTAATCCTTTCTACTTATAATACCAATTATAAAGAACCAACTTAAACAATCAGTTAACTTACTGGAGTAATGATGGAAGCAACTCCCACAGGCTGCTTCAGTACCAAAAGTCTTCTGCCCTTGGCTGAAGATGGAATGATGTCACCATAAATCCGCCTAGCTTCTTCAGCAAACCATTCCAAGAAGGAAGCAGAATATAGAATTTCACCTTGTGCTTCCTTCAGTGGCTTTCCCTGTAACACAGGATGAAAATTCACACAATGAAGTATAAAATGACTTATAATTCAAATGGGGATTATAATTCAAATGGGGAGGGGTGTCTTTTGAATCACCCATGTTGAATCGGGTTGAATAAGGGGTGATTCTCCCCAACCCCAAATCAAGCCCATTATTTTGAGGGTGATTTGATTTGGGGGTGAATTACCGAATTAACCTCAATTCAACTTGAATCAATTCAAGGTTGAATCAAATTGCACTTTAATAGTTTGATGGTTTTTAATAGCTTTAACTTTGTTTTAAATTTTAAATTATTGTAATGTTTTTTGTTTTGCATTGTTTTGCTATAAACCGCCCAGAGACTTGCGTTTTAGGCGGTATACAAATATGTCAAACAACAAACAAATGTGCAAAAACGAAGATCCAGTTTTATAAGCTTATTATCATGCTGTCTTCCAGGTGCAGGTATTGCCTTTGAAGTCCTAGGAAGTAGGAACATAGGAAGCTGCCATATACTGAATCAGACCATTGGTCCATCTCGCTCAGTATTGGCTACACAGACTGGCAGCGGCTTCTCCAAGGCTACAGGCAGGAGTCTCTCTCAGCCCTATCTTGGACTCTAGAGAGGGAACTTGGAACCTTTTGCATGCAAGCATGCAGGTGCTCTTCCCAGGGTGGCCCCATCCCCTAGTGGGAATATCTTATAGTGTTCACACATCTCCCATTCAAATACAAACCAGGGTGGACCCTGCTTAGCAAAGGGGACAATTCATGCTTGCTACCAGACCAGCTCTGCTCTCTAAAATCTGATACTAACAAAGCTTAGACATTGCTTCTCTATATATTTGGGGAGATATTATCTCAGCAAACATGTGGACCCACACCAACATTTGCCAACAGATTTCTGTGTAACGTATACATGGATATCTATTTTCAAACTAAAAAATGGTAATATGGAAACAATTCACACTTTAAATATTATAGGGAAAAAGGAAAAGTTTTTTTTTAAAAGAATGATTTAAATACTTCTTTAAAACTATTTTAAATTTGGCTGTTGACAGAAATGGCTTTGACAATGTGTCACAACACTGGATGACCCCAATTATAATTTTCAGCTTAAACACACTGAAACCAGGAGTCCTTCACTTTCCAGGGAGCAAGTGCACCTATGGTTCTTAAAGGAAGTACTACAAACTTGCCAGATATTGGTGACAATCCACAGAACCTTGTATCTGTCTTCTGCATTAAGCCTGCAAAAGGGGCTGAATATGCCCGCACATGAAAGTTTCTGTATTAATTAAGACACAGTAACATACATACATCTGAGCTGCATCTGTTGGTTGCTTTAACCCACCTTTTAGGGGAGTTATTGTAACCAGCAAGCTTAGGTTTCAGTCCCCTAGCCTCAGAATATTTTTTCCCCCTTTGGTGTATACTTACATTCTCTGCTGTAATTATCTTTGCAAGGTCATCCTTATTCTCAATCATCAAATTATACCATTTACGAAGTAAAGCACTTCTTTCCTGAAGAGAAAAAAATATAAAACAATAAAATAAAGTAAAATACAAAACAAAACTATTGTCAGTCCAATAAGCTTGCTACTTACTATTACTTGTAAAAGGAATTTTAAAGATGCAAAGTGCTTTATAATATTTAACACTGCTTGTTCTAATGACCTTGCGATGCAGATTACTATAATTCTCATTTTACATATGGAGGAGCTGAAGTGGAAACAGACTTTCCAAAGGCTGCCCATTTAGCTCTATGACTGATCACACAGGCTTAGCTCTACACTTTCAGGATCAAGTCTAATGCTATCCACACAGGACAACACACAGCTCTCAGTACAGCAGACCCACAGCTCAGAAGTTTGGGGCCTAAGAGTGGGGGCATAACAGGTCAACAGAAAAAGCTGAAACACAAAAAGATAACGTTAAATGTCATTAACTCCCCTGTCCCAGTTCGTTAATCATTGGGTGGCATCCAGACCTTCCGCAAAATCCGCACCAGGGCAGAAGCTCCTTCCAGAAACAGAAGGAAAGCTGCACAAACAGGAGGAGCTTCTGCCAACAGCTCACCACCCCCCAAAAAGTCTAGAAGCTACCCATTGAGTGGCTTTCCTCTCATTTGCAGGAACACTGGAGGACAGGCTTACTTACTTACATATTTGTATACAGTCCAAAACTTGCATCTCTGGCTGTTCTACTTAGCAGACAAGTAGAACACTGTCTAAACACTTTCCCTTATATTTCCCCCACAAAAGAGTGGAAAAAATGGGAGAAAAAGCCTGGAATATCCTTTGTGGGATCTGTTCCCTGCTGTCATCTTCACACAGCATCCAGATCTTTGAAACACACAAATACGGCCATATAAGGAACATGTGAGATTTACCCAAGGTGTGAATGTGGAAAGAGTGCATCTGTCTTATGCACTATTATTACATCCATACCTTGAAAGCATGCACTCCAGCCTTTTAAAATCCTTAATGCAAACATTTTTTTAATTTAATGTTTTTTTACATTCTGTATTTTTACAACACCTTTCCCAGTGTCACACACACACACACACACACACACCCATCGGCTCTGGTGACTTGTTGGTTGAAGGAGGAAAACACTCTGTACATACTCAGAGACACGGTTCCTTCCTATATGTTCCAGATTTGGTTTTCGAAAGAGACAGTAGCTGAAGCACTGCTTTCTTGTGTCTTGGGTAAAGTCTCTCTGTTTTGACTGGGCTGGCGGTGGGGGGGTGAGGGACCCGCGGCACCTGCCTCTGTCGGCAGTGCTCAGGTGCTCGCCTACCCTCCAAGAGTGAGGAAAGGGGAGTGAGTGTGTGTGTGTGTTCCTCCATCCTCCCATACGTGTTGTAGTGTTGTTCCCCCGCCTCCCTTCACAGCAGATAAGGGTACCCAATCCGTCCCCTGTTCCATTCCCCGCCATGCAAATAACTCTCCCTCTCCTGGCTTGCTCTTCAGATGCATCCTGCCGTGCCAGCCCGCCCGCCCGGACTGCCCCGCGCGCTCCTCCTCACCTTGGCAGAGACCTCGCTCCAGGTGACACCGGCCTCGCAGGCGGCCCTCACCGCGGCCTGAGCCTCCGCCACCCCGCAGTCCGCCACTTGGCTCAGCTCCGCGCCGCTAGCCGGATCCCGCACTGGGAAAGTGGCGGCCGCTTGCACCCAGCGGCCTCCTATGAAGCCCCCGGCGCGCACCAGAGAGGCGGGCAGGAACGCTGCTGGGCCGGGAGCAGAGCTCTGGAGGCGGGCCGCCAAGCAGGACCCCGCCACCAGAGGGGCCCCCGCCTGTGGGGAAGACAGCAGCACAGATCGCGGGGCGCAACAGCAGGGCCCGGCTAGCGGCGCTCGATAGCTCCGCGCCGCCAACCGAGTCGCCATGGCCGCGCCGCCAGGGACGGAGGGTGGAGCGCGGCGGGGCGGGCAAGCGCAATGGGCCCGCCGAGCGCTCCTGCAGCGCCTCCTGGCTGACTCAACTTCTTCTCAGCCGCTTGGCGAGCACTAAACTAGAGTAGACTAACCATCACCACCTCCTCCTCCTCATCAGTTTTATTGCTCCCGGGCGTTAAATGTGCAAACTGCAGGGAAATGCAGCAAGGGCCGTTTTTCTCCCAGGCCCCTTAACACGATTTAGTTATGCAAGCTGCAGCACTCTGTCGTGCTCGTGCTTGCAGCCAGGACCGGCTCGCTGTTTATGAGAGACGCTGTAATTGTGGTATCCCTGCAAGCCATGCAGAGGGTAGCATGCCGGGACGAACGCATCTTCGATTGTCTATATCACCCTGAGAGGGAGTAAGGCAGGTAGGTTTCCCCACAGCTCTCAGGCGTAGTAGATGTGTGGTAAAATGATCAGCTGTAGAGTTTACAGATGCGGCTTTTCCCGCGGCCTGCTTCCTGCATTCAGGCCTGCATGCAGTGTTGGGACCAGCAGACCTCAGGAGTGCACAAACACCTCGCAGCAGCACTGCCCCATCAGTGGCACCGTATGTGAGCTGGGCAGTTGGCTACTCCTGCTCCCGGGTCCCACATGAACCTGCCTGCTGAGATCTGTCTCTGAGACCCTTCTGTGGGTCCTCCTGTCTTCAGATATGGGATGGTGTGATGACTCGTGATAGGGTGGTTGTGGTTGTGGTTGTGGTTGTGGTTCTGGCTCTGGCATGCAGTCCTCAGGAAGTCTTGCCTAGCACCAGTTCTGATAAAAATTTTGGAGTTGGATGCATGGGTGCCTGCAGGAATTTTTCTGTGAGTTGAGGAAGGTATATCGATGCAAATATTTGTTTTGTTTTGTTTTATTTATCAAATTTATACACTGCCCCAAACTTTCATCACTGGGTGGTTAACAATAAATAAAACAAGTTAAAAACATACTCAAAACTTAAAACAATTTAAACAGTTTAAAAGTCAAAAACAGATTAAAACCTAAAAATTAAAAAAAAAAGCTGAAAAGGCTTGGGTGAAGAGGTGGGTTTTCAAATGCTTTTAAAAAATTGTCAGAGAGGGGGAGGATCGTATTTCAGTAGGGAGCGCGTTTCACAATCTCGGGGCATCAACCGAGAAGGCCTGTCCCCGTGTGGCCACCAGTTGAAATATATACATGTAAATAGATATCTACATGCCTCACATAAATTTGACCATACATCTGGGGTGTCAGTTGCCCCCTGCCCAGGGGTTTAGTGGAGGGGGAATGCACAGGGACAGAGGGCCAGTACTTCTCAGCTTCTCTGGCTGTTGGGGTGGGCATGACCATGGGGGCTGTCATGGAGAGCAAGCGTCTGGAACTGCAACCTCTGAATTTGCAACTACATCACTGCCCCTGCCTGTCTCTGTAGTTGGGTTGGACATTGGAAGTCTTCTAGTCAAGGCCGATGCCAGACTACTTTGCGCCCTAGGCAAGGCTAAGTACTTGCACCCCCACCCCCCCAAATAAATTTCAGCTTCGATTTTCAAAAAACAGATGTTTTGTAGAAAAAATGGAAAGCAGAAAACTTGAAACTGCTACATTTATTTTAAATTGCAAGAATAGGTAATACATCAATTTTTGATTATCTTTCTCAAATACAAAAGAAAATATTTTGGCACACAAATCATTTTGAACTAGAAGGGCACTCGGTAGAGCGCATACCTCCGCCAAGTAGAACACAACCCTCAACACCACATCAAATTTTGTCACCAATTCAATCAGATCAAGTGCTGATGATGCCTGTTCATGTTCAATTGATATCACTGCCAAGCCAACTAGTCTCTTTTGCAACATTGTTGAGCATATGTAAGTTTTTATAAGTTTGAGCTTTGAGAAACTACGTTCACCACTTGCCACTGATACTGGAAGTGTAAAGAGGATCCTTAGAGCAACAGAAACATTAGGTACATTATCCAGGAGTTTTTGTTTTAGTATGAAGAGAAGTACTCCTTGTGGCGGCATAGACTTTGGAAGTCTTCGAGCTATTGCTATAAGTTTACAACACAGATCTTCAGCATCAATATCTTTGTTTCCATTATACATCAATGATTTTTCCAAATTCTTGCAGGCCTTAGGTACATCTTCAGTAGATTTTTTCTTTATAATTTATAAATTAAGTTTAACAGTATTGTTAGTTTTGAAAACAATGAACTGGTTTTTTCCTCCTATTTCTACTCCTTATTCTGGTTTCTCACACTCTTAATACGTTGACACTCTACACTCTGCGCCCCTCTGAGGTCTGCGCCATAGGCAGCTGCCTAGTTGGCCTAATGGTAGCACTGGCCCTGCTTCTAGTCCAGTCTCCCCACAACACCCCCCCCTTACTGTATTTACCTGAACTCTGAGTTTAAGATGATTCCCTGATTTCTAACATCAAAGAACTAGGAAAAAACCTAGCCTTGGATTCAGATAAATAGGGTATATTGCTTATATAGGAGATGGGGCTGTAGCTAGTGGTGAGCAACTGCTTGGCATGCAGAAGGTCCCAGGTTCAATCTCTGGCATCTCCAAGATAGGTAGGGCTGAGAGAGACTCCTGCCTAAAACCTTGGACAGCTGCTGCCAGTCAGAATAGACAATATTGAGTTAGATGGACCAATGGCCTGGCTCAGTTCAAGGCAGCTTCCTGTGTACCTATGTTTTGAGTGGGCTTAAGGGATATTTTATGTGCTATAAAATTAGGTGCCATGTTGTTTTAAAGTGTGGATTTGTATTTCAGAACAACAAAATGTCAGGGAACAAATGCCCCTCCTGTAGGAAATTTAATCTGACAAGAAGGAAGCCTGGTAGTAGACTTGCATGTCTAAACTGGCATGTTGCAAATATGCAAGGAATGGGTCTGTGTAGAGTTCAGCACATTCTTATTATATAGGTATGTATTTACTGTATTTGTTTTGTCGCTTTCATCCAAGATGCCTAAGGCAGCTATTAAACAATATTTCAACCCATTGTAAAAACAAATACATTTTCATCTACATGGAGTACAGCGCTACTATCATTATGACAAAACTGTGACAGATGGTAATGGTACTACTAATCCATAATAGAAAGTATCTCTTTAAATGATGCATTTTGGTCTGCTTCTGCTTAACATTATTGTGCACCAGGCAAGAGGGTGAGAACCATGCTGTCCCATTTGCCTTTTAAAACCCTGACAACTTATTGTTTTGTTCTGCTGGCATAATTTTACATTTACATTACATTTATATCCCACTCTTCCTCCAAGAAGCCTAGAGAGGTGTACAAGGTTATGTTTATTGTCACAACAACCCTGAGATGTAGGCCAGGCTGAGAGAGAAGTGACTGGCCCAGAGTCAGTGAGTTTCATGGCTGAATGGGGATTTGAACTCAGGTCTCTCTGGTCCTAGTCCAACACTCTAACCACCACACCATGCTGGCACAATTTTGTACTGGTGCTGGAGAGAAAATCGCTTGAATAATTTTTCAGAAGATCAGCATACACTCCATATCTCTCCCTCTCCCTACTTCATTTTACACAGGTCACAACATCAGATTGTATGAGTGTAATTTATTCATTTCTGAAGCGAGTTGCAAAACTTTTGTTGATTTCAGTGAGTCAGGAGCTTATCCTTATCAATATATTCTGTTTGGAACGGAAGATTCAGTAGTACATAGTGGTGCATTTTGTCCCTTTGAAAGCAAGGTTAAGGTTAGGTTCTTGATTACTGCTTTTTATAGATATATGAGATAAGCTTCATATGGGCTGGTATCTTGCAAACCCTCATGTCTGTGTAAAACATTTTTACAGTGAATACTTCCACTGTACTATTGCATTAATAAAGTGAAGTACAACTATAAATATATCTGGTTCTATTTTTTTATTGAATGAAATAAATAAATGCTGATGCATGCTTTTTAATGATGAGACAACAGTAGTAGACAAGGATTCAAAGGCCAATGATACTCTGAGAAAGAAAGAAGATAGGAAGGAACTGTCAAACAACATGCAATAACAGATTGTTTCTTTGTTCTAGGCATGCTTTCACAAATATAACTGGAAAACGAAAACAAAATTTTGTTTCTCGGGGCTGTTACTTGCCTGTAAAAGAAGAAGAAAAAAATATAAGTTAAGAAACTGGTAAACTGACTTTTCAAACATGAGAGCTTTAGCTTCTGTGCCATGAACTTATTTGATTAACAAATGCACTTTAGCTCATATTTCAAAGGTCATAGTCTTCCTATCGAAAGCCTTTTCAAAACTATGGTTTATACGCCAGAATATCAGCAACATGGAAACTTTCAAGATCTGGTCTACTCTTCTGGCTGTACTTTGTACTTTTCCCCAAAGGGTTACACCATGTGGCTTATCAACACACATTGAAATAGGTAAGATATAATAATAAAGGCATGAGTATGTGAAAAATATAGTAATAGAGAGTTTGTCTGATCTGCAGCAGATTTAAGTAAACTGCCACAGACTAAACAAACTCTCTTCTAATTTTTTTGGTAAGTATTGCTGTAGTTGTGCAAATATGCAACAACTTTTAAAAACACTGATTTTACCATGCTATTGAACACTCATCAAAGCTAGGGCTGGATGTATCTGATTGATTGATTGATTAAGTGCCGTCGAGTCGCTGTCGACTCTTAGTGACTACACAGAAAGATTCTCTCCAGGATGATCTGTCTTCAACTTGGCCTTTAAGGTCTCTAAGGGGTGCTGCATTCCTTGCTGTTGTAATCAAGTCCATCCACCTTGCTGCTGGTTGTCCTCTTCTTCTCTTTCCTTCAACTTTTCCCAGCATTATGGACTTCTCAAGGGAGCTGGGTTTTTGCATAATGTGTCTGAAGTATGATAGTTTGAGCCTGGTCATTTGTGCCTCAAGTGAAAATTCTGGATTGTATCTAGAGGTGACTAATGCTAACTGGGCAACCCCCTGCTAACTGGGCAAAGAGGCACCTTTTACCATGGTGATTCTCTTTATTTAGCAGGGGGAGAGTAACTGGCCCCATCCACCCCCAGCACAGTACTTCCAATGTTGCTGGTGTGTGTCTTATGTTTCTTTTTAGAATGTGAGCCCTTTGGGGACAGGGAGCCATCTTCTTTGTTTGTTATTTATCTTTGTAAACCGCCCTGAGCCATTTTTGGAAGGGCGGTATAGAAATCAAATTATTATTATTATTATTATTATTATTATTATTATTAATGTATGACTGATGTATCTAGAGGTGAGTAAAACATGTAATGATAATATCAGCAAATACAAGGGCAGCATCTCTTAAGTACAGACGACAGAGCATATACATGTGCTATATGCTCAATCATTCATATTTAATAATCTGAGTTGTGTTTCAGCCTCCAGGACTTTTTTGTGTATTCATTCATAATATGCTAAAATTTTTCTGAGGTCCCAAGACTTTTGTTAATATGTAATTTATTCATCCAACATTTGAAAAAAACCTGATCTGTAAGAATATCAAACAATATTGGGGTGGCAGGGAGCAATAATTGAAGAACTAGACATATTTTTCTAATATGCAATAATTGAAGAACTAGACATATTTTTCTATATAAGCCACATTGCTTTGGCTTATATAGTAGTGCATGTTTTAATTGCATTCTACCTTGTAATGAAGCCTCAGCTACACATCTTATTGCTAGAAGGGAATACAGCTGTTTATGTTAATTTACATCCCAATCCTATTTGTGTTCACTTGGAAGTAAGTTCCACGGTGTTCAATAGTGCTTACTCCCAGATAAGTATGTGTAGGATTGCAGCCTTATTATTATTATTATTTTATTTTATTACATTTTATATCCCACTCTTCCTCCAGGGAGCCGAGAGCTGTATACTACATACTTAGGTTTCTCCTCACAACAACTCTGTGAAGTAGGTTAGGCTGAGAGAGAAGTGACTGGCCCAGAGTCACCCAGCTAGTATCATGGCTGAATGGGGATTTGAACTCGGGTCTCCCCAGTCCTAGTCCAGCACTCTAGCCACTATACCATGCTGGCTCATTTTATTATTTGTTTTATTTTATTTCTTTTTATTCTTGTAATTGTATAAGACCTCATATAATTCAGTGTTGAATTAAGTGGAATTAGATTTAGCAGGATGAAAAACAGGCTTTTACGGTTGTCAGAATGTTTTGTTCATTCGGGCTGTCTTGCTTGGGGGATTCATTGTGTTGCAAGGCATAATCTAACTGTAGGTCATACAGTAATATACAGCAGGGGTGAGCACTGGGCAGATAAGACTTTTGGGAGCTCCCTTTTTTTTAAGGATGAAAAAATAACAATAACCCTGAGCACCCAAAGATAGAGAGTTTAAAATGCCATGGCTGTGCCCCCACTAAGCCAGCCATACAGATTTACAATATTAGCTGGAAGGGAAGGGAGGGAGAAGCAAGTCCAAGTGCCTGGAGAGCTACTTCAGACAAGCTCAGAAGCTACCATTAACTCCTGTGCTACCTAATGCCCACCCCTGATCTGAAGTACAATGCAGTGGTCCAGTTACAAGGACCATGTTACACAAAGTCCAGTTACACAAGCTGGACAAAAAAAGGATGAAATGTAGAACACAAAGACCAAAAATTGATTCAGCACCCGAAAATAATTGGGGAGGGGTGGGGCTATTTACTATTTTTTTCTCAGAAACGGCTACAGAAGCAAGTTTTCCTGGTTTCTGAGTAATCAGTGGCCCAGTACAAATGTAACGCTAATGTTTTAGCACTCCATAAACACTCCTAAGGGAGCCATGGACTCGCATCCTCCTTGACTCTTCCTCTCTCTTGCATGAGAGAGGGACAGTGGAGGCTTTTATTTTCAGTTTAACACAAACTGCAGTTCTGTGGTGAGTATGAACTCTGGGAACCATGGTTTGTTACAGTAACTAGTTAGCTCAAACCAGAATTTGTTTTAATTATTGTTATTATTTATTGTTATTATTTATTCGATTTCTAGACCGCCCTTCCAAAACTGGCTCAGGGCGGTTTACACAGATAAATAAATAAATAAGATGGATCCCTGTCCCCAAAAGGCTCACAATCTAAAAAGGAACATAAGATAGACACCAGCCGCAGTCACTGGAGGTACTGTGCTGGGGGTGGATAGGGCCAGTTCCTCTCTCCCTGCTAAATAAAGAGAATCACCACATTAAAAGGTGCCTCTTTGACAAGTTAGCCGGGCTTGTTAGTTAACAAACCACAGTTCCTAAAGTTAATATGTAATGAGAAATTGCAATTATTTTTTTTAAAGAGGAAGTGGGCAGAAATGTTAAGTATGAAGAGGGAGTTCATGCGCCTGTGGCTCCCTTGGTCTTATTCCAGTGTTCAATAGCACTAAACCATGGGCTAGTGTAATGTTGGAACTGGACTGTATCTCATAATAGAGTAGGAGAATCAATTTTTGTGGTGACATGAAGCAACTATGTTCAGTTAGTGTAGTAATCTGTTTCTGTTAGCCACACATATGTGTACTGTACCTCACTCCACTGAATGTTTGCATTATTAAACCTATATAAATAGAGTTGCCTAACATATTGTGACATTGCTTCCCCAGCTCACAGAGCTCTACAATTTTTCAGCAAACAAGATGGAAATGTTGACTTCCGAAAGGTAGGCTAATTATTCGAGCAGTCAGTGGCACTCTCATATCCAGTATGTTTCCTTTTCTGCTACCTCCTAGCTATTTTAGACTTTAAGATTCTTGGATTTGTATGTTATATTTTTTTAGACAGTGGATTATGCACAGGAAAACAGCATTTATTAATCTTTTTCCAACTATGTTAAATTCAAATTATGATTACATTAAATATAATTATTTAAGGGAATTTGAACTGATTATATTCAGACCATACAAGGAACATTGACTTTTTGTATGTAATAGAGCAATTAATACAGTGCAAGTGTAACAATTTGTTTCATGTAGCTGTGAAATACTACCAGAATGGAAGTCTTTGAGCTCTCTAGATAATTACAGTGGTACATTGAGAATCCTTGTCAGTTCTGTCTAGAGCTACTGTGAGAGAGATTTCTTTCTTCTGAATGAAAATTGTGTACAATTATTAGCTGGCAAAGGCCAAATGATGTATCTAATAAGAGATCTAACCCCTTGTCTTCCCAATTTAAAAGACACTTGACAGTTCCAACTAACCAAATTCATTTTATTATCTGCTTAAGTTCAAGGAAAACTGTTGTTTCAAGGATTTGATGGCAGGTTCCTGAATGGAAAAGTTGAGAGATTCCAGTTGGGTGTCTGTTCCATGCTTACTAAAAATGTAACACTAAATCAGCTTAGATAATTTATTAGCACAGGCTATTATAAGAGTCACTAACACAGAGTGCATTTTAAAGGAACAATTAGACAATTTTTTGCAGGATTAAGCTATCAGAGTATATTAGTCAAGATATCTACTACAATGATGAATATTTATATACTGCTCTTCAATAAAATTCTCAAAGCGGTTTACATAGGAAAATAAATACTACATAAATAAGATGGTCCCCTGTCCCCAAAGGGCTCACAGTCTAAAAGGAAACATAAGGTAGACAACAGCAACAGCCACTGGAGGAATGCTGTGCTGGGGTTGGATAGGGCCAGTTGCTCTCCCTCTGCTAAATATAAGATAACCACCACTTTTAAAGGTGTCTCTTTGCTCAGTTATCAGGGCAAAAGTAGACCTCTGAAGTCAGATAACCTATTCCTCAGATTACAAGATGTTAGGGGTACACCACATGTGGGTTTCTGCCTTCATTATTCCCTGATATTGCACTCAGCTATATAGTTCAATGTTTGACTTTGATAATACCTAGATCCAGAGGTGCTCTTAGGTAGTTTTGGAGCCTGGACCTAAAGGCTTTTGGAGGCCCACACACAGTATTTTTAACACATTTTTTAATGCAACCACACCACCTGGAACAGACTAAAAAGGATTTGGGGGCTCCCAGAGGGTATGGAAGCCTTGGACTTCGGCCCTGAAGTCCAGGGGTAACAGCACCTCTGCCTAAATCTAAAGTGTGTTTGTGTGTGTGTCTTGAATTTGAAATTTTGGAAATATATGGCTAATAATACTCTCCCCTTTTGCTTTGATTCTTGTTTCTTCATCATCCTGCTGCCCAGCTGTTACTAAATCACCAAGATGCATATCAGGCTGGAAGTCTTTATCCTGATGCCTTTTATTCTGGTATTTGCAAGAATGGTAAGAAATGGTAGAAAATTTATTATTACTCCCCTGCCCCTGCCATAAATCACAAAGAATGATGAGCAGCCTGATTCTTAATGCATTTATACTGGCTGACTGGAGGTCTGCTTAGGTGAATTGTAATAATAGCAGGGCTTGGCAAATCCCAGGCACCAAGGAGCAATGGCAACTAGAAATTTAACTGTGGCATCTAGACCAGGATATTCACAGGTGGAGTTATTAAATAAAACCTTTATATGTCCCAGGCAGCCCTGTTTCTGTTCTGTGTCAGAAAAAGCCCCGTTTCTGTTCTAAATATGCTACCTGTGAAAGGGATAAAGAGAAGCTGGACCCATTTATGCTTCCCCTCCACAGTGTCTATAATGAAGTCCAGTAATTCTATCAAGTGTCTGACTCTTAAATTTTTAGACTGACTCCTAGATTGAAAGAAAATTTGTCAAGACCTGATAATAGAATCATAGAGATGGAGGGGAGGGCCTTGTAAGCCATCTAGTCTAGCCTGCTGCTTGATGCAGGAAGTCCAGAGCTAGAGCATCCCAACAGAGATCTGCCCAGCCTCTGCTCGAAGACCTTCATTGAATGAGAGCCTATAAAACCTATCTGTTTGGCCTGGCCTTCCAGGGTTTTTAAATTGTTGTAAATTGTTGTAAATGTTTGCCCTGGTTTTCCAGGGTGTTTAAATGTTTGAATGTTTAATTGGTTTTATTCTGTTTTTTTAGTTTTGATTTTAATTATTAACTGGTTTTAATTGTTTTTATTTTTTTGTAAACCACCCTGAGCCATTTTTGGAAGGGCGGTATATACATTGAATGAATGAATGAATGAATGAATGAATGAATGAATAAATAAGTAATTGGTTCCATGGTCTAACTACAGTTTCTATTAAGTAATTAACTTTCTCCTAATGTTCAGCTAAAACCTATCGTCCTGTAACAAGCCCATTAAATCTAGCCCAGTTCTCTGGAGTAGCAGAGAATAAGTATTTGCCCTCATCTTTGTGACAGCCCTTTAGGTATTTGAAGAGTACTCTCAGTCTTCTTTTCTCCATGCTAAACATACCCAGTTCCTTCAACCTTTACTCATAGGACTTGTTTTCTAGAACCCTGGCCATCTTTATTGCCCGCTTCTGAATGTGTTCTGGTTTTTCTATAAGTGCAGTGCCCAGACTGGATGGAGTACTCCAGATGAGGTTTGGCTACTATGAAATAAAATGGAGTGATTGCTTCACATGACTTGGAAACTAAAGTTCTGTTAATGCAGCCTAAAACCACACTAGCTCCCCCTCCTTCCCCCGCCCAGTAGCTGCATTATATTGCTGAATGACATTCAGCTTTTAATTGTGTCAGTATTGGGTCTGGATAGAGCTTACTATTAGAAATGACTGCCCATTTCTATTTTCTGGAAATAGCTGCCCAGAAAAACAATGAGAACAAACAGCTAGGCAGATGACAGTCATATAGATAATTGAAACCAATCTGTGTTCATAAAAAAAAATCTAGTTGCCTTGTACACAATCACGTTTTGTTGATGTTCTTGAAGGCAAGCTATCTATCAAATTATGCAGGATAAGCAGCCTGATTCCAGTAAGACTGAAGTAGCGGTGTTTAATCCAATTTAGCGTCTTTTATTTCAAAGCAGTTTAAATTGAAGTAATTTAATTTATTTGGGTTAAAAATGGATGAGATTCCATCACCATAGCTCTAAATACTTTGAACGTATGCTTAAGGGCCACCACACATTACATTTTTCAAAAGTACCTGCAAAACTTCCTACATGCACCTATAAAACTGTAGTGTTTGCATGCATCTTGTAAACATGACTTCAGCTAGCTTCACATGCCAAGTACTGTCACTGACTGTGGCTTCCTGTCACATATACACATTATGGCACATGCTCATTTGCTGTAAAGTAATATGTAAAGAAGCTTCAAGACAGAGCTGTAATTCAACTGGATGTTGATAAGTATGCATAGTCTAATCGACAGAGGGATTATAGTATACATTTATAGTATTTGTATACATTCTATAGAATCAGGGTTTTTAGACTCTAAGATTGCAGTAATAAATGTGACAAGCATAAGTACTCTTGGTTTCATAAGACTGTTCTACAGGACATAGTTCAGGATTCAATTTAAGTTAATTGCCTTTCAGTAAGACAGGCAGTCCATAATTCAAAATAGGGCTTACACAGGTGGAACAGTTTGCAAAGAAGGGCTGACATCCAGACTATGGGCAGCTTCACACAATAGCCCATAAATAAGTACAAAATGAGTATGATGGAACTGGAGCTTCTGGTGGCACATGTGCTCCTAAGGCTTGTCATCTGAAGCCACCAACATGGCCGGCTACGACTTCTGCCCAAGATTCTATCAAGAATCTTTAATCTTGGCTTAATTTAGAAAAGGAGAGATGCTTGTCTGGTGATTTTAAATAAAAATTTAAAGGAGATGCTAATAAAACTCTGAAAGACTATCTAGGTGTGTGGGTTTTTTTTAAAGTGTACTTAGTTGATTCTGTAATTTTACTCTTTGAAAGGAACCCTGAGCAGGGTAGTACATTTTATCCAGAAGCACCACAGTACCAGAATAATATGTGAAAAAGGTGGAGCAAACTTCCAGACTATCTCTTTACACCAAAAAATCAACTTCATGTGCAACTCTTAAATTGAGAGTGTATCAGTTTGAAGTTTGAAGCTGCAACATTACAAAGGTTACATCTAGGATTCATGATACAGTTTCTGCAGGAGATATGATATGGTACTGCCAAAGTCATGGCCTGCTGTAGATGCACATAGTCATAAGTAAGTAGCCATGATGATGGAGCTCCTTTCCAGACCTGTTTGGTAAAACTCCTGATTTTACCTCTAATGTCTGATTTGTCAGTTGCCAAGCTTTTCATAAAATCCTATGAATTCAGTTAGTCGCATTTGAGTATTTGTTGCAAGAACTATTGCAAAATGCTCAGTTTAAATATTCCCTTGGATAAAAATGCAACATGTGGAGGAAGTAAGATCATTTATAATGCATTTTTATTGTCCTCTGATACTTCAGGGATCTTCCATCAAGTATCTGAAGATACTCATTGGGCGCCTTTTCTCAATACAAGTATCCACTACATCAGAAAGAGTTATCCTCAGCCCTGGGGAGAGGTAATACATTCCCCATAAATTGTTCAAGCTGAAGACCCCGATACCATTATTTTCATCAATCATGAAACTCTTTCTCTCTCTCACTCAATTATTAATATATGTAGAAGGGAATTGTGAAATAAATTGTCAAATGAGTTTTGATGTTTCTTGATGACCAACTACAAAACGAAGTAGCATGAATTGAAAAATCTACCTCCAGTTTCTAGCCTCCTTATTTCTGCCTATAACATATGAAAGCATGTTCTTCCCTAGTTACACTTGCCTTCTTTGCCTCACCAGGGTGCTTTCCAGATTACATGCTGTTCAGTGGTAGTTTACTTTTGGCTTTGGTGTCAAATTGTAAATAAAGGGTGTTGTGCGAAGCCACCAGAAGAGGGAGCAGTCTTTTCTAGTTTGCGCAAACCTCCTACAACAGGAAAATACAGCTATTTTTTTTACAATGTTGTAGTACAGTCATCCCTTGCCATCCGCTAGGGTTCTGTTCTGGCAAAACCTCACCATTGGCAAATTAGTGGTTGGCGAGGCATTAAAGTCTATGGGAAACAAGGGGTTGGGGCTGCAAAAAAACCTAAAAATAAAGGGGGGGAATAAAAAAAATGCTAAAAATAACAAAAAATCTGTAATATTGCCAAGAGTCAGAAAGAAGAATGAGCAGATTGAACCTCTGGATATTTTTTGAACCCCCACCCCCCAAAAAAAATCACTCAAAGGCATTTTAAATTGGCAAGAGACAGCAAGTGCAGCAAGGGTCACCAAGAGGAATGAGCAGATCGAACCTGTGAACCCCCCAAAATAACTGAAATTCCTCCAAAATCACAAAAAAACCCTCGCCAAGCACGGATACTCAGGTCGCAGTTGGCAAGACCTGTCACAATTTCCTATTTGCATATACTCAAAAGCACGGTTGGTAAAACCATGGTTGGCAAGGGATGACTGTACTGCAATGCAAAGATAAAACCCAAAAGAAGGCATCGGAAATGTGAACGGCACCTTGCTGACAGCGCAGGGACTGCCATGTTGAAACACAGGCAGTACGGAAGCACACTTAATGGACACATAATGACACTGTTGTGGGGTGTAATCTGGAAAGCACTCTGCAAATGAATTTTAGATTGTAAGCTAATTGGGACAGAGACTTGTCTTTCTTCTTCTTCTTCTTCTCCAAAGTGCTGGGAAATGCTATTGAGCTTCTATCTTTGTCTATCTTTGTTGGTAAAAGCATTAGGCAAATTTTCATGATATTCAGGTAAAAGGTATCTCCATGTGTGTTTTGTCTCTCTTAATAATGTTTGTGTTTGGTTTTAATACTACCAAATACTACCAGAAAGCTGTTGTGTTTATATAGTTCACAATATTAGACTGTTCTATTGTTCTTACATGTATATTTCTTTTGATGTTTGGTCATTATATCTTATTGATGTACTTTATATCATTTATCCATATCACTATATACATTTGATTGTTTCGCTTTTAATACAATTTATATTCATATATCTAGTTGGTTCTTTGCTTTTCAGTTACGTTGCTGGATCTGTTTTGTTTTATGTACTATAGTTCAGATCTTTTACATTGTTGATTTTGTGTTTTGTTTTAATACATTTACTGTAGAGTCATGCATTTTTTATTGCTATCATTTAGGCTGCAGAAAAACTGGTGGCTTTCCTCTTTGGAATTGCTTCTCACATGGTGTCTGATGCCAGCTGGCATAGTTTGGGGATTAAACAAGGATTTCTGCATGCGATGGCAGCTGTACGTATATACCATGTTGTTAATTAGGCAGAGGGTTTTTCACCTTAGGACACAACATATCCTAATCATATTTATATTTTATGTTTCCTCTTGAGCAACAATAGCATGATAACCTGTCTGCACTCAAAAGGTCAGGGGGAAGGAGGGCAAGAACCTTGCTGTTTTTCTCCCTCTTAAAAAAAAATTAATTCATTGGATGTGTACTTCAGAACAAGAGAAAGGGGAGTGAATATCCTCCAAAGACTTTGGGGAATAAGGGAATAAGTCTGGGAGCTTCCACTGTGTAGAAAACCCACACAAGAAAACAGCAGATGGTGAAAGAGGTCCCTGTGGAAGCTCCACATGATGGCCAAACTAGATGATATGGCTGTTGTGGGATTGGGTCCACTCCTGTGAATATTTTAATATAAAACAGGGACCCAATCCAGAATGCAGTGGTGAGGAGGGGAGCTTGAACTCTGCTCCCTGTGCTCCTGATCTAGGCTACCTTCCTTAAAATTGCTGTTTGCCCTATGGCAAATAGAAGCCGTAGGGCATCTGGATTGGTACTGTAGCGGGGCAGAAGATTAAAGTTCCCTGCTATGGTCCTTATATCTGGATCAGGGTCCTGTGTGGGTGCTATTTCCATTGGGGGGGACGGACACCCAGACCCCAATGAGCATATTGTCTCGTTTGGCACCCAGTTCCACCTCAGCTTGGCTTAGCTAGACTAGATGCCTGAAGGAAGGTGAAATGGATAGGTGAGCTGCTTGGATCTATTGCTTGCCTCCTGGATGGTAAATGCAGTGCAAGAGGAACTGATCAGGGAAGGCACTGTAACTCTGTGTCACCATCTACTGATCTCATACAGTAGTTTGTATGGACGGAGGCAACTTCAGAAGGGAGGGACATTTCCCCCCATTCATCTGAATGGGAAAATAGGGACATGTTGGCAGGTATGCAATTAGTAATAGTTGCCTTGAAAAGTAGTTGAACTACTAGTTAAACTGTATTCTAGTAAAAGTAATTGGAACTACTTTTATAACTCCTTGCGGCTGTTCACACACGTGTGCAAAACCGGGTGAAGAGAGCCCTGCCTGGTTTTGCATGCACATGTTTGCCACCGGGATTGGGCTCAGTAAACCCACCTATTTAGCCACCCTTTAAAACAAGGTTAAGGGAGTGAGCGCTCCCCCTTAACTTGGTTTTCTTGCTTGTGTGTCAGCTGTGACTGCTTGCAGCCACAGCTCGCACCCTCAGGGAAGGGAGGGGGGATCCCCATAATGCACCACGCCCTCACACGTTGCATTATCAGAGCTACAGGGAGTGGGGTGACACGCAGCAGCTGCTGCTCACTATGGCAAGGGTTCCCAACCCATGGTACTCCAGATGTTGCTGAACTAGAACTCCCATTATAAGAACAGCCCTGCTGGATCAGGCCCATCTATTCCAGCATCCTGTTTCACACAGTGGCCCACCAGATGCCTTTGGGGAGCCCACAGGCAAGAGCTGAGAGCATACCCTCTCTCCTGCTATTGCTCCCCTACAACTGGTATTTAGAGGCATCTTGTCCCTTAGGCAGGAGGTGGCCTATAGCCCTCAGACTAGTAGCCATTAATAGACTTGCTCTCCAAGAATAATAGATTGTAGCTGGGGAAGATGGTAATTGTAGTTCAGCAACATCTGGAGTACCACAGGTTGAGAACCCTTGCCATAGTGAAGGGGTTCCCAACCTAGGACCCCCAGAAATTGTTGAACTGCAGCTCCTATCATCCATCTTGAACAGCAGGAGAGGCAGGATGTAAACATTGTAAATAAAATAATATTGCAAGCACCCTCTTTGAATATGGAAATGGCATTCTCTCAAGGGGTTTGTATGGTTTGCTAGCTGAAGGTGCTGTTTGAGGTGCTACAGTTAGATCCCAAAGGAATGGGTACTATGCCATCAATCCTAATGTTGGCCATAGGGGTGAAAGCGGGTAGTGGATATGAGGTCCAGGGAAGCATGATGTTGACTACTAGGTCAAGTGAGGAGGAAGGGAGCGGGGAATATTAGCTATAAGGAACTCTGGCAGTGGATGCAGGACCTAAGGGTAGATTTGCCTGCAAACAGGGATCTTTTACATGAGATTGAGAAATAAACCACAAGTGATACGCTGAATACAAGACACAATTTTCTTGACACAGTTTAATTTTACATTTACATAACACAAAGTTACAGGATTTCCACTCCTAAAATAAACAAATTCAAATGCAGTAAATCAGTATCCTATCACAGTTTCATTTCCCAATACAACATTTGTTTCTTTATCAAGCACACAAACCTTCACACACTTAATAATGCCCTAAACAGTCAACTAACTTACCAAATGAACTGTTTTATTAAGTTAATCTTTCCCACAATGTCTCACTGCCTTTCACTGTAGTGCTGGCCAAGCACCAAGTCAGGGTCCTTTATCAGAGAGCTGAAAGTTGTTCTCTACTTTACAGTTAAAGTAGAGTTTACCTCTTTTTTTTTTTAAGAGGCTTTTTACTGTTTTATCTACTGCTTATATCTGGTTGGTCTTTTTTAGTCCTCAATTTTTTGCTTTTTATTAATAACTTTTAACTTAAAACTTTTAAAATTACAAATTTTATATGTAGTTTTAGCTTGGTTCAAACTTGTTAAACTTTATTAATCTTTTACTTTACATTGTATTTGTTTTGTTGATGCGGTGAGCTACCCTGAGCAGTAGTGTACTGGAGGGGTATAAATATTTTAAATAAAATAAATCTACTTCTGCAGCATCTAGCAGATAGGATGGATGATCTTCCTTGTTATCTTGGGCACTTGTAAGTCTGCCTTTTTATAGTTTAGTCTGACCAGGTAACAGGTGGGATAGACACCCTAATTGGCCCATAATTATAAAATTTATCCTCTTCTCCCCCACTCCCAGTAGGGAGTGTCCAAAAAGATGTTTCATAACTGATCACACACCATCTTCGTGCCAACTGCATGTTCAGTCCATATCAGGTCCACCCAAACTCTTTGGTTCCTTATCTTCTCCTAAGGTAAAGTGTGCCGTCAAGTCAATTTCGACTCCTGGCACCCACAGAGCCCTGTGGTTTTCATTGGTAGAATACAGGAGGGGTTTACCATTGCCGCCTCCTGCGTGGTATGAGATGATGCCTTCCAGCATCTTCCTATATCGCTGCTGCCTGATATAGTACCAGCGGGGATTCGAACCGACAACCTTCTGCTTGTTAGTCAAGCATTTCCCCTCTGCGCCATTAGGTGGCTGTCTCCTAACATACATGTATCTAAAAGCAGCCTGTATAACTTTTTAATTCTCTGTCACAAACTTCACTCAAGCATGCACTATACAAATACCCATATAGCAAAGCAAAGCGTGTGTGTGTGTGTTTAAGTTTCAAAGTGTGACCCTTTTGGCTGGCTAAAGCAAGTGTTAATCTCTATGGAAATCCCCTTTTATGTTTAAAAAGACTCTATTTTTCTATCCCATCATTCAGCACTTGGAGTGGTACCTCTGCAGACCTTCCAGACCTTAACAGAGAAAGAGCAAGATTCTAGCTCCTGGACTCACTCTATGCTAACAGAGGGCTGGTGGCTGTTAGCTACAGTGCCTACTTGCTTTGGTAGGGGCTAAAGGAAACTATTGGCAATTTTGAAGGTTACCAGAGAAGAAGGAAGAAATATTTTTGCAACTGGATAATAATAAAATCTTGGCAGGAGGAGCCTGCATAGGGAGCAGCATGAATAGGAGGTGGAGGAAAGGGACCTGCAAGGAACTGGATTGCCCCCTATGTATTTTATATCAGTCAGAGAGGGGGAAAGGGAAACATTTGACTCTTGTAATGTTATCGTTTCTCTAATTGTACAAATGTGTTGTAAATCATTTGTTTCTGCTTTCCCCAGATTGATTTTCATGGCTCATATTCAGAAGCTCATACTGCTGGCGATTTTGGTAATTTTCTATATTTATAGATCTAAATGTATGTGCAGTAGCTTATACTTGGCACGGAATGGATTTATTCATTTTATTTATTAGATTTATACAAGTCAATGAATCTCGTGGCAGTTTACAAGAATGTAAAACAGAAGTAGTAGTATAAAACTGCTGTCCCAGAGTGGATTTCAATCCATGGTGCTTGTGCTCCTCCTTGACGGTTTCAGTGAAAGACTGTCCTACTCCTGGCTGAACCAGGGTCTCTGTAGAAGCGGTGATCCAGGAGCACAGCAGACCTTGGAGAACTCCAAGGGCAAGAGTCAGGACCTTGGCCAGTGCTGAGCAGAGAAGCACAAACTGGGCACTGCAGCACAGAAGGAATGTTGCTCCAGCAACTCCTTGCAGCAGACTGCTGGTTTTTATAGCTGCTGCCTGGTCAGAATGAATTGACCTGTAAATTGAATAGGAAGGCTCTGTTTCTGAAAGGTTCCTTGCCTAATTCCATAAGCATTGGCTCTGGTGGTGCTGGAGACCACGCGTGCGTGTGACGTATGCGGCGCGTGCGGACGGTGGCGCCAGGCGCGCGCGCTCCGGGACGCGCACATGCGTGTTGCATTGTAAGCTACTTCCGGGCAATGACGGGGGCCGGGGCGGCAGGGAAGCACTCTGCCGCCCCGAAAACTTGGATATTAAAAGCAGCACCGGAGGGGGAAGAGTGGCGGGAGGGGTAAGTTCTACCCCCCCTCCCCTAAAGGTAGCCACCACCCCCTTGCCGATCCGGACGGATCCGGACCGATGCACACCACTAATATGACTGCAAGAGAATCATGGGGAGGTGTGTGCATAAACAGCAACCATGTGTCTGGTTTTCTGGCAGGAGGGAGGATACCGATCAGATGTGTAAGACTGATATGATTGGCCACTTCCACATAATTACAATATTTGCATATATCCCAGTGCTGTGTAGAAAAGCATCATAGGGGGCTGCCCCCTGGCATTGTCTGTGTGTAGGTGCATGTGCAAGGGCTCCCAAGTCTAAAGCATAGCTGACTGTCCACAGGGTTCTTTGGACTGAGTTTATGAGAACATACTTGAATAATTCAAAATGAAGGCAAAAACCTTTGCATGCATTTTGTTTCAGAGGCATTTTGCTCTCTTCTCTCTCATTTTAGGAGGAGATGTGCTGAGCCAATATGAGCTTGATTTTAATTATTTGGATCCAAACTGGTAAGTACTACTAAAATAGCTGTTTGATATTCAATTTATGTACACACATGCTGTAGTGATCAGTCTTCCCTCCCTCTAAAGCAGGCCTGCTCAACTTAGGTCCCCCAGCTGTTTTTTTAAACTACAACTCTCATAATCCCCAGCCATACTGGCCCAAAGCCAGGGATTATTGGAATTGTAGGCCAACATCTGCTGGAGAGCTGAAGTTGAGCAGTCCTGCTCTAAAGAGTCAACAGGGAGTGAACCCTTGTCTTGACTGATAGGCTGGTGAACTCCAGGGCAACTGATCAGTACTCCAGGTGGGTGGGACCTAGAGAGCGGTTGCTGGGAATTCTGGGAACAAGCAGGGCAGTCTTTGTTGGAGAGAAGTGCTTGTGGAAAGGCTTAGTGAGGGGCAATGGAGCTTGCTCTTTCATGGTCAAAGCCAGCATGGAGGTTTCTTTCATGGAATAACTCTGTAGATCCTTAAAAGAAAGAATTGCAGGAAGCTTGATTCTCCTCAGGAATCGGGTGAGTTCAAGGAAAAGAGAATTCAGCATAGGGAACAGTTTGTTAGTCAGATTGTGTGTTAGAAACTTATATTTCTTTGGGTTTTGCATATTCCTGTGTTCTAGTATTGTTGACCTGTAATGTAAATGAAGTAAGAAACACTACCCTATGCCCATCCTACCTAGGGTGTTGCAAAAGACTCTATAAACATTTAAGAGTGCATTAAGACAACCTATTTTTCTAACCTACTCAGTATTTTTGAGTGTATTTAAGAAAGCTAGAAAGCTTCAGACGGAATCAGTCTGCAGTAATTAAATAAAACTGTTTTTAAAAGTCTTTTCTTTTTACAAGCCTCTCTGAGTTGGCTTTTAACTCAGCAAAATGGGGGGTGGGGTGGCGAAGGGGGGGTTCCTCTGGTGCAAACATGTCCTCAAACATTCAGCAACTATCAGTTTTCCCACCACGTGTATGCTTCCACATGGAAGATTTTTGTACTTATCCAATAGTGAAATAGAGTTTCCCCTGGGATTCCACCCCAAGCCCAGGGAGCTTCAAGTGCTGTCGATAAGAGGGGTGGCGGCGGCAGCAATTTGAACCTACCGATAATACAGAAGAGTTTTAGGAGAAGCCTAGCCAGGCAGCACATGCAGGGATTTTTCAGCAATTTTTTCCCTCATGTGAGCTTGCTCTGAGACAAAGGCTGTAATCTGCTACACATATATCAAAGTGGGTAGTGCATTTGCAAATCAGTAGGGCAAGTGTAGGCAATGTTGGCTCTCCAGTTGTTGAACTACAATTCCCATCATCCCCAGCCACAGTAAATTGTGGCTGGGAATGATGGGAGTTGTAGTTCAGCATGGCTAGAGAGTCAGTGTTGCCTACCCCTGCAGTAGGAGGAGACAGGGGCAAAGCTACTCATAGAGTGATGGGTACAGAGGACAGGATGGAAGTATCATTATTTGGAATTAATTTGAGCAAAAGCTTACTAGAGCTCTAGTTTAGATGCCAGGGCTCAGCCCTGAGAGATGTGAAGTATTGGTAAGAAGGAGAGCATGTTGGGAGGCTATTTCTATCACCCCTGAGTATCCTTAATGTACTCCTCTGCATATCTGGGAATTAGGTAAAGGGATTGCTGAGCAAAGCCTTCTTAGCAGACTTGAGCACAGAACCTCTCCTTTTCTAAATGAAATGAAGAAGGGTTTGAAGGGGGTTCTTATAGGCAAAAACACGTCCTGAGCCAAGGGGGAGGTCGACAGATGGTCCCCTCCAGGAATTTTCCTGATGACTTCAGTAATTACTGCTCTTATAAGACTAGTGTTGCCATCTCCCCAGATTTTCAAGGTAGTACCCAGATTTTAAGCATGTCACCTGGATTGCTTAGCCCACCTGTATTCCCATGGATTTCAGCTTTCATTAAAAAAAAAAAAAAAAAGCTAAGCTTTAGCCCTTATAGAACTGGAGTTATGGAGCAAAACATGCGGTCATTATTCTGCTCACCTGCTGGACTTGGATTAAGGCAGGAGGCTAGCTGGAATAATTTCACAAGTACAGTAATCCCCTGAGGAATGTTGCCTTCGTTTTTTATCAGCAGGGGATCTCTATCAGGCAGTTGAGAGGATAGCTTGCTTTTTATGTAAATCATTGCCTGCCTACTAGGCTGTGTATTGTAATGTTGGACTTACATTACATTCTGTGCATGCCTACTTAGAATGTTGGTTTCTGTCAGATCTTCTCTCAAGCAAGTGTGTACAGAATTGCAGCCTTAACCGAAAAGCTGTGCATTTTTCTGTTGCTGCTGTTATTATGTCAAGGAAAATGATCAGGCAAAGATATCTTCTCAGATATCCAGAGCAAATATGAGTCAACGAAAGTGTATCTGCTAATTTGCATAATATGCAAATTATTTGCAAACCAATTCACATAATAAGCAAATTAGGATGCCCAGATTTGGAGAGCTAGAATATGGCAACCCTAGATAAGATGTGAATATTAGTTATGATTAGGTTATGTCTGGGTGGTGCTTTCCTGTATGCTCCATGACAGGATATTCAAAGAGGGAGATTGCTAGAGCAATCACCTGGACAAAGGGGAAAGAGGAGAGAACATCACACCCTCTGGCAGGGGCTCACTCAACTCTGATAACGTTGGAGAGGAAGAGTAGAGCTTGACTCAACTTTGAGAATTCTTATCAAACCAAAGAAGGGAAGAGAACTGGCATTCCTTTCTCTCTCTCTCTCTCTCTCTCTCTCTCTCTCTCTCTCTCTCTCTCTCTCTCTCTCTCTCTCTCTCTCTCTCGTTCCTTAACATTTGGGTGGGTCTGTTCTATATTTCATCTACTTACTCCATAATGCAGTCAGCGAGGGTATTTCCTTGGGTTTGTGGCAGGTCTTCTGCAAATGGACCTGAGTATTGCCTTTATAGGAAAACCCTTTGTCAGAACGACCATTTTCCTGGAATGCAGCGTTGCTTTTCCAATCATCTATACAGAAAATGGCTGAGGCTTATAAATTCAAGTACCTCCAAAACGATGAAGTGAGTGAGTCTGGTAACAGCAGCTCTGTTATTCTTGCCTTTCCCGCCATGCTTCCCCCTTTTTTTTTAAAAGTGCCACACATGTTGTTCATCTGTCCATCTATTAACATTAATACAGATAAAACATTTTGTTCCTTATGCATTTATATATCACACCTTCAACTGTGTTCCTAAGTGCAAAGCTGCTCTGAGAACTGGAAGATGGTTTCTTGATGACAGCACAGGCACTGACTAATCAGTGCTTTGCACAATTGGCTTCTGCTGCAAACTTGAACAGGTTTTTCCCCCAGAGCTTGACATTTGGATAGAATTAAGTGAAGGCATTTTCAAATCAGCTCCTGTTTTTTTTAAAAAATGCGTCTAGCTTGCACAAACCCACCTTTTAGGTTTATATTTATGTAAGGAACTGTAGGGATGGGGAATAAGAGAAGCAGGCATTATGTTGCTTCTCTGACTTCAAGTTATTGATATGTTGCAAGGAGCAGAGATGGGGAGGGAAAGAGCGTTACTAAAGATCCATGAGTCTTTTTTACTAGCCTGCATGGTGCTGAACAACCAGTGTCAGTTAGCTGACAGAGTTGGACCTCCGTCAGTGAAACGTGGGTTGAAGTCCCTGCTTGAGACTGACTGGTGATTTTGAGCTGCTTGCTGTCTCTCAGTCTAGTCTCATAGGATTTTTGTGAAGATAAAATAGGGAAATGCTGCATACACCAGCCACCCTGAGTTCCTAGGAGGAAGGTGGGATACACGTGACTACTTTGCCATTTAAATGCCTTGCAGCATCTGGAAGATCTCTCTGGATGCCGCTCATGTTTTTCCATCAGTGTCCATTTTATACATCCAGTGAAGTAGGCTTTTGCCACCAAAAGCTCATGCCATAACATGAACTTTGTATCACAGAAAATATGTACAATCAGATCCATATTTTCTTTGATACAAATCCCATTGCATTCAAGGGGGCATAGGATAGGTTCACACAATCAAAGCAATCTCCACGTACTGTTAATTCTCCAGTTGCCAAGTTGCATGTGTTCCTACAGAGCAAGTCATGTGTGAAAAACCTCCCAATCCCAAATCTTTATCATGACCGATCGACATTTAACCAGGATCAGTGATCTGAGATTTGATCACCTTTGGTCGATCCCAGTTAAACATTGGATGGTTGCGGTGTGGATTTGGGATTAGGAGTTTTTTACTTCACACATAACATGTTCCATGAGAGCATATATAGCTTGTCAGTTGGGGATTTAATAGTAGGCAGGAATTGCTTTGGCCTGGCTTCAGACGTAACATAAAATCAGAGGTTGGTGAACCTGTGGTTTCAATTTTAAATTGCATAGCAGATGTTCATCTAACCATGGCAACCTCCAGTTCCAAGAGAGGGGAGCCCCTCCCCGCAGCTTGGCCACCAAGGCCAATCACAGCAAGCTCCATGGCCAGAACTTGCTGGGCAAAGTGTCAGCACATCAGCGGAGTGGCCGTGATTGGCCACAATCTTGAAGGGGGTGTGCCAAGCGCAATCATGCCTTTTTGGAGCGGTCCACCCATCCTTGGCATGGAAAGGTCATTTAAATCCCTTTAAATGCCATACTATGCCAGCATTACTTCTGACAGTGATGGCACTGCTGCGACCCAAAGAGCCCTGCACTCAAATAATGCCACACAAGCATGATTTTGAGGGGGCGGGGGCTATTTCCCTGTTACGAAGGGAAGGGAAGGCAACATGATGATTTTCCAGGAGGGGATATGTAGATGAGGGAGGGCAAAGGATCCTGGAGGGGTCTTTCCCGCCATGACCTAGGATGCTCTTGTGAGGGATCACCCTGGCAAAGCAGTACATGCAGACCAAACTGAACTCCAGCTCAACTGGTAGCTTGCTGAGAGGGCCAGTCTACTCAGAACGACCACGGGGTGTGAGCCCTAGGTCTCCCTTAGGACTGCATGTTCACAAGTTAAACTGACCCACCAAAGGGCCCCCCGCTTGTGTGGCCCCCCAATTCTCCATGGTAAAAGATAGAATAGAATCTCTGCCAAAAATAAAAAACAAAAAACCCTTCCCTGTGAAGACTTGCATGCACCCAAAGGAGATTTTGACACTCCATGTTTCATAGCCTGGCCTCATGTGCAGGCGAGGGAAACACCAAGTTCTGGGATAGACTTTTAAACCCATTCAAAAGCCCTGGGTCTGGCCCGGCATTGTGGTATATTCAGATCTGCAGGTGCAGGAAATGTGCAGATCTGCAGGAAATCATGGGAGAGGGAAGCCTTGATTTCCAGCGACCACAGGAGAGCGGGGTTGCCATTTCGGGGCACAAGAAAGGTTGCACATGTCCACATGGGCTGATGGGGGGCATGCTTTGACAGCTCTTTAGTGGCAGTCAAGATGGAGAGAGCAGTTGTTGGGATACCCATCCCCACGGCTTTCCTTCATACAGCAACCTGGCTCGATATAGAGCCCCAATGGCCTGACACTCTCATGAGAAAATGATCCATGGGAGAAGGGGTTGTTCTATCATCGTGCATTATTAGTGACTAGTGGGCCAGGGTACAGAGCATCTGTGCCTCTAGTTGGGCCCAGCTGCCCCGCCCTGGCACTCCAGCATGCCCAGCTTTCTGACTGGCTGATCAACGGCTCCTTCCCGCCACCGTCCCCCCAGGCCAGGGTGTCCTGCCTCTGGCCAGGCTAGGCTGGCCCGCCACTGCTTCCTCCATGTGGCCGGGCCAGTGCCTGCCACCGCTGTCTCACCCCAGAGGGCAGGCCAGGTTCCAGGCCGTCCCACCGCTGCCTCCCGCCTCCTCCTCCTGGCTGGCAATGCTTCACCTGCCAGCCCTCCGCCTCCTGGCTGCCGCCATTATTTCTCTCTGCTTCAATGCTGGAACTCTTGCGTGCTCTAGAGCATCTACATGCTAGTGCTTGATTGCTCCCCTCACCCCCTGCCACAGCCCCCTTCTCCTCAGAGATCTCCTCACCTGAGCTGCACTCCTGCTCCTCCTCCTCTATCCCATTGCTTCCATCCCCCTCATCCCTCTTGGTCGTGGCTGCAGCATTGCTGCTGCCTATCGGCCAAGCTGCTGTCCCAAAGACCTCCCCACCCTCACCCGAGCCCTGCTTCTCTCCACAGGAGCAGCAGCAGTGGTTGACTGGGATATTCCTCGCTCCTGCCACCACCATAGCTACTCGTTCCCCTCAGGCTGCTGACAGGCCCGGGCCCGTCCCTTGCCTGCCTGCTGCCTCTGACAATGACCTCAGTAGCCCCAAACAGCAGTACTGGTTGACTGGGCCCTTCCTTGCGGCCAGTGCTGCCATGGCCGCTCATTCCCCTCAGGCTTCTGACAGAACATCTTCTGACCAGTAACAGTTGTATTCCAACTGACCTTAACCATCATAGGCTCCTCATCCTTATCTGCATATGGAATCCCCACCACGGTGCCCCAGGCTCCTCCTCCCTATCTGCATATGGAATCCCCACTGCCCAATCACCATGGTGCTTCTGCTCTCACAGGCTCCTTCTCCCTATCTGCATATGGAATCCCCACTGCCGAATCAGGTGCTTCAGCGGGGGCGTGGCTTGCCACATCCCCATGCATCCCCCTGGTCCTTCTACAAGAATTAATAATACAGATTGCTAATCCGGGCCCATGCCTTTCCCCCCACAGATGGTTCTTCTCATGAGTTGTGAAGGGCTGTCCCCATGGCCTGGCACTCTCATGAGTGAGCAGTCTGCTCAGGATCAGCACCTGTCATTACCACATAGGAGGAATTTCCCCTCCAGTTGGCAGTGCTGTTCCTGCTGATGAGCCCTTCTCATGAGTAAGCCTATAGACCACAAACCGCAAAAGGGGAAGGGGCTGAGTCCCCCTTCCCCAACCTTTCTGTGAAAAAAATAGAACTTGGCTGCCTGAGAATCCCTGATTGGAGCTGCCTTTTAAACCCAGCCCTGGCAGGATGCCCTTTTAATGTTACCATCTGGAGTGTTTGCTTGTGAACAGACGTCGTTGTCATTTCCTTCTGAGGGAGCAGAGTGCTTAGTGCCCGTCCATTTGTCCTGCCTGCTTTCCCTCCTGCTTGCCAGGTGCAGCAAGCTAGGGATAGAGTGGGAAGAGGGAATGCCCAATGTGACTGTGCAGCTTGACAGGCTGATAAGCCAGAGATGCGATGTGGCAGTTTCCCTGTTGCTGGGCAACTCCATAGCTGTGAGGGTGACAGGAGGGGCAGGGCTGCTGCTTGGAGAGGCATCCAGCAAGACACCCTGCAGGCATGGAGCAGCCACAATCCCGGTTGCATCTGTGCCTCCTCCTCTATGATTGTGGTTTGAAAATGGGCATGAAGCTGTGGTTATGGTGATGTCAGGGTTTGGATGTAATGCTTCGATGGCCAAACCAGAGATCTTGGCAGTGAACCTTTGTGCAAACCGAAAGTTCAAACTGGAGTTTGGCGAGGCTAACCGCAGGTCACATTCAGCCCAAAAGTTTGATTTCATGAATTCGGGTGTACTGGAGTTCCAACCTCAGCCCCGTTTAACCCCAGTTTCATGCTGTGTCTTTGATTAGGTGTACCTGCCCTTAGTCTTTTGTAAGTGTGCATAAGATTGCAATCACAATATATTAATTTTGTGAAGATGCCATTGGATATTTAGGTGATTTTACTTTGAGAGCAAAACCAAGCTAGCTGCCTTTATCTGAAAAATTTGCCTTTTTTCTGTATACACTGCCAGTACACATTGTGCATTGTGTCTTTTTCTCACATCTTAATGCACAGTGTTTTCCAACATTAACTAGGGAATTTAAAGGTGAAGGATTGCTTCAGATATTTTTATTATGCCAGTGAGCTCTTCATTAGCATAAATCAGAAGCTCTGGTGTTAATACTTTACACTGGTTTTAGGTATGTGCCTGTCAAAGATTTACTGTCAATCTATGAGGAATTTTATGGCCAGGAAGTCATAACTGAAGATGTGATTATTGACTGCACATATATGCAACTTCTTCAATTGTAAGTCAGACAATTTGTGTTTTTATTTCATGAATAAGTGAAGAATGTCCATATAGATAGTTGCATGTTTGCTCAATTTGGATCATCATTACTAAGTGAGGAAGATGTTGGACTTGGAGAGAAACTTCTTTATGAATGGGCTGGACAAAAGAAGGATAGTGCAGGAACATCGTGAGCAGGGGTGGATTAACCTTTTTGCCACCCGTAGGCAGCAAGGAATTTGCCGCCCCCAGCCCCAAAGCCAATCCCAACTCTCTGGCAGCAATATATTTCAGTCATCAGAGCCAGGCCCCACCATGGCCGTAGCTCCTCTGCCCTCCACCCATCCTCTTCACTCAGCTCTGTCACCAAAGCCAAGGCTACTGACTCCCATGACTCATGAGGCAATGGTAAGGGAGAAGCGCACACAACATAGAGCCCTGTGTCCCAACCTCAAAGCCATGCGGTGAACGACACAGGGCGAGGAATGGCTCGCCCACCAGTCGCTCGCCCAGAGGCAGCCGAGCACTTCCCAGGTTCTTCTACTCTGAGCGCGGAAAGATGCCTCTCACAGCCAGTAGCAGCCGCATCACATCCTCCTCCGCCCAATAGCAGAAAGGCAGGAGGGGCTAGCAAGCGAGGCTGCCCAGTGGGATCCCACTCTGGGATCCCCCCAGTCAGTTTACCTATGAGAGTTCATACCCAAGAGGAAAAAAAAATTCTTCCTGGCTCAGATCTTTTCTTTCCCACTGTATCTTCTCCAGCCCTCACGATCATAGACAGATTAAAGGAGAGACAGTAGAGGCAGCTGTCTACGGCGGCAAAATTCCTCCAGCAGCATTTTTGTTTAAATAAATGAGAAATATTTCATTTTCTGTCATGTCTCTGTGTTTGATTTGCAACTTGCGGCAGTGGCGGGATGAACGGACGGCACCAGTACCAGCAGCCTGAGCCAGCAGCAGCATGACATAGAAGGATACGGGTGTGCCCCTCGGGGTCATATTTTCAGGAGTCACAGTCGGCTTTAGAGGGAAGGGAGATCAACTAAAAAGTAGCACACATACAGTGTTGCCCCGCTTAGTTAGTTTGGATGTCAGCCACTGTTAACAGCAACAATAAACAAAACTCATACATAAATAAAAACTCTGCACATTTTTTTTCAGGTATGGCGAATTGTTCACTGTTGCCAAGGTAGTACATTTTTTTAAAAAGCAGTTTTCTTTAATGCTGCATCTCGATTGTACATCCCACTAATTAAGTTATGTTTTGGTTTCTGTAGCTTTATCCCATATATGCCAGAAAGTCCCCATTTTTGGTGGACAAATTCCATGAATACTTTATTGGTGGTGTGGATGACATGGCATTCTCATCAAATAACATCTTTCAACAAACAAGTCAAATGCTAGAGTATGGGACCAGGTGAGGTGCTGGATTAATCTCTGTGGGAGGGCATACTACTCTGACACACAAAGATTGGATCATTTGAATTAGAATACTTTTTCTGTTAAAACTTTGGTCCAAATTGCAGTGAGCTGTCCAGCTGGCAGATGCCGACAGTATTATAAGTTCATTTAATAGCCACTTATTTCTAACATCCATTTTGAGTAGCAAATCATTTTGAGATAACAGAAAATGAGTTTAAGGATAATGCAGATGAGCATATGGGGAGTTCTGAAAGAGATGAGGGTTGTCTTATTTATTCAGTTTTTAGAATTATGTACTTACAATAATTTCTTTGATGTTTTTCTTCAGTGACTGTTTTATTCCTGAGAATCCTTTATACATACGATGTAGAGATGAATACAAAAACACTGCTATGTAAGTAAGGAAGTCATCTATTAAACTCACTTGCTAATTGTCTGAGTAGCCTCCAAGATTTTATTTTATTTATTTTTTTATACCACACTTCATCCTAAGACACCAGGGCGGTTAACAAAAAGATAAACACAATTCAGTAAAAACAGAATACAATTAAAAGTTTAAAAAGAGCAATGGACAGTTCATTGGCTAAAAGCCTGGATAAAAGGGGCTGTCTTCACATGTATTATTTTTGTATTTGTATTATCTTCCATGATCATTCCATTAGATACAATTCAGGCCATGCACCTTGTTTGTTATTCCCCTGTCCCTTCAAGAGCTAACCCCACACACTACTATTGGGCTCATTCTAAAAAGGCGGTCCCTCCACATCTGTAGCATTTCTTGCAGTTTTTTCCATCTTGAATACTAAACATTCCCTCCTCTCCCCCAGTTAATTTAATCTGCAAAGGATTGGCCTTTAGGCACTTGGGAAACAAAGGCAATTGTTGATTGTATTAAAATATTGTAAATTGGCTGAAAAGTCTACATGCAGAAAGTTGTATCCGAGGATATAATGTACCATGTAATGATGAGACTTTATTATCCTCACTGCTGTTCTCTAAGCTTCTATCACCAGACTTTCACATACTTGAAGCTTTTGGTTTATCATTCTCTCAGTGCTCCTTGCAAAATAAATTTGTTTTCATAATAAACCCTTTCAAGGTACTATTCACTACAGCTAACTGAAGTGGTTTTATAAGTTACTGTTATGTAATATTATTAAATCAAGTCAGCCTAACTAAAGCTTTCATTTAAAAGTGAGGGGGAAAGCCACAGTTGTTGCATTTTAGATGAAGAAAGTATTGGATATGCTAATAGACTGGTTGCATTAGGTATGAAAAGAAGTTTTTTCAAAATATTTATCCATGCCACCTGATCCCATATAGACCTTTCTTCTACTTAGATTGGTGCCAACACTTTCTCACTGGTTTAGAAGAAGCTGGCATGTCGCATTAATGATTAAACTGACTTGCTTCTCAAGAAACTACTCTAGGAAACTGGCACATTAGTTGAAAACTTCACAATTTTAGAATGTTTGAGAACAATATTACAGTATAATATTCATCCTAATGTGTTTTTTCAATATTATAATTGCCTTATGACTTTTAATCATCCTCTCTGAATTATTTCTTTTTTCTTCAATCTTTTCCTTAACAATAAACCATGTTTTTAAAAAATATTGACACAAAAAAAGAAGTTTGTCTCACAAACTAAAATCCCCAAAGGATGCCAGTGTAGTAAGTATTTGCATGAAATAAAGAACTAGAAGGGTCAAATGTTGATAATATAAAAGGATATTGTTGATTGTTGAAAGATTGTTGAAAGATTGTTGAAAGTCATAATCAAAGTTACAAATGTTCTTATGAAAAAGCCTTGTAACTTTGAATCATAAATATTTGACTGTTCTGATTTTTGTATTTTACTCACATACCATTCTTCTATGGTTGTCTCTGGTATAAATGGTTAACAATACTTATCCTGATTTATGGTACCATCAGCAATTTTTTTAAACAATTATGATCTTATTTCAATAGAATCAAACAGCCCAAAACTCACCATCACAGAAGTGTGATTTCTTCATTGGACAAATCACTTGATAAGAATATCAGCTATACAGAGAGAGGGGTTTATTTTGACATGCCACCTTGGGCAACAGTAAGTTTTTCTGGCATCTAAACGTTAGTGGTAAGAAACAGAGATGTAATTGGATACATATTCAAAATCTAATGCCTTTGTTTCTTGGATGTGAGCAGGGCCTCCCAAATATTGTCAGAACAAATGATGTAATTGAAGTATAATGTATTCTCTCTCCAAAATTACTGTTTTAAAAGCATTTAGTTTGCCTGTTTGATTGACTGATGATTGATTGCAATTGCTGGGGCAGGCAGAAAGAAAACAGCAGCCATTCATTGTAATGGATTACAGCCTTATATTTCTACATGTAGCTTTCATGTCATTGTATGGGTGGTCCTCGTTATTTGTGGGGGTTCCGTTCTGGCCTACAACTGCGGATAATGAAACCTTAAGTCAATGGGAATTGGGGGGTTAGGTTCTGGAGCCCAGGAAAATGACGACCCCCCCCCGAAAATACAGGGTAAAAGCAGAAATAGCAGAAGGATGCAACACAGCACTGTACCTTGGCCACCTTAGCTCTCTCGCTCTCCCACTCTCCAGCTCCCCTAGCAATGACCTCCAGCTCCCCCAATAAAGAGTAATTGTAAAGTTTCTTCACCCCACAGTTGAAGTCCAGCTCTTATCAGCACAAGTCCCTTGGCCTGGTTGGTTGGAAGGTTGGCTGGGCAGGCAGGACAAAATTAAATTGAATTAAATTAAACAAAAGTAGAGGAGTTACCTCACTGCACTGCGGTGGTGCTGGAGTTCACAGCACTCCAGCTCCAGTCTTCTGCTTGTCGCACAGATCAGGTCACTGAAGAAGGCCCTGGAGAGGCAGACCTTCAATGACATTGTCATCCTCCTTCTTGAAGCCATAGAAAGCGAGGGTGTCGCTTTCCGATGACTCTGGAGCTGTGCTGCTGGGTGTGGCTAGGCTACCTATTCAAAGTAGCAGATGATGGTGCTTTGCTTGGTCTTGCTTTGCAGAACCCAGTAGGTGTCCTTATAGGATTGCAGCCTCCAGTTGCCTTTTGAATTTGATGCTGTGCTCCCTCAGGGAATCAAGTTCAAAGACCTTGCTGGCCAAGGCAGCCTCCTGCTGCAGAATCTTCGACAACCCCTTTGTGGGGAAGGGCATGGGGAGCACCTCCTCTTTCTCCTCTAGTTCTTCACTCTCAGGAGCTGCCTGGATGATGTCCTCCAATTCCTCCTCTGTCAACTTCTCCTGATGGGTTTGGAGGAGTTCCTCCATCTCAAAGAAGCTCCACAGGAATGGTTCAAAAAAGGCTCTCAAGGGTTCCTAAAGGTTTGCAAAGGCTCCTCAGAAATAGCTTCAAAATTGGAGAAATTACCTCCAAAAGCTTCAGAACAATGGCTGCTAAAGGCTCCCGATGTCTCCCTAAGGCTACCAAATACTACCCAAAATGGTTGTTAGAAGAACAAAAACCGCAAACAATGCAGACCAAAGCACTCCATCCTCCTCCTCCAAACTTCTCTCATAATCCACGAGCAGAGCATGACCATATGAGGGCTATACTGCATACGCTGAAATTGCAGATATGTGAAACTGCTTCCCGCTCATAACAAGGTTGGGTATATATTGCCCAACCGCAGATACATGAAACCACAAGTGCTGAAACTGGATAATGGGGGCCACCTGTATTCATCTTATCATGTATTACCTCCATGTTAAATTCCTTAGACTAGTTTTGACATGGTAACAGTATCAGTGAATGTTTATTCAGGTGATCAACTAAAATTTTATTTATTGTTAAATTTATATACCGCCTTTCATTAAAACAATCACAAGACAGTTCACATAGAAAAAATTAAAACAGGACTATAAAAATTACACAATTAAAATATTATGCCAACATATAAAAACAGATCTAATTTTAAAAAAATTAAATACATACATAACCATACAATATACAAAGAAGAAGCAATGGAGACAATCACATAAAAGCCTGAATAAAAAGCCAAGTCTTCACATTGCTTTCTAAAAGCTGTGATGGAGACTGAGGAGCGAATAGCCACCAGGAGAGCATTCCAAAGTCTGGGGGCAGCAACAGAGAAGGCTCTGTCCCATGTAGCTGACAACCAAGCTTCCTTCATTGTCGGCACCCAGAGCAGAGCCCCCTCAGATGATCTTTTCAAGCGGGCAGCAACCCTTGGGAGCAGGCGATCCCTCAGGTATCCCGGGCCCAAACCGTTAAGGGCTTTAAAGGTCAAAACCAGCACCTTGAATTGGACCCGGAAACAAACTGATAGCCAGTGCAGCTCTTTCAAAAGGAGAGTGATATGCTCCCACTGGGTAGCTCCAGACATAACCCTGGCTGCTGCATTTTGCACTAGCTGCAGTTACCAGATATTCTTCAAGGGCAGACCCACGTAGAGTGCATTACAGTAATCCACCCGTGACATGACTAAGGCATGGGTAACCGTGGCCAGATCTGCCTTCTCAAGAAAGGGACACAGCTGGTGCACTAGTTGAAGCCATGCAAAGGCACCCCTGGCCTCCACCTCCACCTGAACCTGAACCTACAAAAGCAGAGCTTGGTCCAGTAATACCCCCAAGCTACATACTTGATTAAAATCAGAGACAGTTCAAATCTGCAGAAATCCTTTGAGTTTTTTATAGGGTTATTAGGGCCTACTGAGTTTCTTAATATATTTGGCAGATCATTAGTAATAATTAAAAGGCATGAAGTATACAATGTGATTATAAAAACCTGTTATATAGTATGTGTATAACATGATTGTAAGCACCTTTGAACACCCCCACTATTTAAATCTGTAATAATTATAGATATCTAATAACTTAAATGCTTAGTTCGTGTTACTGACAAAAAGCCTGTCTTCACGACCAGCTCCAGAGGTGGTGCGACCAAGCAGAGGCGTATCTAAGGAAAATGGCGCCTAGGGCAAGCAGTGAAATTGCGCCCCCTGTCCAAACATCTGACACCCATCTTTCAGATAACTTTACCATAATATCAGCTGAAAAATACAAGTCAAGCTCGTTAATATTTTAATATTTCAAAAACTATTTAGCAGTAGATGTAGCCAGACCAAAAAATGCTGGAAAACGACAAATTTCAGTGTGCTGGGACTCATGAAATACCCAAATACTATGTAGAGGTGTACTTGGAAAACTAAACAGAAGTGCCTGTCTAATTCTCTGCTATGCATTGTAGCATCACTATTACATACATTTTAAAAATAAATGGAGAATTTGACTTTTCCCAGATACTCTGAAAATAATTAAAGGATATGCAGAGTAAACTGTGTTACTGCTTGGAATATATTCTAGTATTTCAGAAAGACAGTTCAAATGAGAGAAGGAGAGCAAGAAACTCCCAGTGGGCCTTAATCCTAAGGATCTCACACTGATTCAAAGATAAACTCACTATTAATAGCCATATTATTAAGACATCACATTTAACTCACTTATCACAAGAAACAAAGTAAGAGCAAATGAATACAATCCTAGCTCATAAGCTTCAGCTCAGTATTCACAAGCCCTGATTCTCTGTACATAGTGCCAATCTGAATATGTGTACAGTGACTTATATTAAATTTTTTTAAAAAAGATTACCTGTAGCCCCTTCAGGGGGCTTCCTAAAGGCTATGAGGGGGTGTCTTCAAAGGTTCCCCCTCCCCTCGCTGGCCTCTAGGGCCTCACAGGGAAAATTTGAGCATGTGCGGTGGCCATTTTAATATATTAAAATATATATATAAAATGGCGGCTTGAAAACAAAATGGCCACCATGCATGCTCAAATGGCCTCTGAGGTCTGGCATGGCATTTCAGTGGCCATTTAAATTTTTTTTTTAATTTTCAAAAATGGCACCCCCCCTTCAAGTGGTGCCCGGGGCACATGCCCTGCCTGCCCTACCCTAGATATGCCCCTGCGGCCAAGCATCTGCTGGGGCCCCAGTGTGGATGAGTGCCTACTGTCCCAACAACTGCCATTATCACTTTTTGTGAAGTACCTGAGAAGGTCAGAGACAGCATAAGAGAATCCTTTGTTTATACACCACAGACTCCACTTCTTCCAAGTTAAAGGGTCCATTAAGGGGCTTTACTTGGGCCCACACAGAATCTTGAAAGTGGCATAGACTGAGAGCAGAACCAGACATAGTTAACAACATTAGTGATTTAGAACATAGTATCTTCCTCACTCCATCTTTATTGTATCATATCTCTCATTCAGCTGCTCTGGTCATGAGTTACAAGTCATGCACTTATATGGGCAAATATGAGGTACCATTTCTGGGATATCTCCATAAACTATTTTTGCAGAGGGAAATCAATAATACCAATGATCCACCCAGGAGAGACACTGATAATCCAGTGCATTGTGATTCACTAGGGATGTGCACGGAACCGGTCCGGAGGCCCTTTATGGGCCTCTCAACTGGTTCGAAAAACTGGTGGTTCCGCTGGTTCGACACCAGGTGGGGTGGCTCTTTAAGGGTGGGGGAGGGTGCACTTATCCCTCCTGCCACTTTTCCCCCGCCAGAGCTCTGTTTCTTTCCAAAATTCATGGGGCGGCAGTGTACCTCCCTGCTGCCCTTTCCCCCGTTATTGCCCGGAAATCGGCGGAAGTATTGCCTGCATGTGCGCCCACCATTGCACACGTCACGTGAGCATGTCACGCACATGATATGCACGTGCACCATGCACGACAGGCACTCACGCACAGAGGGCGCACACGCAAGTGATACTTCTGCCGATTTCCGGGCAACAATGGGGGAAGGGGTGGCAGGGAGGTACACTGCCGCCCCATGGATTTTGGAAAGAAATGGAGCTCCAGCGGGGGGAAAGTGCACCCTCCCTTGCTCTTAAAGAACCACTCCACCCGGCATTGAACCGCAGCTCCTTGGTTTCATGCACACCAATAATTGTGATCATTGTGAAGAGTTCTGTTGATATCTGTAAGTGCAAAGAACAGTGCACCTCTGTTACACACAACTCATTGAAAATCATGGATATTGTATGAAAGCATAAATTCACTTAGTCCACCTCCATTCACTGCAGTGAGATTTGTGCAAGGCAGGTGTCTGGTAGATTGCTCCCTATTTGATTTAAATTAGATTCTTGCTAGCCCAGAAACCAACTGCTGATTATTAATGTACCTAAGTAATAGGCACATTAATAATGTGTGCCTATTTTAATAGTTGTAATATTGTGTTAAATTTTAAATTGTTGTAATGTTTTAACCTTTTTATTTTGTTTTTAATTTGTATTGTTTTGTTGCAAACCACCCAGATAATCAGTTTGGGGCGTTATACAAATGTGCTAAAAAAGGGGAAATTATTCTCATATGCTTTATTTTTCAGAATTATCTTCAGTTCAGCAATGGGGCTGTTGCAAAGAGTTTGAGGAGAGTATTGACAGTCACCCAACAACAGTCTTCTAACCATATTACCAAGCCCAATGCTGTGTATTATCTAAAAACTCCATATGCTAGACTTGGATGGTGGGTGCTGATTTGTCCTCCTTGCGTTTTGATTGATAGATCAGCTTGCATTGGTTTGCTACTACTGCTAGGATATAGAGAAATGAAATCGTTTCGCAAGATCAAATATGATCTCAACAGTATGTCAGCGAATGAATATGCTTATTAAGGGTGTTTTCACATAAGACATTTCCATCAGTGTTTGTGTTTTCCACACACGTAATTCGAGTGCAGGTCCCACATCTGCTCTGAACTTCATCATCTCAGTGACTCTTCACCAAAGAAATAAGATAGATCCATTATGAAACATGAACATGTCCACTCAGTCCAGAAAGAATTTAGATTTATGGGTTTAAGATGGTTTCGGTTTGCTTCAAACAAGATAATGACTGACATACAGTGCAACAATATGTCAGCTTAGTAACTTCACATGCACACAAATTGCAAAAGTTATGCAAATTCTGCAAATGCAAAAATAACATGAAAGTAAGTCCATTATTTCCAATAGGCTTACTCTCATGTAACATCATTTGTGCCAATTTCCACAACTTGCATGCATGCAAAGTTACTAGGATGACTTATCATTGCACAGTATATCAACCAATTTCTCTTACCTATATATCACTTACATTGCTGTAACATGACATACCCAGATACATTATGTCTAATCACATTACCTGTACAGGTGAAATACACAGGTGTGCATTTCTTACATTTATCATGTACACATAATAATGTATACATGGAGCTGATACTCATGCAGAAAATAATTGTGTATAAAGCAGCCTTTAAATCTAGTGAGAGCTATTAACCAAAAGGCTTTATAGTACTCGAAAATACACTGTACTGACCAGTTAGTTGGAAACATAGAGATATGATGTGATTACTTGGGTAACCAGTGTATGGATCAGAGCCTACATTTGTTTTCATAGCCTACGCAGTTTTGTTTGTTGTTGGATGTGCTGTACCTCCATGTGTAAATGATGATAGTTCACATCTTCCTTATCAGCTGAACAACTCTTTGTTTTAGGCTTTCCTTTTCTTTTAGGACTTTGTTCAGTAATAGTATGAATAAAAACCCAGAGATCTTTATACACATTCTCATGTGTAGCACAAAAAAACAACAACAAAAACCCCACTCAGATTTATTTATTTATTTATTTATTTATTTATTTATTAGATTTCTATACCACCCTTCCAAAAATGGCTCAGGGAGAATAATAAATAAGAGAATAATAAATAAAGATGGATCCTTGTCCCCAAAGGGCTCACAATCTAAAAAGAAACATAAGGATAGACACCAGCAACAGTCACTGGAGGTACTGTGCTGGGAGTGGATAGAGCCAGTTACTTCCCCCCTGCTAAATAAAGAGAATCACCACATTAAAAGGTGCCTCTTTGCCAAGTTAGCAGGGACTTCAATTCTTAAGTTAGCACTGAAATTTTGTCAAGACTGGAAACAGGCAGTGGAAATGAATACTTCAGCTCATGATTCCAACAACACTTGATTTACTGAGGGCAAAAATGTAACTCTGAGCATTAAGAATTTAAACTGTGTAAAATTGGGGCTGATCCTAAATTGTTTAAATGATATTCTCATTGGATCGATAGTGCTGAGAAGTCAGAAAGCTTTTGAGTTGACTGCTTTACAACTGAAAGTCATGTTACCCATTCCATAAATTTGGTCTAATAAAAGGTATAATCAGAACCTTTTTGGATCCTGCTCCTCTGTCTGTTTTCAGAATCACCATTACAATTACTCTTGTATCTAGAAAATTGTCTCTGTACTGACTGGGGCATGATGACCAGTCACTTCAATATCTTCAAAGGAAAATGCGGATATTGCAACAGATATATACCAAGTTGTAACTGGAATTATCTCATTTGGTGCACAGGGCCATGGCTGCAGCTGACCTAAACCAGGATCGATGTGATGATCTAATAATTGGAGCACCAGGATATAGCCGACTAGGAAACATTCAGCTAGGACGCGTCTATATTGTTTATGGTAACAAATCAGGTTTGCCTCATGCAGAGTTGGACTTAGACCAGGAAGCAGATGAAATACTGGAGGGTAATAAGGTAGGAGTCCATGTCAAGCATTCATCAGTAAAAACATTTTGCTTGTGTTTTGGGTTATATGAAAGGCCTGCACCATTTCTGCTTTTCCACTAGTGGCACTATTGATTTCTGAAAGAAGCCACATGGAATATAATAAAAGCCCATTCTGATCTAATATAGTGCTCCACTCATTGCTGAAAGCTATGTGAGGTATATGCAGCAGGCTTGATCATTGTTTCTGTGTGCTGGAAGATTTGCTGTATTTTAATGGTCAAGTGTATCCAAAAACTTAACATACCTTCAGGACAACTTATGAAAAGTGAACAGACATTAAATAAAAAGAATACTCTAGCATGTATGTGTACTAGGTATATGATTGTATAGGTCAGAGTAACATCATTACTTGTCCTAATAACTAAAATATTGCTTGGTCATAACCTAGTAATATTATTCTATTCATTTATCTTGGTATTTTTAGTGTGCAAAGGCATGGCCTCAAGCTAAGATCAGGCACTAATGTCTGCATAGAAAATGAACCAGGTAGACCTCATATTTTGCTACTTCTAGTTTGCTATTTTATATAGTCTGGGGTAAGCAGTCAATTGGAAATTTAGGAATAAGATGTGGTTACTTAGGATGTGTCTGCTTTAGAGTTGGGTTTTGGGGGTTCTGATACATTGGTTCCACACATCCCATTTCCACAAACTACACAATAATTGTGCACAGCTTTCAGTAGTCCCCTGATAGCCTACCCAACAAACCAGGAAAATGAGGAGATATTTTTGGAGATTCGTATGGGTGGGTTAGTCAGTCCACACCGAAAGCTTCATCAAACTGAAGATGACCTGAAATTCCATGGAACACAGGTACTTATTTTTAATGTGTATTGGTTTAGTTTTTCTTGATGGTCTCTGTGCAGTCCCACGTAGGGATTTTGTGTCTGCATAGAGACACCTCCAGGAAGATACTAGAGCTCTAGCTGGTCCTCTTGACTCTTTTTCTTAGGGGAATATTAACAACTGTGCAGGGCTGCCAGGATAGGATAACCAGCTTGCAGCTTAGTTCTCTGCTGAATGTCATGGCGGTGGCAGTGGCAGCTGAGGGAATTCTTCCCTCAGGCCTCTCCTCAGTGACTTCTTGTGATTTCTCTCTCTCTCTCTCTCTCTCTCTTTTCTTATATATGGAGGGTTTTTTTTTGTTTTTTTATTGGTCTCGTTAGTTGTACGTCTCATGTTTTTTCATCATCAAGCCCCCCCTCCCCATGTTTCTCCTCATCTGTGGACAATGGTTGTTTTCCAAGAAGTGCTGTGATTGCCTGGCCAAAGAAGCCACCTCTGATGGTCATAATAATTGTTTGATTTGTCCTGGTGAAGAGAATAAAGGAGATGTGCCTTTCAGAAATTGTCAAAGAAAACTTAGAAGAGCTATTTGTCCAGACCGATCTGGATTTGATGAAATAGCATAGCAACTGAAGTATTAATAATGTACTACTAACTAAACCTTAACTATTGTCTAAAGTATATGGAAGCCTAGGAAGAGGGTTGGGGAAAATGCAAAGGAAGGAGCCAATTTAGGAGTACTGCAGCTACTTGTCCTCCCTGAATTAAAGCATATAATTCAGATCAGTCCATATAGATGCCCATTTTATGGTGGAACACACTGAACAATGTGGTGGAACCTTCATAAATGTTACATAGGTCCATCTAGCTCAGTATTGTCTACACAGACTGGCAGCAGCTTCTCTAAGGTTGTAGGCAGGAATCTATCTCAGCCCTATCTTGAAGATGCCAGGGAGGGAACTTGGAACCTTCTACATGCAAGCATGCAGATACTCTTCCCAGAGTGACCCCATTCCCTAAGGGGAATATCTTACAGTGCTCACACATGCAGTCTCCCATTCAAATGCAAATCAGGATGGAGCTTGCATAGCAAAGGGATTCATGCTTGCTACTGTTAATTAGGTTTCATAGATGACCTGAATTTTCAAAGTGGAACTTGGTAGTAGAATTTGGTAGTCTCTATTAGGGATGTACATGGGGCCAGTTTGAAGTGCTGGCATTCGAGCTGATTCGGACGCCAGGGGGGTTACTTTAAAGGACAGGGAGGGTGCTTCCTACCTGCCCATCCCTGCTCCAGCACTTCCCGCCCCCCCAGCACTCTCCCAACATGCGTGGGGCTGCAGCGTTCCTCCTTGCAGCCCTGCTCAGCATCGCCATTCAAATGGCCGACGTGCGGCCATTTGCGTGGCAATGCTGAATGGGGCTGCAAGGAGGAACGCTTCAGCCTCACACCCACACTTTTTTCCCATGAGCGCCGGTGTGGGAAAAGTGGCGGGGCAGGGATGGGCAGGTAGGAGGCCCCCTCCCTGCCCCTTAAAGTAAACCCTCCCGCCCTCCCAGGAGTACATGGAACAGGTTCTGTGCACATCCCTAATCTCTATACTCAGCAATGACTGGATCTGAAGAAGTGAAATTAAACAGCTAGTATTTTAAGTTTCAAACACTATCAGCAGGCTCATTTTAGCTCCTTATCTTTCCTTCATGGGTTCATACATCTTTAAAGAATAGTTTGTCATGCTTAAAAAAGAATAGCCCAAATATTTGCTAAAGAATAGCAAAGATTCCCAATTACTACATGAGATATTATTTGAGCAGGTATTGTAAAGGGACAAATGTGCTTTTAAAATGCTATTTGGTCAAAAGAATTATTTTTTAAGCCTTCAGGAAGGTTTGGTTCTGCTGTAGCAGTTCTGGACTTCAATGAAGATGGTGTATTGGATCTTGCTGTGGGAGCGCCATCTGTAGGGTCATAGGAGCTCAGTTACAGGGTAAGAATTTTTTGCATGTAGAATGTAAATGTACAGCATTAATACAGAATACTTTGCTATATAAAGGTGTAATTAATGTTATTGCTTCCTAAGTGCAGTACTAAAAGTGAAATGGCTGACAAATGAATCCGCATAATGACAATCTTAGGACCCACCTAAGGGCTGCACAACTCTCAGGGACATATTTTTAGGAGGCACAGAGGGCTTCCTGAGAAGAGCATCAAAAATTGCTGTTTCCCCTCTGCACCCCGCTGTTAGCCGGGAAGTTCTGTTAGGCTGCTCTCTCGCTGCAGTGGTGTTTCCTTACTGGTGGTATGTCAGCCACCAGTTTTACAATTGATTTTAAAGACTCTGTTTTTTATTTATGCCTTGTTACAGTTTTGTTTTCTGTTGTCTAGGGCTCCGTGTACATATTTTTTGGCACCAAAGGAGAGGGTTTCCACAGCCTACCAAACATTACCATAGTTTGTCAAGTAAGTTTGCTAATAATAAAACAATAAATGTAAATGAGAAATGAAGCCACTTTTTTTTTATTTCCATGAAGGCTTTATCCTTGGGGCACTGGGAGAAACTATGAATTGCTCTTGCACTCATCAAAGGACAGGCATGGGTGATCAGTGATGTGTTCACTCCAGGTACACTGCGTATAGTTCTTATCATTCACTTCTGAAATGGATGTTGCCCAGGTATCTTCCTTATAAAAATTGGATTTTAAAAACTGACTTTAAAAAAAAAAGTTTTTAAATTGTTTTGTATTGTATTTTGTATTTTTAGCCTACTTTCAAGAAGGCTTATCACCCGGCATTCCGTGTGTGTGTCCATCCATGTGTCTGTGTGACTGTCCACCACTATCAACTTGACAATGCCTGGACCAATATGAACTAAATCGGGTACAGTTATAGGGACACATAGGGACACCTCAACGGTGTAGTTTGTGACAATGTCATCCACCCCAGTTCAAGATGGCAGACTCATAAACTTTTGAGGCGCTAGTGGGATATCTTGTGGATCACCTAACTGATTTGAACCAAATTTCCTACAGCTGTAGGGGCACATAGGGGCACCTCAGTGGCGTCATTTGTGATGATGTTATGCACCCTGATTCAAGAGGGCGGATGCCTGAACATTTGAGGCGCAAGTGGGCTAACTTGTGGACTGTCTAACCGATTTTGAACCAAATTTGATACAGTTGTAGTGAGTGACTCATAGGGACATTTCCCCACTGCACCATTAGGTGGTTTGCAGAGAGTTAGGATGGAATAATTTCTGGCCTTCCCAACACTATAATGCCATAAGAAATAGAAAAGTTACAGAAAATAGGAGTAAACGTTATTTGGGAGTATGGAATGTCTTCCAAACATGGGAATGCTGAATAGGTGCTTTATGGTCTAAACAGTTTAGAAAAGCAGGTGACTAAGAAGTAGTATTGAAGTTTATACATCGTGAGTGACTTAAGAAAGAAGGACTAAGGAGAGTTGTTAGCAGCAGCAGCAGTAATAAAGGCTGTGTACACAAGCAGCAAAACCCAGGCTAGGGCAAAATCTATCCTGGGCTTGGCTGTCTCTGTGTACCACTGGGATTGAGCCCAGTCCCGGTACTGCCCTTGTGAGCAGCCTGACTTCTAGCTCCAGCCTTTAGCCATGGTTATGTCTGTGCTCGGGCTGTATGCAGCCTGAGCATGCACAGAAACAGATGCTTACAGCACCCATCTCACTGGGGGTATCCCCCAGTGCACCTTGCAGCAAACACAATATCCATATTGTGGGATGTCCGGAGGCCAGGCCACATCATCCTGGCCTCTGGGAGCACAAGCTGCACTCCCAGCAACATGTACTAGATCGTCTGTGGGGAAGGTGAGTTGGACCTTACCTTCTCCCCCACCTGTCCATCTGCTTGTGTGTGATCATGAGAATAGCCTCCTTATGTGATAGAGTATCTGAGTTCAGTGGTAATAAGTATGTGATTAATAAAATAAAATGGATTGGGCAAGCTCATAAATTAGGCAGAATGCCCAGATCAGCTATTCGTAGGATGAACTTCTGAATTATAGGATTTAAAATGTCTGAAAGACAGAAGTGCATAGCAAAGAATGGCATTTACTATTCATTTTCTGTACTATTATGAGTTTTGTGAAGCCTGTTAATCTACCCACTGTTAGGGTGCATCCCTGTATAACCCACTCAGATATTAAATACTTGCCACCTGACACTTTTAAGTACATGGAGAAACTGACTATGCCACTGAGCACAGTGTTTACCACTCCCCTACAGCTGTTCAGAGGTATGGGGAAAAGAGGCATGGGAATTGTAGTAGGAAATAGAATCTGTCCTTTTTCTTGTAATGAGATTGTTTGAACACATAATTCAGATCACACCACTTTTCTTATGTTTATCAAGACAAATTTGTTGTGTTCTATTCAGTATCTTTTATGTTTTGTTGTTTAGAAGTTTGTCCCAGTGGGGATCCTGTAGAGAGTGTGCGGGGGAAAGGAGAAAATGGAATTGTTTCTGAATAAACTCTTAGTTAAATCTATATAAGATTACTTTGTGTTTGTGAGGGAAGCAGTTATAAAACAAAATTTTATTAAGGGTGAAATGAAATATGCTTTATTTATGCCCTTGTACAAATCTATGGTGTGGCCACATCTGGAGTACTGCGCACAGTTTTGATCACCGTATCTTACGAAGGACATTGTAGAACTGGAAAAGTTGCAGAAGAGGGCAACCAAGATGATCGGGGGACTGGAGCACCTTCCTTATGTGGCTAGGCTACAGCATCTGGGTTTCTTTACTTTGGAAAAGAAGCAACTAAGGGGAGACGTGATTGAGGTGTATAAAATTATGCATGGAGTGGAGAGAGTGGATGGAGAGAAATTTTTCTCCCCCTCTCACAACACTAGAACCAGGGGTCATCCCATGAATTAGGACCAACAAGAGGAAGTACTTATTCACACAGTGCATAATTTGCTGATGGAGTTACACTGGCTGCCAATAGGTTTCCAGGCAAAATACTAAGTGCTAGTTATAAAGCCCTAAACGGCTTAGGCCCTGGGTATTTAAGAGAGCATCTTCTTCACTATGAGCTCCACCGCCCATTGAGGTCATCTGAGGAGGTCCGTCTCCAGTGACTGCCAACTTGTCTGATGGCTACACAGAGATGGGCCTTCTCGGTTGCTGCCCCGAGATTGTGAAATGCGCTCCCTACTAAGATACAATCCTCCCCATCTCTGGCAATTTTTAAAAGACATCTGAAAACCCATCTTTTCAACCAAGCTTTCTCAGCCTTTTAAAATTTGTTGGTTTTAATTTTGTGATTGATTTTAAATGGTTGAATTGTTTTAACTTTTTATATGTGTTTTAATTGTTTTATGTTAACTGCCCAGAGACAAAAGTTTGGGCGGCATATAAATGTGATAAATAAATAAATAAATAAAATAAAATAAAATAATTAATCTATGGAATTCCTTGCCATGGAATGTGGAGATGGCCACCAGCTTAGACGGCTTTAAAAGGGATTTAGACAGATTCATGGTCTATTAATGGCTATTAGTCTGGTGGCTGTGGGCCACCTCCAGCCTCAGAGGCACAATGCCGCTCAATACCAGTTGCAGGGGAGCAATAGCAGGAGAGAGGGCATGCCCTCACAACTTGCCTGTGGGTTCCTCAGAGGCATCTGGTGGGCCACTGTGTGAAAAAGGATGCTGAACTAGATGTGCCTTGGGCCTGATCCAGCAGGGCTGTTCTTATGTATGGCACATCACATGTACAAGCCCATCTAGTGAAGGCATGCAGGAAATCACCTGGGAATAACAGCAAAAGAAGCCTCATTCCTTAATGTATAAAGGTGTGAAATTGTATAGAACAAGACAGAAGGAGATAATGGCAAATCTTGTAAAGAGGAGGGCTGGCATAACATAAAAATGGAGCAATAAAGAAGAAAGGAGTGAATTTAAAGCGGGGCTACACTTTGGAGAATGCTATATAAATAAAAATAGGAGTTTGGAAAAGAAAGGGAAATTCACATCTATCTCACACTTTGTAGAGTTGTATGCACAAAGATAAGAAAGAACTGCCTCTTGCTACTCCAATACCATGGCTACTCATTCAGTAGGGGAAAGGGGACACTATTGGAAAATCAGTCTGCTTTCTTGGCTTTCATTTTAGGCTTTTTCTTTCTTTGTGTCTGAGAAATTAATACTGGGCAACATCCAGACAAGTTCATTATGATTACGCACCAATGAAATCAGCAAAACAACTTGTTCATTATTAATTTTAGTCCTGTTAATCTCATTGGGACTTAGTCATGATCTTTATTTGGGGGCTCCAATTTCTCCTTAGAGAAAATTCTAAGCAGAAATTCATGTGAGCACAAAGGGCTAGGCTGAATCCTTCTCCTTGATGCACTAGTTTTTTTATATACAGGAAAGGTTATTGGTGGGGGATTCAAACATGCAACCCCCATATACAGTACATGGCCTGCAATGCTACAGTCCAGGAAAGACCTTTCCATTTAGTTCAGCTGATCGTATAAATTCTGCATGGTCAGAGACTATAGCCAGCTGCGTATCTACATGTTTACAGGAACTACTTAGTGGCTATTATGTGGTTTTAGTGGCTATTGTGTGGTTCCAGCATCTGATCTTCCTTTAAGGCAGGAGACATCTCTGGTCTGATTGTTCTTTTTTGAGGAAAGAAATATCTAAGAGAACAAAACGAGTGTTCGGTGGTTTGTAAAGTATTACCTCTTCAATGGAGACATCTCATTGGAGGAATTGTATTTCAACAACAGGCATGTTCTCTTATCTGGAAATCAATATATTGCCTCTTCCAGGAAATATACTGTAACCTTGGCTGGTCACTGCTGGCAGCTGATTTTGATGGGGATGGAAAAAGTGATCTGGTGGTTGGCTCTCCTTATGCATCTGGCGGTGGGAAACAAAGAGGATTTGTGGCTACGTTTTATTCATTTTTCAACAGAAGCAACCAAGGTGACATTTGCTGAGGAAATTTATTTATTTCATATAGTATTTTTTCTTGTGCCTTATGGCTTTAGCTCCCTTTCAAATAACCCATAAAACAAAACCAGAATAATCATCTAAATCCTTCCCCAAGTGTATGTGTATGACTAATGGTAATAAGCCCCAGATGATTTGATCAATGCAGGAAGGCCTTGAGCCAGAGATCCAAGTGAATTTACACAAAATATGCATATGCTTTGTCAGGACCATTTGTGTTGTCTGCTGTATGGGAGAGAAATATGTGGGACCTTCCCCTCAAGCAGTGATGTCATTGTGACTTGCTTATCAATGACAAAAGATTACTTTAAAATCCAAAGTAGTTTCTTGAATTGCACATGCCAGCCAGACTAGGAACTGTTGCTGGGCCGCTATCCTAAATGTTATCCTACTCTCCCTGAAGGGGGTATGGGTAGAACCTCAAGATAAAATCTTGGACTGTGAGATTATAGGCAGTTGCCAACCCTAACAATTTTTTGCAGGAACTCCTAAGGCTCATACAAACCTTTGGCCTGCAAAGATTTCCCCATTCACTTCAGTAAGGGGAGGCACAAAAGTGACATGTGTGTGGATGGAGCTGCCCCCTTCAGCAGAAACTGGACATGCCACTCACCCAGAGTTCCTATTTATGTATCAGTGTGACATTTGGGCAAGACTCTTATTATTATTATTATTATTATTATTATTATTATTAATTATTAATTTGATTTCTATACCGCCCTTCCAAAAATGGCTCAGGGCGGTTTACAAAGAGAGATAACAAACAAATAAGATGGCTCCCTGTCCCCAAAGGGCTCACATTCTAAAAAGAAACATAAGACACACACCAGCAACAGTCACTGGAGGTACTGTGCTGGGGGTGGATAGGGCCAGTTACTCTCCCCCTGCTAAATAAAGAGAATCACCACGGTAAAAGGTGCCTCTTTGCCCAGTTAGCAGGGGATGGATTCCCCTACTTGATGTTAATCATAGGGATGTGCACAAATAGAGATTCAAAGGGCTATTCGTAGCACATCCCCTGCACCTTTAAAATGGAGAAGAGCAGTTCGCAATTTTACGTCCTATAAATGGGGTTGATGGTAGTCCAGCAACATCTGGGGACCCAAGCTTGAAAATCCCTGCCTTACATAAAGGATGTGATGTGTTCCAGAAACAGTGCCATGTTTTTTTTGCTCTGTCAGGCCTGTTGTCCATATCAGATGCTAACTGGATGGTGGAAGGAGAAAAGGATTATGCCTGGTTTGGATCATCACTCAGCAGTATCCAGCTTCAGAATATGACCTTGTTGCTAATTGGCAGTCCTTCCTGGAAAAGCTGTATGGGGTATATTGGATTTAACTTTAATGGTCTGTGTGTGCTGATAACAATCTACACTTTTTTCTGTAATCTTACCTATGCAGTAGACGAACATGGTTTCTCAAAGCTTACTGTTTAATATCTGTGCTGCTTACTAGGGACATGTGAAATTGTTACTGTCCAAATGTCATTTTCTTTTTAATGTGCCCTGGATAATTGCAAAGATAGTGGCTGACATATTGCACAACGCTCCATCAGCCTAGGATAAAGTGTTTGCACAGTTGCGCAAGAGCACTTTTGCACACAACTGCAAAATTGTCTAAATGCAGTTGCATGACAGAGGGATATTATTTCCAAAGGCCTATCACACAAGTGTTTGCACAGTTGTGTAGTCTTGCACAAGAGTGCAGATGGTCTGCTCCTAGATTGATGGAGCCTTGCACAGCATTTCAGTCATGATTTAAATTGTGATTAAGCATCAGAAGGTCTTCAAGCTGGCCCACCAAAGTTTGAACAGTTGGCATATCATGGCTTGTCTGTTGACTGGACATTCCGGGAAGAAGCTTTGAGATGAATACCTGACTATACCCCGGTTCCCACAATAATTTGAATCTAGGTTTAATGTGGGTTACCAACATTGACATGATTGTATGAACCCATGCCAAGGTTTATAACCCAAGATTCCCATCTTGGCATGGGTTCACACAATCACACAGATGTTGGTAGCCCACATTAAACCTTGATTCAAACAATTGTGTGAACAAGTCTAGTGTCTGCCTCTGGTTTAAAATAACCTTCCTCTTTATAAATTCTGCAGTATATCTTCTAAAAAGTATACAGAGAAGTCCCTAAACAGACACTTGTACAATGTAGTTCAGAGCAGCAAGACTACTCTGGCATGTTATTTAAAACATAGGGAGCTGTCATATACCGAGTCAAACCATAGGTCCATCTAGCTCAGTATTGTCTACACCAGTGATTCTCAAACTTGGGTCCTCAGGTGTTATTGGACTTCAACTCCCATAATCCCCAACCAAAGGCCACTGAGGCTGGGGATTATGGGAGTTGAAGTCCAATAACACCTGAGGACCCAAGTTTGAGAATCCCTGGTCTACACAGACTGGCAGTGGCTTCTCCAAGGTTGTAGGCAAGAATCTCTCTCAGCCCTATCTTGGAGGAGAACTAGATGCTCTTCTGAGAGCAGCTCCATCCCCTGAGGGGAATGTCTTACAGTCCTCACAAATCAAGTCTCCCATTCATATGCCCCCAGGGCAGACCCTGCTTAGCTAAGGGGATAAGTCATGCTTTTCGCATCATTCATTTTGTTTAATTAAATATTTAGGCTTCCCTGTCCTGATGGTAAAAATATTTTCTTGTCTTTTTCAACATTCTATTAATCTAGCAAATATTTTACTGTTATTTCCATTTTACAAGTGGGTAACAACTTCTGGAAGGCATTCACCCATTGAATCTATGTTAGCGCTTGAGTGTCACTAGATGTTCCAAAAATGGAGGTTTTGAACCAACATAATTGGTTTGATAATACTTTATTTTGATGTTGCTGCTTTCTCTTGCAGTTTCTTTCCCCCAACCCCCCACTCAAACCTATCAATATGCTAATCCTAATTTCTTTCTTATTTACTGTAATCCTCTTGTGCTCTAGTTTAGGCTGCTATTTCTCACAACGTACCAAGCAGGCTGTTGGAAAGGTATATGGTTATATCTCATCCAGCACGAAAAGCTGGTTTGCTTTAACTGGAGATCTGGTAGGTATTTTTGGTACCCCTTAAAATAGTATACAAGGAATCCATCTTAATAGAACTGATTGTTTGTTGTTTAATTAACATGCAGGATATGGGGAGACTGGGTTCATCTCTGGCAACAGGTTTCCTTTCTGTAGAAGGAATCCGCAGGCATGTGCTGGTAGCTGGTGCACCGACACAAGGTACGTACATAATACTAGACATGAGACAATGCTTCTGTGCAGCAGTTTTATTTCAGCAAATATATCTTATAAACTAGCTGACCCCGCACAGAGCATCTGTGCCGTTGTGCACTGAGCCTGTGGCATCCCCCCACAGCACTCTCGCTCGCTCGCTCTCCCCCCCCTCTCCCCCCCTGCAGCTCTCTCCTCCCACAGCTCTCCCCATTGGGTGGGCCAGGGCCAGGCCATTCCGCCGCCGCCTCCAACCTCCTCCTCCCGGCTGGTAGGGCTTTGCCCGCTGTCTGCCCACCTCCTCACCGCCACCATTATTTCTTCCCGCCACCGCCTCCTCTTCCTGGCCGGCAGAGCTTTGCCCGCCATCCACCCACCTCTTCTGGCCAGAGAGGCTTCGCCTGCCGGCCCTCCACCTCTGCATCCTGACCTCTGCCATTATTTATCTCCGCTTCAATGCTGGAACTCTTGCACGCTCTAGAGCATCTGCGCGTTAGTACTTGATTGCTCCCCTCACCTCAGATCTCCCCACCCTCACCTGAGCTGCACTCCTGCTCCTCCTCCATCCCGTTGCTTCCATCCTCCTCACCCTTCTTGGTCGTGGCTGCAGCATTGCTGCTGCCTATTGGCCAAGCTGCAGCCCCCTATCCCCAGAGACCTCCCTACCCTCACCTGAGCCTCACACCTGCTCCTTCCTCCAGGAGCAGCAGCAGTGGTTGACCGGGCCCTTCCTCACTGCTGCCGCCACTATGGCCGCTCGTTCCTCTCAGGCCACTGACAGGCCTGGGCCCTTCGCTTGCCTGCCTGCCTCTCTCTGACAATGGCCTCAGTAGCCCCAAACAGCAGCAGTGGTTGACTGGGCCCTTCCTTGCTGCTAGTGCTGCCATGGCCGCTCATTCCCCTCAGGCTGCTGACAGGCTCAGGCCCGTCCCTTCCCCTTCCTTCTGTCTCTCTTTCACCTCCTTTTTCTCTTTCTCTCTCCTCCACTCACTCTTCCCCATTCTTTCTTCTCCCTCCTTTCATGTTTTTTCTCTCTCTCTCCCCCTCCCTCCCTGAGTTAACAGATCTTGTTCATCTTGTTTCCTCATCTAATTCACACAACGGCAGCCTCTTCTCCTGAAGGAGCTCTTTCCTCCCTCACAACCTGTCTTTTTGCAGACCCCTGCCTGCTATCCTTTTATATATATAGATTCCTCTCCTCTATGATCAAGAACATCTTTCGACCAATAACAGCTGCATTCCAACTGACCTTAACCATCATAGGCTCCTCCTATCTGCATATAGAATCCCCTCTGCCCAATCACCATGGTGCCACAGGTGACTCCTCCCTATCTGCATATAGATTCCCCACTGCCCAATCAGGTGCTTCTGCTTGCAAACTCTGTCAGCCAATTGCCTCCTTTCTACCACGTCCCCACGCATGGCCCGTCTTGGAGAATTAATAATATAGATGATGAACTGAGCTCCTCTTCCTAAGATCCTTGAATACTAAGGGCCTTCTCTGCATCTCGATTGGGTTATCCTTCTCATGTGCTCCAGAGGCAAGACTTGTGCAAATTAGCTGAAGCTTTAAGAGCCTGGGAAGGAGAGTTTGTTTGTTTTGTTTGGTGGGAGAATGCAAGTCCTGACTTTCTCCCCACTGAGTTCTCTTTTCTGCCCCTCTTTCTCCTTTCCCTTGCCCCCTTTTTAAAATGTTCTCTGTTTTCTGTCTTTTGCTCCCTGCCTTCTGCTTCTGCTTCCCCCCCCCCACTTGCCTTCTCTTTCCCCACTTTGTGCCTTTGGGGCTCTGCCTTATCTCTGTGCCCCCTCACTCCGCTGTCTGCCTTTTGGCTCCTGCCTTCTCCCGCTTTTTGCCTTCTGCCTTTCAGCCCCTGCTTTCTCCCCACTTTCTGGTTTCTGCTGCCTCCCCACTTTCTAGTTTCTTCCTTTCAGCCCCTGCTTTCTGCTTCCCCCTTTCTAATTTATTCTTTTTGTCCCTGCTTTTCTGCCTCCCTCCCTGCTTTCCTCCATCTCAGTGGGCTTCCCCCCAACCAGCATGGAGGGAAACATGGTGTGGGGAAGGTCCTGCCGTGACGAATGGTTTCTCCTCCACCCTTCTATCCCAGTAAATCTAACTAAATCTCTCCCTCCTGCAAACCTGCCTCAGTATATACCCCTGATGATTTCCAAAATGTCCCTCCATCATGGCAGGCATGGTTTCAGGGAAAATGAAAATGAAATAAATAGAAGGGTTTCTCCCTCCTCTTCCTCAGCTTCATTATCCTCTTTTTTCCTGAGTCTCCCTCCTAAAGTAGCAAAAGGTTTAAGCACAGGAATTCAGAAAACTCCAAGAAATCTAGCAAGCCTCATACCCCAGTAGAACGCCATGATCTATCTCATTCTTCTGAGATTTCTGAATATGACCTCCCAGATCTCTGACCTCCTCATGTGGACTCGGATGTGATATGTCCCCTACCTAATTCTCCTCAGGGACCGCTTATCCCACATCCTAAAGACCCTGAACCAGATTGAGACTCAGAAGAGGATGGTGAATGCTCTAGTGATCAGAGTAGTGACTTCTTTTCAAAAATCACAGGAACTGTTCATTCCAGAAGACTTTTCTCCCCTACTAACCAAGGCCATTGCTCCCTTGGGCCTGCAATTATTCTCCCATCATGAAGAACAGCTATCTACCAAGGGGATATTGGTTTTCCCTAAGCCAAGCCCAAAGCCCCAAACCGTAACATACTGTTTTTGGAATGTTTTGTGGACATGGTTAAACAGGAATGGTAACTCCCCACAATGAACAGAAAGTCCAGTGCTGTAACTAATAAATTTTATAACCTACCCCAGGAGGCTATGAAATTGCTAAAAGTCCTCCTATCCTACCACATGATGTAGAAAGGATAGAGATGATCACTTAGAGATGCCAAGGATAAGAGATGGCCCTGAGAAAAGCACATGAGGCTTCCTCCTTATTGGTATGAGTCTCTACTGCTTCCTCCGTTATTAAAAATGGCAATCCTTTTATGGGTAGAGTAGGTCAGTAATATTCCCAATGACCTGGGCATGCCTCAAGAAAACACTCTCAAAGATTCAGAACGCACAAGCTTTTATGGCAAATGCCACTCTGGACTCTGTACATTTTGATGTCCACTCCGCCACCTCTGCAGTTGTGGCCAGGTGTAACGTGTGATCAAACACTGGCAAGTAGGTACTCCATCACGCACTAACTTTGCTGTGGTACCCTATGCTGGCTCAAAATTATTTGGAGATGACATTATTCAGAGGAGACTAAGAATAAAAGAAAAGCCCTTCCTACTGCCCCACACAGGGAAGATAAGAGGCTACCCAGAAGATCCTTTTGGCCATTTAGACATTTATTTAGATCCAGGGATAAGGACATCAGAACACAGCATCTGTTTTGGAACAAACAGGGCCCTGCACCTAAATCTTCCACCCCACTACGGTCAGTCTTCAATAATCAGTCTCGGACATCTAGACAGCAGTCCTGACTCGCTGCCTCTCCAGGTTCAGGGGCGGGGTCATCTATCAGAACACTTCCACACTTGGGATTCCAACACCACAGATAAGTGGGTCCTACATACTTAAAACACAGATACAAAATAAAACTAAACATCTGTTCCAGGGACCAGTTTCTACCAACACCCCAGTCATGCTTGCCTTCCAAATAGGCAAGCATGGGCCTTCTTCAAGCAATCCAGCATTTGGAAGCAATAGATGTAATGGAACCTGTCCCTCTTCTACAACGAGCGGGCATTTACTCTATTTTGTTTACTGTGCCCAAGAAAGATGGCTCCCTCAGGGCACTTCTAGATCCCAAATTCTTAAACAAGTTTGTAAGACACAGAAAGTTCAGGATGAAGACCCTAAGGTCCATCACAGAATCTCTCCACCATCTGGATTACAGGGCTTCCATAGACCTCACAGAAGTCTACCGACATGTTTCCATTCACATGCAAAGCCGAGTGCCCCTTCGCTTCATGCACACGGACAAATACTTTTAGTACAAGTCCTTTCCATTCAGCTTGTCCTCAACACCCAGAATCTTTACAAATATATTGGGACTCCTAGTAGCCCACCTCAGACTGCAGGGCATCAAGGTGTTCTGGATGTCTTCTGATCTGGAAAATCTGCTGATCAGATCCCCAACTTTAAATGCAGCACATAGGGATGTGGCATCAACACTGGAGGTATTATCCAACTATGAATTCCCCGTGAACACGACCAAAAACCAACTCTTTCCTTCTTTACAAATCCTCCACCTGTGGGTTAAGAGATACACAGACAGACTGATTCTTCCATGAGATTGAATCCAGAAGACATTAGATCTAATTCACCTAATCTCACATGCCAGCACAGTGCCCTTTCTGTCCCTGGCCCATCTTCTGATATGAATGGTGTCATCACTGGACTCCATACCACAGGGGTAGATTTCACCTTTGACCCCCTACAATGACCCCAACAGAATGCCATCATATGGAAGAGCCAAAAGAAAATACAACTGTCTCCCCAATTCCTCTTGTCCTTCTCAAGGTGGACATCTCCCTTGCATCTTTCCTAAGACAAGTAATTCCTGGACCCTCCCAGAACCGTGAAGACTTTTTCTTGCTTCTGGATTTGAGGTCATCTTGGCCCATCCACATGGCGGTCTGGGTCTATTGGACCACCTTACATAGAAGTACTGTACAAGGACTTTATTTTTCTTCTTCTCGTTTTCCACACTAGTGCAACCGGCTTCTCTGTCTCAATGGATGTGGCTATTCAGAACTGGGTGGGGGTCTCCTTCCCAGGCTCTTAAATCTTCAGCTAATTTGCATGTCCTGCCTCTGGAGCACATGGGAAGGCTAACCCAACTGAGACGCCCTTAAATCCAGCAGCAAGAAGCAGCCTTCATGGTAACTACATACAAAGGATGTTCCTTTCTACATACGAAGGATGAGCTCCACCATCAAGTAATGGTCTCTCCCCGCCCCCCAGTCTGGCACAGCCTCCAGATGAGGAAATAGCACCTTACTGAAATGAGAAGCTGTTGCAGAGAGATTAAACATTGTAAGATCTGAACATTATCAAGCTGTACTTTTTTGTTTTTGCAAATCTAGTACATGATTTCATTCTTACAGATGGATTTTGGAGAACCAGCATTTTCTGTTGTTAGTTCTAGTTATAACCTCCCAGGGAAAGTGCCTATGCGAGTAACAGTTATTTTCACCATCTCCCAGGAATGGTGCTGTGACTCTGTCACCTCGGTTGTTGTTTTTTCCAGACAGCACATCTAGGTTTGCATTCATGACCTCTGTGTTGCACCAGGCGGGAAGTGCTTTGATGTATGACTTGACTGACAGTGCCAAGCCGTTTCTGCTCAGCACTTATAGTGGGGACAGGAAATTCTCACGCTTTGGAGGAGATGTACACCTACAGGACCTGAACAATGATGGACTTGGTAAAATAAAAAAATAATCAACATCTTGATTCATATGTGAAATATTTAAAGTTATTAGGTATTGTCAATACATTTGAAAATACATTGAGTACCCAGAATGTTGGGGGCAATATGCTAAATCATTGTAAACCGCTTAGAGAGCTCCGGCTATAAAGCGGTATATAAATGTAAGTGCTATTGCTATTGCTATTGCTATCTGGCACAATAGGAAGGGAAAGTAGCAGGAAATTCAAAATGATAAATTCTGAATCAAGAATGTTCACAGTGTGAGAGTTTATAGAAATGCAGAATACGACCACTGCGTTTAACAGGTTTTTTAAAGAGGAAAAAGGAAAGAAAAAATAGATATTTAAAGGTAGAGAATTCCAGAGAGGCCAAAATAAGAACATACTCTTAATCCAGTGCCCACAGCTTGAACATAGGAAGCAGCCATACTGAGTCAGACCATAGGTCCATCTTGCTCAGTATTGTCTACACAGACTGGCAGCAGCTTCTCTAAGGTTGCAGGCAGGAATCTCTCTCAGCCCTATCTTGGAGATGCCGACAGGGAGGGAACTTGGAGCCTAGATGCTCTTCCCAGAGCAGCTCCATCCCCCTTGCTTTGTAGGCTCATAAATGTTGCACCAGAGTAGAGTACATTTTAAAGGGTGACCTTGAACACTACTTCTAAAAAGCTTTGCAGTAAATAATAGAACCATTAGAAGAGAGAATAATATTTTCACCTAATTATGGCAAATTTGCCATACAGGTTTTGTTAAGTTGGTTTCAGAGAATAAGAGCTGCTTCAGTCATAATAAGGAATTCCCATTTGCTCCCTGTATGTTTCTGCAGCAGCCTGTGTAATGTGTGGACATATTACTTTATCATATTTATATACCACCTGATATGTATACCTCTATGTCTGAACACTTATCTATACATTATCTATACACACACTCTCTCAGAACTACAATTGGACAAGGTTACTGGGTCTGTGTTCGCTGCATATTTTCAGACATGCATCTTCTCTTGTTTTGGATGGTTGCAGATGAAATTATTGTCACATCACCTCTTCGAAGTGATGTCATGGGTGGACTGTTTGAAGAACAGACTGCCCGTGTGTATATCTATAGTGGAAACCAGACTTCTTCGGGTAACGTGACAGACCACTGCAAATCATGGACTTCCCCTTGTCCTGAAGATTGGGTAAGAAAACATTGTTAGCAAATTTTATTGCTATAATGATGTGGGGTTTTGGTGAGGTTTTATTTATGTGGGGCAGGTGTAATTACACCCAAAGTAGTAAAAAATAAATAAAAATCACCTAAAACTATTTGTATTGCAAACTGTGTTCGTTCTGTTCAGCAGTGTATGCATCTCTGCACTGTAGACAGAGATTAAGTCTCTGCATCATAGACACTGATTAAGTTTCTAAGTAGTTTCCCATCGTGCAAGATTGGGGTGTGCACGGAACCACCACACGGCGGTCCGGCACTGGGGTGGAGGGTAGCTTTAAGAGCGGCGGGAGGGTTTACTTACCCCTCCCGCTGCTTTCCTGGTCTGCAGCCGTAATCTTCAGAGTAATTGGGGAAGCAGGATACCTCCCTGCTGCCCCTTCCCCGCTGCTGCTCTGCAAACCTTCCCAGGAGTGCTTTGCCGCTCGGTCCCTGGGAAGAGGGTCCGAAAATGGCTTGATTGTACCTGAAAATCAGCTAAGAAAACACGCCTCAGCTCGACAGTGTTTACGACACCATTTAAGCCCCCAAGAAGGTTGGGGGGGGGGCGCGGGCCGGAGGATCAGCACCCTGTCACGGGGACAGTGTTTACCCTGCAGCCGGGCAGCGTCGGCGAAGGGGTGCGGGGTGTGTGTGTGGGGGGGGGGCGGTCCTTCGTTCCCACAGCCCAAGCCGTGGCTGATGCCTTCGGACGGAGCATGTCACCCCCTCGCCACATTTCAAACATTTTCTTCCAGACAGCATTCAAATTCCCCTCAGCCTGATCCGTGAATGACATCCCAGTTCCTTCCCTCTTCCGGGGCTGACCTTTCCCTTCAACGGATCATTTCCTTGGCAAAGGGCATCTTAAATCCCCGTCGTGCGCACGCTTCACGTCTCTGACGTGCGCGCGCATTCGCAAAGCACTCCTGGGAAGGTTTGCAGAGCAGCAGCGGGGAAGGGGCGGCAGGGAGGTATCCTGCCGTCCCAATTACTCTGAAGATTACGGCCGCAGAGCGGGAAAGCGGCGGGAGGGGTAAGTAAACCCTCCCACCGCTCTTAAAGCTACCCCGCCCCCACCCCCAAACTGAACCACCAAGGTCCGGACCAGTCCGGAGGCCTTTACAATGGCCTCCGGGCCCATCCCTAGTGCAAGAGCCAGATGCATTTTGTCAATCAACATACATTTTGAAAATGTTTGCAGCTGAATATGCACTGTAATAGCAGTACCCTTATCTACACTGACCTCTTCCATTCCTGTTTTTTTTCTTTCCCAGGCACAATATGTCATAATTTCTCCTGAGGTGAGCAACCAAAGTCTGAAGGGACAACATGCTATTTAGGTTTAAGAAACTGTGGGTAGAACTAATGCTTAAAAAGTATAATTCATGTGGTAAAACTAGCTACTGAAGTTAAGATTCTAGAATTGTTGACCTGGAACCATTAGAACCACAAATATGTCTGACTCAGAACACAACTGGATTGATTTATTGAAGAATATCTTGGAATTTCAACTCTACTGCCTCCACTGTATAACCCATTGCAAACAGGAAAGGTCCCCTTCCCTTCCTCTGAAAGTCAAATTGTCACAGTTAGGAACAAGAAAGTTGACTGCTTGGAGATGCCAACCAAATTGTAATTTAATAACATGGCTTGTTTCTAAGCACACTTATCTCATTGAACTCAAGAGCTTTGTGGCTGAGTAAAGATGTTTAGAATCAGGATAGGATGTTCACAGGACCTGTAAAGGATTTCATTCTAGGACAAAGTGATCATGAACTTAAGTTGTTTTCTGCTTGTTCTAGCTTGTGGCTACTTTTACTCAAATAACTCAGAGCTGTTTTTGTGTATGTATCTTTCTGCAGCACACTTGCTCTCTGCTTGGAGCACACTGTAGGCAGGATTGCACTGCTTGATCTATTGCAGAGGAAGTGGTGGGTGTGGGGAGAAGGATCTGCTTGTAGGCACAGAGTTTGACTGAATAGTCATTGCTCTGCTGTGCCACTATAAACTATCAATGGTGAAGAAAAACAAGCAGGTATAGAAACATTTATATATTAACATGGTTGAACATTCTTGGCACATAATTGGTTTATTATTGTTGCAGGAAAGATCAAGGTTTGGGAGTGCTGTGATTACAATAAAATCTGGACAAAAGGCAAGTAAACTAGCCTTACAAGTTTTCACAGGTTAAGAAACAAGCAAAACCAGCATCGGTATGATTGGCTACGTTAAGTTTCACAATCATCACCCACAAATCAGCTAGATCAGTGTTTCTCAATGTTTTTGTAGTCATGGACCAGTACATTATTCTTGTGCCGTTTCCTAGACCAGCAGTTAGTAAGGGGGTCACCCCCCCTCACCTCCAACCCCACCCCCAGGTACTCCCAAAAAAGCAATTTCGGGTAGCTCTCTAGAGCTCATTTCTAGGCAGCCCCCACTGCTAGATAATGTTCATTTTGAGGATGTGAAATGAATGTTATCCAGCAGTGAGGGCTGTCTAGAAATGAGCTCCGGAGAGCTCGCAGTGACCCCTGCCAGCCCAAAATTGTTTTGGGGGGGCCTCACGGACCAGTACCCAACGTCTCACGGACCAGTGGTTGAGAAACACAGAGCTAGCTAAAAGACTGCTTCTTGTATTTTATTTTATTTATTTATTTATTGGATTTATATACCACCCTTCCAAAATGGCTCAGGGCGGTTTACAAATTAAAACAAACCACTAAAACAATAAAGAGCTAAAACAAATTAAAAACAATATAACAACAATTAACAATTTAAAAACATTTTAAAACAACAATTAAACAATTACAGTGATTGAAAGCCCCAAAATCGGATTAAAATATTAAAACAGATTTAAAAACCCTGGAAAGCCAGGCCAAACAAATACGTTTTAAGGGCTCTCCTGAAGGCTAAGAGAAAATTCAAATTACAGATTTCCGCAGGGAGCGCATTCCACAGCCCCGGAGCAGCTATAGAGAAGGGCCGCCTCTGAGTTGCCACCAGATGAGCTGGTGATAACTGGAGACGAACCTCCTCAGATGACCTTAATGTGCGGTGGGGATCACGCAGAAGAAGGCGCTCTCTAAGGTAACTCGGGCCTAAGCTGTTCAGGGCTTTAAAGGATATAACCAGCACTTTGTATTTTGCCCGGAAACATATCGGCAGCTAGTGCAGTTGTTTCAAAATAGGCGTAATATGGTCTCTCCGGGTTACCCCAGAGACCAATCTGGCTGCTGCATTCTGAACTAATTGAAGTCTCCGAACTATGTAAAAGGCAGCCCCACGTAGAGCACATTGCAGTAGTCAAGCTGGGAGGTTACCAGCTGGTGCACCACTGTTTTGAGGTCATCCTCTTCAAGGAATGGGCGTAGCTGTCGAATCAGCCGAAGCTGATAGAAAGCACTCCTGGCCATGGCCTCCACCTGAGAAACCAGGGTGAGGCTTGTGTCCAGGAGTACTCCCAAGCTGCGCACCTGCTCCTTCTGGGGGAGTGTAACCCCATCCAGCACAGGAAGATCTCACTCCTCAGATTCTGAGCCCCCACAATGAGCACCTCCGTCTTGCTTGGATTCAGCTTCAGTTTGTTATCCCTCATCCAGCCCATTACTGCCTGTAGGCAGGCATTTAGAGAATGAGTGCCATTTCCTGAAGATGAAAGGGAGAAGTAGATTTGGGTGTCATCAGCATACTGATAACACCCAGCACCAAATCTCCTGATGATCTCACCCAGCAGTTTCATGTAGATACTGAAAAGCATTGGTGACAGAATGGAACCCTGAGGGACTCCATATAACAGCTCTTGCTTTGAGGAGCGACTGTCACCAAGCTCCACCATCTGGGATCTACCCGAGAGATAGGAACAGAACCACTGCAGAGCAGTGCCCCCTATTCCCAACTCCTCCAGGTGACCCAGAAGGATACCATGGTTGATGGTATCGAACGCCGCCGAGAGATCCAAGAGGACCAACAGAGTCACACTCCCACTGTCAATCCCCATAGCCTGTTCTAAAGCCAGTTTGAAATGGGTCTAGATAATAGTTTCTTCCCAAACCGCCCGTAGCTGGTTAGCCACCACCCTCTCGATTACCTTGCCCAGCCAGGGGAGATTGGAGATTGGCCTATAACTATCCATCGCTGAGGGATCCAGGGAAAGCTTCTTAAGAAGAGGTCTAACGATTGTCTCCTTCAAACAGGGAGGCACCCTACCCTCCCTCAGCGATGCATTTATGATATTAACTAGGCCATCTCCAACAACCTCTCCGCTAGATCGAAGCAGCCAGGTTGGGCAAGGATCCAGAGAACAAGTGGTAGGCCATACTGCTCCAAGCAGCTTGTCCACGTCATCAGGAGTCACAGATTGAAACTGAACCAACCTAACACTGCAAGAAGGATTGCAGGATACCTCCCTCACAGACCCTGCAGAAATAGTGGAGTCCAAGTCGGCCCGAATACAGGAGATTTTATCCACAAAGAACCCACTAAAGGCATCACAGCAGAGATTTGTAGGCTTCAGCAATACTGTCATGAGTGTGTGCAGGACTTTTTCTGAAAAGGGAAGCCTGCAATCCTATACTCACGTACCTGGGAGTACGCCTCACTGAATTCAGTGGGACTAGCTTGGGGGTGGAGACTTGACTCCCTTTAAATTTTTTGTGCTGTAATAGTAGCAGTGGGAGGCCTCCTGGAGGTTGCCGTTGCCCAAAACAAATGTCCTGGTTGTGGTTGAACTGTTGTACCAGGGCATTCGGGGGGTGGGGGGGTGGGAGCCACATTTTCTCTTAGAATGCCCTGGTACAATGCTATTATCCAAAGCATTTTGGGGGAAAGAGGCAGCTACCAATTGGATTTCTGTTATGTTGCTACCTGCACAACAGCTAATTTATTAATTTTTTTTCAAAAAGTGCCATGACTGCTACTAGCCTAGTAAGCCCCTTGCCCTTGAATTGCTTGCTCCTCTCTCCAGAATGGTCTAAAATGTTTCAGAGTGCCCAGTTTCACCCTCTGCCCCAATTTTTGCTGAAATGTTGCTCTCGACTGCTTGGCTTTGGCCCTTGCCTAAGAAGGAAACCCAGGGACTGCATCATGAACTATCAGACTTGGTGAAGACAACAGCACAGCACCAGTCTGATTGCTGCCCTCCCAATACTACCATTGGATGCCTGTTTTATGGTGATTTAAAGCAACAACTGAATTGATAACAGCAGAGTTATTTTGCTTCACATTAGACCAATGATCCAGTCAAAAATCTTCAGTTAACAATGCTTTTTCTGCCTATGAACGGAACTAAATTCTGTAAAATTGATGGCTGCCTTTTGTCTTTGCAGAATGAAGTTGTTGTGGCTGCTGAGAGAAGCTCAGTAAAAGCACGGCTTAGTGGAAGGATTTTTATCTATACCTTTTAATTGCATTATTTTTTGGCATCTCTTCAGTGAACTATGCTTCATAAATCACTTTCATTTTTGCACCCCTGGGGATATAACCACAGCATCATATATACTGTAGTGGACTGTTGTATGAATAATGTTAACCTTCTATTAGTGAACGCTGCTATTCCTCTGGAATTAATGTTACTGTTTAAAGTGTCCATAATAGATAAAACAACAGTTGAATGGAAACTCTAATTTTCAGTAGTTAACTATTTTAACTATGGTATGAGAATTCAGATCAAACATACATGGTGTCAACTCTTATTTTAATATATTGTACTATAGAAGAAAGTCCAAACCGATCCAGAAAATATAGTTTGGTATTTCCCACCCACATTTTCCCCCTAACCTCTGCATCCTTTTCATTTCAGCCCATTTGAAAGGAAATATCCTTTCAACTAGATCAAAGGCCTGTGTCCAGTCACTAGTGTCTTTATGTCATCAATGGCAGACATTGCACTTTTAGATGGTGCAGGGATAAGAGGAGTTGCTACCACCACCCCACCCCACCCCAGCGAGAACTTAAACCAAGAGAAAGATAATGGCATTTCCAGGTACTTCTAAACAGTACTTTAGTGCACTTGCACAGAACTGCAAGACAAATATCTATTTGATGAATTCATCAAGTTTTTAAATGGTGTTATGTCAATATTAGCCACTAGGGATTTCCTGGGTTTCTACACCTCTTTAAATAGCTTCTGCTTCCTACTCAAAGTGCAATTTCACTTTCTTCTGGATGTCAAACAATTATTTAGATTTTCTGTATTATTCAAGCTATTGATTAATGAATGTCCTAATTTAATTTGAAATCCCAAACTAATGTCTTGAGTGTTTACTGCCTTGTTCCATAGGTAATAAAAGCAGATACACTCTTTGAGTAGCATTTTATAATCATTCTAAACTCAGAATAACTGCTTAAGGTGTCATCAGTAGGTTTCAGGGCAAGCATTGGCAACATATAGACATTTCTTCCATTCCCTAGTTACATTCCTTGTCAAACATTTTTAATAGGCTCCATATACACAGCTCTGGCTGTTGACTTGGAATGAGGAACCTGTTTGAACACACATCTTTTCTCCCACCTAGCTGGGGCATGTGTGTAGAAGCCTGCTTTAAACCTGTGGGTGGTGGCTCTGATCACTAGTGGATGTACGTGTGATATTGAAATGATGGAGGAAGTTTAAGACAGATCTTCTCCCTCTAGGGCCCAACAGCTGAACTGCCAGTAGATGCTAGTATTTCATAGGGAATTTAAACTACTTAAATACAGTACACTAAGTTTCCCTGACAGGGACATTCTTTTGAGTTAAATTATTGTCCTTTGAAATGTAACTTACTAGCTTACCTACACAAGCAAAAAAGATTTGTCTAGCTGGATGTAACTAAGTGGGGCCAGCAGCCAAGTACTTTTAATGCCTTTCCTCCCTCACTATATGTGCTCTTTTTACACTCGAAGCCCAGCAACACACTAATCCTATGATATTTTAGTTGTGGAAGAAAATGTTACTTTCAAAATTAGGAAAGGAGGAATGGTATATTGATAATGGGCCAGACCAAAACATTCTAAATTAATATTAACATGAATTGCTTGATTTTCAATAGTCAACAGGAGACGTCAGATTTAATAATTCACACCTGCTTGAGATTTTCTACTGTGTTGGAAAATGCTGTTTAGAGAGAATTATTTTTCTGACACAATACAAGTTAAATTGCTGGCTGCATAAAATTCTGCTAGACATCTCTCTTCAAAGTTGAAGATGTTGGTGATTCCAGTTGCACATCTTTGGCATATTAAGGTCAAGTGTTATACTTCTATAATTTTACTATAAGAAAACACAGTGGTAGTCCAAAAGTCAGTGATACAGGAAGAACAAAAAGAGGTTGGATCATTGGCTGGTCATTGTACTTCTGCTTGACCCAAGAGGTTCTGTTTTAAAGTCACTTTTAAATTCTACTTTCCCATTGGCTGGCTGACTTCTTTTCAGCAAAGCTGGGATCTAGGGAATTAAAAAACAACACACACACACACATTAGGGGTGAGAAATAATTAAATGGAAAATTGTTTGGGGTGGGGTAAAAAATTGTCAGAACAAGCAATTTCCAAAACCCACTAGAAAAAGATGAACTGCAAACATCTGATCTACAGGGTCACTATGCTTCTCCATAGGCTACTACTTTTTTATTATTATTTTTTAGTTCTACTGGTAGAATGGGCTGGTCAATTATTTTCTAAGGTAACTGGTACCTTAGAAATGAATATAAATATTTGTTTATAGTTGTGTCCACTTCTTTTACTCAGTTTAATTAAAGCTACTGAATCAGAATAGGAATTAAGGAGAAGAGGAACCTGAACAAATCAACAGTAAAGTCAATGGAAGGCCTGCTGGTGTTGATACCACCTTGGATAAATGCATAAGTAACAGCCTGCTGTGGTACCATTCAGAGTTTCTACTGCTGCTGGTTCATGATGCTGGATTAAGCCTTCTATCCACCAAGTCTCTAGGAATATCCTCTTCTCCCCTTCCAGTCACAGAAATGTACTACTTGCAAATTGGACTTTACCAATGGTTTATAGCAGCTGGTGGTCCAGGAGCTGGAACTGCAATGCCCAAGTTAAGAAGGAAATAAGAAAATCAGCACGCTGTTGCTCATACTCTACTTCAATCCTGTGCAGTTCATCCCCTGCTCCCCCTTCTGGCTTAAGCATCAGGTTCCACCAAACACACCAGCACCAGGCTAAGTGTCATAGTCACTAGTGCCCCAGCAGCAACTGCAAGGACCCCACCATAGCACCACTCCCTTTCTGCCCCAGATCAGGGAATGTACATACCAGCTTACCTTCAAAATAAGCTGCTTCTCCCCCAATTTTCATCAAACAGGGACATGGAACACTGACTCTGACTAGCATCAAGGGCTAATTCAGAGCACACAGAGATGGATACTCTTAACTCTCTGAAGTCTGTGCAGCTCAACTGTTAGTGAGGAGGGAGGGTTTCCTGAGCAGATGTTCCAACTACAGCCAGCTGTTCTAGCCCTAGTACCTTCCAGCTCTATCCTCCAAAGCAATCTGAATTCTGGAACTGCAACCTATCATCACTACAAAAGACCATAGGGGCCTCACGTGTGGGCAACTCAACGCAAGTCACTCTTCAAAATGGGGAATTTGGGTTGCGTTGTAGTCATTTCATGCTGTCTGGAGGTGGAGCAGAAGGCCTGTCTTTCCCGACTAGGCCATCCACAATTACCATTAAGGGGGACACAAGATGCAATATTTGTCGTGTTCGTATGCCTACAGCTCACACTTCAAACCTAAAAGATAACATCCTACTTATCCCTACACTACATCATTGGGAGGGAAATACATTGAACTTTTGAGGTTCAGATAACTAACTTGGGGAGTCCCCTTTTAAACAGAAGCCTCAAAGAGCCCTGTTTCTGCTAGACAGGGCCAATCTGGGCAAAAAGACCCGCTGTCTGGAAGACTTCATTTTGAGAATCTTGACGTCTACCAGAAAGAGGTGCAGTCTCAGTGGACAGACTGCCCCAGTGGCCACTAAGGAGAGAAAAGCCCTTTCAAAGTCTTAACATATTTTCTGGATGATTCCTAGCCTGAAGATGGTCAGCTGTTGCATATCAATGCCATAGAGAGTAGGCTAGAATTATGGCCACGCCATCTTTGGTTCTTCACAACAGTTCTTATCCCAGCAACTTCAGGGTGAACCTTGTGGCACTCTTTTGCTTCAGTTTGTTCCTATTGAAAAATACATAGGAGAGATTCTGGGCTGCTGGAGAAAGGTAAGAAGATCACATAGTGGTTCTATATGAACTTAATTTGGGCATACTCACAGGGGGAGGAAATGAAGGTTCCAGATGTCGTCCAAGGTATGATAGCAGACGCCGCCAAATCAGACCACTACCCAGGAACATAATTCCTGTCACCAGCCAAAATGCTCTGCGGTCCTAGTAATTAGAGGCACACAGGTAATTATGTAGGCTTTTCCTTCAGAGACTGTTCTTTCTCAAGCCCTTATCATATCTCTTATTTTTACTTCTTTGAAGAGTATTCTTCAAGACTAGGGCTGTACAACTCCAGCCCTCCAGCTATTTTTGGACTAAAACTCAATTCTCAGCCACAGTGCCTAATAGTAAGGGATTATGGGAGTTGCAGGTCAACATCTGCAGGAGGGCCAATGTTATGCAGCCTTGCTCAAGATCATGACCATTGTTCAAATGAGGGCAATGGGGAAGGGACCTTAAAGCTGTGGCTACCAACTAGATTCACTAGCAGAACTGTCATCAGGGGGTTTAGTGGGCCATGTCCCCAGACAAACATTATTCCACAATTTCCACCAGTGCACTGAGGTCCCCCTTCTCTTTTCACTCCCCGAACTGCTTGGCACTAAAGCTCTTCTCTTCCAGGCTAGCCAGAGGAAGGGAAACAGAGATGCAAAGTCTAAACAAGAAGGAAGAAAGATGCTTTCTTCAGTTCCTCCCTCCAAAATAAGCCACCAGTAGATTGTGTTAAACTTAGGTGTGTGTGGAATAATCCTTGAACCTAGTAAAGATTTGACTAAGTTGGACCTAGCTCTTTTCTCATTTTATATGGATGAATTGAGGAGTTGCACCTTTGGAGCAAATGGGACTAACATAAGGTGTAGCTAAAGAAGCAGAATAAAAAACTGTTAGTTCTCATATTAGTCACAACAAAGCCTTTTTCAAGGCTGTCTCTCACCTCTTCAAATGACGATTCCAAATTCATACCGAAAGCTACTCCTATCAATCCAAAGAGCGAAAGAGAGAAAGTACCCATGGTCAGCTGCAAGTTCAGTCTCATCATCACATTACGGTGACTGAAGAAGAGAAATATTTAACTGTGTCAAAATGAAAGGTTACTTGCCAGTTAATATTTGTTTCACAGATCTGAGACTATCTACCCTTCCCTGGAATTCACAGGCATGACTGGCAATCAAGATTCAGATGCCATCAACCCTGGTCTTAAATCACGTATTTTAATTCAGTAGCTGCAACCATGTTTAGCAGTTCAGTCACTCCAGTGCAACTGCTGGCCCTTGCAGTTATTGGCCTTTGAAACTACCAATGAAGAGCAGCTATTCTGTATTAGACCACCAAGCCTTGATTACCATGTTCTAATGCACAGATTTCCCAGCTCTCCCCAGGCTTTACCACAGCTTCCCAGGAGCTTAACTAAAACAATCAGACATAATAATTATGGGCTAGACTGCTAAAAGCCACCTAGAGTAAAACAGATCGTTTAAAACAGAAAACTGCACTTTAGTGAACATGTTACACAAGACAACCAACTGGAAACTTTGTTTTTAATATTAATGACTTGTAGAAGATAAAACTCCTCAGACCAAGAAGATTTATAACCCACACTCAGGCATAATTAGTTTCCCAAAGTCTGAAATCAATTTTCTTCTCTAGCAGGGGGGCAGTTCAGATTAGCATAGACATTCAGTCAGCGAAAGAATTCAGAAAGCAGCCTAGGCTAGAGTTTTACAGAAAAAAATGCTTATTGGAAAGCAAGCCCTTTGGATTCAGGGCCATCCCTATGGGAGTGCGGGACTCAGGGCAAGTCAGAGCAGGTGGGGCTCCCCTAACACAAACAAGAGCCCAGGGCTGCTGTTTTGCAGTCTCTGCAAAGCACAAAGGGGGAGGAGGAGAGGGATGGGTCGGGGGTGGGGGTGACAGGAGGCAGATCGTGATACGAGAGGACCCTGTAGTGGCAAGCAAACTGCAGTTTATCCTGGCTGCAATAAAATGAAGGGTCAGGATGAGCCTGGGTGAGTCTCAGGCTTCAGTGCTGCTGCCCCAGTGCAGAGTAACAGAGCACAGGAAGGACTCTAGCTTCAAATTGTCCTCTCTCAGCCTGCAGGCAATGTGTGTGCGCGCACACGGACCCCACACATTGACAGAGCCGTTCACTTCCGGTCCTTTCCTCCACCCCATCTTTTTCTTCCACCCTCTGTTCTCCCCTCCCAAATTCTCTACAAAGCAGTTAACGTTTTTTCTCCCCTCTTTTTCTCATGTTCTTTGGTATGAAGCGATGGTCAGATGCTGTTTTTGTTGTTGTTGTTTAAGGAGACAATGTTCCTGAGATAGGAAAGCGAGAGATCCTGCAAAAGCTACCCTTGGCCCCTGCAGAGTGGCCGAATTAAAGAAAAACTAGGCAGGCAAGCAGTGAAGGAGAAGAGAAGGTGGTGGATTTAGGGGTCATTCTCTCTGGCTTCTTTTCTCTCTCACTGCCTCCATGCATGTTCACTCAGCCCCTCCCTGGGAGAACTCTGTGTGTGTGTGTGTGTGTGTGTGTGTGTGTGTGTGTGTGTGTGTGTGTGTTGGGGGGGGAGGGGAGCGAGCGAGTGAGAGAGAGCACACACCCCCAATGCTACATTAAGTCCAGGACGTACACACAGGGCCTCCTCTCATTCTCTGAGCTGTATGGCGGTGGCAGCAGCAAGAGATCGAAGAAGTGACAGATCAGTCCAGGGCAGGGAGAAAGAGCACAGGTAGTCGGGGAAGAGAGAGTGCAGGGCCTGGGAAAGTGAAGGGCCTGTGCCGCCTCTCTGAGTTGCAGCCGCCCGCTGGCTGGCTGGGAGATAGGGCATGGGGATGGTTGAGGAGAGTGCGAGCAGGGCTTGGGGGAGCGTGGGATCCTGCAAGGGATGCAGAAGGAAAGCAATAGAGAAGCCAGACAGTTTCGCTGCTGGAGGGGCCTCTACAGTTTAAAGTACCAATAAACAGGAAACAACAACTCATCCTAAGAATCCCTTTTGTATGAGGGGCCATCCAAGGTGGTATATCGCTCAACCTTGTTCCAGCAAAAACAAAAAATTGGATTATTTCACAGGAGACGAGAGAATATCAAGTTCTAGTGTCATGAAATTATGTGATGCCCTAGTTTCTGTCAAAGATGACAAGTTCATATAAGCAAGAACTAAAGAGCAGGTTACCCTTAATGTAGGACCAATACAGCATATTTAAACTAATGCTACATGGCAATTTGAATTTGGAGTGTGAGCAGAAGAACACAGAAATTGGGTATGCAGAAACAAATCAACTATATGGACCAATTAAGGAGTTCTTGGGTTTGTGGTTTTTGTGTTTTTTTAAAGGCTGGTCATTGCATTCAGAAGCTTCTGCTCTGTAAAGGTCACAGTCCCTCTGCCTCCTCTGATTCTTTTGGTAAGTACTGACAGAGTAACAGTAAAAGTGTGTGGATTCAATTAGGGATTTGCATTTCACAGTTACTTTCTAAAATGCATATCACAAATTCTTTTACTGTTACCTTGTTACTTACAAAAGGAGTAGAGGATCAGAACTAGATCTAGAACATAAGGCAGGAACATTTCTGTAGTTTTGGAATTCAGCTCTTCATTTAAGACTGTTTGCTGGTTTCCTGATACAGTATTCACTCTGAACTAACTTCCCTCTAGAGGAGAAAGAGACAGACTTAACATACACTACATCTGTATACATACAGTTAGTATGGCTGCACTAAATCGCAATATAAAATGAACCTGGTTTTACTACTGACAAAGGGTCACCAGTCCAGAAGATTACATGTTTTCCACCAAGTCCAAACCTAGTAAATTAAGGTAACAAGTCACCTACTGCAATGCATTATGTCTGTGCACTATCATTTAAGTTGATTTTTGCAGATGACGGAATGCTCAGAGAGCATAAGATGCAATTTATTGAAAATACCAATACTAATGTAGTACAAACACCAAACACAGATATAAGGTGGCATATCTTAATGCATAGTAAAATGTTAAGTGTAGCTAACCTGTCTAGGTTGATAAAGATGATACTTTCAGAATCGTCAATCAGTACTCTGAGTTCACGCGCATCATTAATAAGATCTTCTGCTTGCCTGTAGTAATTCTCCAGCAGCAGCTCCATCTCTTCTGCGTGGTCAATGCCAGAAATACTCTCCTCACTGTGAACAACACTTTTTTAAAGCAATAATGCTAGTACACAGATAATCTAAAAAAGTACATGTGTTCAAGTGAAAGCCCAGATCAATCTACTTTGGCACCTGCACAGTATACACTAGAGAGCAATTTAAGCCTATGTCTGTACATACAGGTCACCTGTACGGTAACTTTAAACAGGTTATTGCATATCATGGATTTTTTAAAAGTAAAATTTCAGTTAATCACAAGAACAGATATAGCCACCTCACCATAAGGCTTTCATGGATCTCATTTAAAGCCTTGTACTCCCCTTGACTAAGCATGACTTGAGCTGCAGAAATGGCTATTGGCCCATTCTGGATCCAGCCACTGGAAAGGGGCTTTACATGCCCTCTCTCTATTCAGCAGTCAGGATACTGCAAATGTAAATGCTAGGCAACTGAGCTATGGTGCATCACTTTAAAATTGTAGATTCTGCCCATCACCACCACCTAGATTTAAGAGTTTTCAAAAGATGATGCCAGATCAAGGCAATGAAAGGCCCTCTTTAAATCTTCCCTCTTACCATAGATTGGGCCAAGAGGCAAAACAGGAACTTTCCAGTTAGTATAATACTGGTAGCCGTGAGTCTTTCATGTATAACTGGATTATGGCCCTGTGAAAGGGACGGCTGATGATACTGGAAAGGGGAGCTCTTCCCTGCATGGCTTCCTTCCCAAAATCCTCTCCTCAATGCCCATAAACCACACCCTGAACCCATGTCACCTTATGTCCCCCATTCAATTAATCAGCACAGAACAAGCACAGGTTCTGCCTTCAAATCAGAGCTGCATTTACAAGTACTCAAACACGTTTTTCTCTATTTACTTACGAAGTCTTGTGTTCTAATCCAGAAGAAGGATTAGACAACTAGCTTTGCTAGTTCTCCACTAACATTCAGCTACTTTGGAGCTAGACAGGACCAGAACCGGAAGAGGGCAGTTATTCCTCCAAGTATAAGGGACAAGCATTCTAAAGCTAATTTGCCTAAGCCCTGACTACTGGAGCAAGTGGAAATAATCCATCCAAACAGAACATTCTCCATGGAAGGAAAAACAGCTGTTCTCCTGATATAAAAGAACACTGCTGTCAAATGTTCTGCCTATTCAAGGAATGACCAGTACATTCAGTATCCACCATCAGCTTCCACTTATGGTGAAAGAGAGAAACATTTGCATAAACAGTAAACCAGGGCACTTGCTATTCTGCAATGACATCAGATGGAGACCTGCTATGGTCCTCCTTTGGCTACGGAGCCTTACTGTAGTTAAAAGGAGGACCATGGAAAGTCCCAGTCCACTTATCTATCTGAGATTGCCAAAAGTAATTATTTTGGAAACTTGAAGCAGGATTTCATTTTCTAGCAATATTTGCATTTTTCTGAAGACCAGCCTCTTTTCCAGCTCCACGACTATCAATGGTAAAATTTGCTGAAATTAGCTTGCCTAAACTGCACCTTGAAGAGGCCCAAAGTGACATGAATTCTGCGGCCTCCAAACTGCAACAATCACAAGCCGCTTCAGACAACTCATCTCTCCTAGGCAGCTAGCTGCAGTAGCAAATACACCAAGGAAAGAGAAAACTATCTCTAAGCTATTGACAAATTGACACTCCAAATACTACATTATCTTGCCTTAGAGCTGGTATATCTGTGCCACAGTAATAATGACAACCTTCGCAATTAGTCCTCTACACAAACACAATGCTTTGGCAAATTATAAAGTGCAGCTGGTTTGCACACATTTTGACAATGCTGCCTCTTTTTTCCTCTCCACAAGTTTGGGCAATTATTTGGACAATCAATTACATGTTCCTTGAATGCATACTTTGTGAATATCTGCTTACAATACTTGTGGGTCTGTCCACTTCGTTAGGCACAGTTCTTCTAATACTTCTTCCTCATCTAGAATTTCCAGAATTGTTTCTTTGAAAACTTTAAGATCTGTTTCCAGTTCTGACAAACTGAAGAAAAAACATAGGAAAAACAAATTAAAAAAAAGAAAAACCTAAACATTTTCCATTTCTGAAGTGAATTATATACACAAACAGAAGTTGACTTGCTTGTATACATCAGCTTGCTTTGTCAGACTGCTTGCTGAGTCAAGTCAGAGAGAGAAGAGGAGACCACCATCAAGACCAGGAGAACTAGTCTGGGAAGAAAGCTGGTCTTGTGGTAGCAAGCATGAATTGTCCCCTTTGCTAAGCAAGGTCTGCCCTAGTTTGCATTTGAATGGGAGACCTCATATGTGAGCACTGTAACACTTCAGGGGATGGGGCTGCTCTGGGAAGAGCACCTTTATGCTTACATGCAGAAGGTTCCAAGCTCCCTCCTTGGTATCTCCAAGCCAGGGCTGAGAGAGATTCCTGCCTGTAACCTTGGAGAAGCTGCTGCCAGTCTGTGTAGTAAATACTGAGCTAGATGGACCAATTATTATCTATCTATCTATCAATGGTCTGACTCGGTAGAAAGCAGCTTCTTATGTTCCTAGTTCACAGCGCTTGAAGCTGCTCCCCAGTGAGCAACAACAATGCTCAAGATGGATGTCCAAATATCCATGCAACTTTATAGGTCTCCACTTATTCCAAGAAAAAAATAAGAAACAGCTATCAACCAACAGATTTTATTTATGAGTAACTGAGAAAATGTTTCACAGCAAATGAAAATACAGATTCATGTCTTACGATTAGAGCAGGGCTGTTCAACTTTAGCCCTCCAGCTGTTTTTGAACTACAACTCCCATAATCCCCAGACACAGTGGCCAATAGTCAGGGATTATGGGAATTATAAAACAACATCTGCAGAAGGGCCAAAGTCGAGCAACCCTGGATTAGAGGTAGCATTTCTCCTGCCTCAAAATCTATAAACACACACTCATAATTTCAAATGTTAGAGCTCAGAATTGAACTAGGCACTGAAGATATGCATGTTTCCAAGAAACTCTTAACCTTTAAGCTGGTACTATTTAGCTAGAACAGGACTTAAGGTAACAGTGTCACTGAAATAATGAGAACTTATCTTCAAGGATAAAACCCAAGATGTCCATGCGTACACAATGTATTTAGCATCATGAAAACAAACTAGAGGAATTCACCCCCTTTATGTACACTGAGGGAAATAAGTATTTGATCCCCTGCTGATTTTGTCCGTTTGCCCTCTGACACAGAAATGACCAGGCTATAATTGGAATGGTAGGTTTATTGTAGCTGTGAGAGGCAGAATAACAACAAACAAACCCTCAAAAGCCCAGTGCCCAAAAGTCAGCGATGGATTTGCATTGTAGTGAGGGAAATAAGTATTCGATCCCCTATCAACCAGCAATATTTCAGGCTCCCAGGTGTCTTTTCACTATATGCAGGTAACGGGCTGAGATGAGGAACACCCTCTGTAAGGGAGTGCTCCTAATCCCAGCTTGTTACAGTACCTGTATAAAAGACACCTGTCCATAGAAGCAAGCAATCACTCAGCTTCCAAACTCACCACCATGCCCAAGACCAAAGAGCTGTCGAAGGATGTCAGGGACAAGGTTGTAGACCTGCACAAGGCTGGACTGGGCTACAAGACTATCGCCAAGCAGCTTGGTGAGAAGGTGACTACACTTGGCACGATAACTCGCAAATGGAAGAAACACAAAATAACTGTCAATCTCCCTCGGTCTGGGGCTCCATGCAAGATCTCACCTCGTGGAGTTGCAATGATCATGAGAACGGTGACAAAGCAGCCCAGAACTACACGGGGGGAACTTGTCAATGATCTCAGGGCAGCTGGAACCATAGTCACCAAGAAAACAATTGGTAACACACTACGCCATGAAGGACTGAAATCTTGCAGTGCCCGCAAGGTCCCCCTGCTCAAGGCAGCACATGTACAGGCCCGTCTGCAGTTTGCCAATGCACATCTGAATGATCCAGAGGAGAACTGGGCGAAAGTGTTGTGGTCAGATGAGACCAAAATCGAGCTCTTTGGCATCAACTCAACTCGCCGTGTGTGGAGGAGGAGGAATGCCGCCTATGAGCCCAAGAACACCATCCCCACCGTCAAACATGGAGGTGGACACATTATGCTTTGGGGGCGTTTTTCTGCTAAGGGGACAGGACACCTTCACCGCATCAAAGGGACGATGGACGGGACCATGTACCGTCAGATCTTGGGTGAGCACCTCCTTCCCTCAGCCAGGGCATTGAGAATGGGTCGTGGATGGGTATTCCAGCATGACAATGACCCAAAACACACAGCCAAGGCAACAAAGGAGTGGCTCAAGAAGAAGCACATGAAGGTCCTGGAGTGGCCCAGCCAGTCTCCAGACCTTACTCCCATAGAAAATCTGTGGAGGGAGCTGAAGGTTCGGGTTGCCAAACATCAGCCTCGAAACCTTTCTGACTTGGAGAGGATCTGCAAAGAGGAGTGGGACAACATCCCTCCTGGGTTGTGTGCAAACCTGGTGGCCAACTACAAGAAACGTCTGACCTCTGTGATTGCCAACAAGGGTTTTGCAACCAAGTACTAAGACATCTTTTGTGAAGGGATCGAATACTTATTTCCCTCACTACAATGCAAATCCATCGCTGACTTTTGGGCACTGGGCTTTTGAGGGTTTGTTTGTTGTTATTCTGTCTCTCACATCTACAATAAACCTACCATTCCAATTATAGCCTGGTCATTTCTGTGTCAGAGGGCAAACGGACAAAATCAGCAGGGGATCAAATACTTATTTCCCTCACTGTAGATATACAATTCTATTAAGTAGTTTGACACCATGGAACCTGGGGCTTGCAGATTTCATTAAACTCCTACTCCCTTTCCCCCCACAACTTAAGAACTGCTTTAAAGCCCTGAGTACCTTGGGGGCCCAGATATTTGAAGAACTGTCTTTTACCATCCAAATCAGTCTGATTTTTAAGATCTACAACTGAGGCAGACCTTCTCCTGGTGCCCCCACATCCAGAGACAAGGCAGGTGGACATAAAAGGGCCTGATGCAATTCTCTCCCCAGACAAGTGAAAGAGAATTACATTCATGTAATTCGGGTGTCATAAAAACTGTTCTCTTCACTAGGGCTTTATAATAGCCATAGAATGACCTGCTTTTACTGTTAATTTTTGTTTTAGGATGCAGGCTATTTTCACTTTCTGCTGCTTTTTAAATATCTGATCGTATTCATTTGGGTTTTGTTTTTTTAAGTACTCCATGATTTACTGTTTATTATTTTTTCTGTTTTGCAGACTGTAGAGCAGAATATTGGCATATAAATATTTTAATTAATTAATGTTGTTTTAAAGTTAATGGTATTTCCATTATACCTTTCTTTGACAGCTAGTAAATCAGATTTTATATATCCACATTTTATATATGATTTTACTTAACAATCAAGCTCTTCTTTGCAAATATCATTTGAAGGAGATTATGGTTTCCACATTACAAGTGGAGTATTGAGGTTGAGAGAGAAATTCGGAATGCGCTCCCTGCTGAAATAAGAGCCTCCCCATCTCTAGCTTTTTAAAAGGCAGTTAAGACACATTTGTTCACCCAGGCTTTTAATAAGACTTAGTTTATTTATTTTTCTATTTAATTTATATACTGCCTAGTATAAAAATATCTTAACATTGCGTTAAATTTTAAATGTTAATGTTTTAATTTGTATGGTTTTATTATAAACTGCCCAGAGAAATATGTTTTAGGTGGTATATAAATATGTTAACTACAATAAAAAGAAATAGACTATTCTCCCAAGATTCCCTAGTGAGTCTATTTCGGATTTGGAACTGGAACCTAGAGTGCAGTGCCCCAATCCAATACTTTATATACAAAGTCTAACACATAGTTCAACTCTGTTACACAGCTCCACACAGATTTTTCTAGGTATACTTGGATAATCCAAGAAGGGCAGCAAGAACCTCTTACCTTTTCCCATTTTGCAACAGAATATGAACTTTGGTCCTATCCACAGACAGAAGTTTAGGATCCACTAACGCATCCAGCGTCTCAAGAATCTGAGGCTGCAAACTGTTAAGTCTCCCATGTAGATAGCTGATCTAGATAACAACATGATCCTTCATAAGAATTAAAATAATCCTTTTAGAATGCCTTGGATCACTGAACTGTCTTGCTGAACAAAGCAGATATAAGTCAGATACTCCTGAAGATTGAGGATAATTCCTCAGCAAAATCACCACAACTGATTTGCATATATTGTACAAGTATATCAGCATAAATAAGGGGAGTGCAATGCAAGTCACTTTAAAACCACTTTTTCACTTTCAGAAGTGAACTAGCTCCAACCCTTGACTGAGGGCCTGTTTGGAGGCACACATCCAGGTGGCCTGTGCTAGCCACTCACTGGACATGGCACTTTTTGTCCACCATCCCACTGGTGACCTGGGAGACCAAGCCTCCAACTGGAGGAAATGGAGAGCTCCTCCTCAGGACAGTAGTGGACTGCAGTTGTAAATTCTTTCCTACGGGTTTGCCAGAGTTTAAAGCAGCCAATTGTGGCTGTCTGGTTGGTGGATCTGCTCCTGGTTAGCTTGTATGCTGACCATGCTCCCACTCAGTCAGGGAAGAGCATCTCTGCCGCCTCCTCCTTTCTGTTTCCTTAAGGTCTCAGTGACAGGATCTGTGTGCAGTCTCCTCATATCTGCAATTAAAAACTGCTTCAGGGATATGCTAGCTGCTAAACTGTAATGGCTGGAGAGAGGGTCAAATTTTTTACAGGTCAAATTTGTCCAGAACTTGTTTTTTCTTTTTCATCTTCCCTGCCGCAATTCCCCTCTTTTCTATGTTGCTCTTTATTATGAAACTAGTCAATTTAGGCCCGTTTAATAACGGGCGCTAGTAGGTGCTTCGGGCCTCCTGGCCGCCATTCCCCCTCCCGCCGCCGCCAGCCTCAACGTCTCCCAGCCGCCCGGCTTCAGCAGCGGCGCCAGGCCTCAGCGGTGGCTCCGCCGCCACCTCGGCCGGCTTCCCCCGCCGCCTCCTCCCCCCGCCCGGCTTCGGCGGTGCGGCCAGGCCTCGGCCATGGCTCCGCCGCCGCCTCAGCCGCGCCTCGGCCAGTGTCCCCCGCCGCCGCTTACCCGGCTTCTTCGGGGCGGCCGATTCTGGCCACCCAAGATGGCCGCCAGGTGCTGGCAGTCGTGTCTCCCTTGCTCTGTTCTGGGCATGCGCTCTGCGCATGCCCAGAACAGGCCAGGGAGGCACGGACACACGCTTGGTGTCCATCCACGGACGGACACCAAGCGTTTTATTAGAGAGGATAGTAACTGGCAGGAAATTTTATTATTTATTATTTTTATTTTTTCGGTTTATATACCACCCTTCCAAAAAAGGCTCAGGGCGGTTTACATCAATTAATAGGGATGTGCACAGAACCGGTTCAGAGACCCTTTATGGGCCTTTGTAAAGGTTTGAATGATGGGTGGTTCCGCCGGTTGGAAGGCGGGGGTGGGTGGGAGTGCTGCTTTAAGGGTGGGGGAGGGTGTACTTACCCCTCCCGCTGCTCTTCCCCCACCGGTACTCCATTTTTAATAAGTCCATGGGGTGGCAGCGTACCTCCCTGCCCACCCTGCTTACCAGATATACCCGGAAGTATCTTATGTGCCGGCGTGCACAGGCACAGCAGATACTTCTGGGTATATCTGGTAAGTGGGGGCAAATGAGGCAGCAGGGAGGTACGCTGCCACCCCATGGACTTACTAAAAATGGAGCACTGGCGGGGGAACTGAAGTGGGATTGCCTTAATCAATGAAGTTGCTGCCTTTGAATCAACTCCAAGTCTAGTCTTTCTAGTCCTATCTCAGTGCTTACCAGGGATGTGCACTATACGGTTCGGCACTACGGAGTGCAAAACCGGCTCAGAAGTCTGGTGTTCAAGCTGGTTCGGAGGCGAGGCATTTTCCTTTAAGGGGCAGGGAGGGTGCTCTTATCTGCTCTGCCACTTTGACCTCTGCTGGCATTTTCCCTAAAACCGCTGGCGCAGGGCTGCAACATACCTCCTTGCAGCCCCAGGCATCGTCGTACTGGAAGTGACCAAAGTACACGTGCTTTGTGTACGTGTGTCGACCACTTCCGGTACAACGCTGACTGCGGCTGCAAGGAGGTATGCTGCAGCCCCACGCCAGTGGTTTTGGAGTTAATGCTGGGGGCGGGGGGAGCAGCGGGGGAGGTAAGGGCGCCCTCCCTGCCCTTTAAAGGAACACACACACACACACACACACCGCCTCCTGGGAGTGCACAAACTAGTTTGTGCACATCCCTAGTGCTTAACACAACACAGAGCACAATAAAAATGTTACTCTCTGTACAACAAGAAGTGCATGCTCACCCAGTATTGCAGTATTGCTTCTATAGCTCTGAATTCAAAAGGTAAGGAATACGTAACTAGTTGACCTTCTCCAGCCAGCTGAGGAGCCAGTTCTTGAAGCAACCATTTTTCCATATTTACATTGCGATAGTCCAGGATCAGAAGATACTCTGGTGTTACCACAGCTTTCAAAAACTGAAAGAAGCCGAGAATAAATTAGCCAGAGAGTTTCATGTTAAGAATGTTATGTTCTCGCTGCTATTTAGTATATTTCAAGTTGGAGTTAAGTACATACACACTACTCTTTTACAACTAGGAAACCTAGTGTCTTAAAGTGAACAATTTATAAATAGAAATGATCAGGTGTGGAAGAAGCATCAATATTTCTATTTATTCTTTATTACTAGTTATATGTTGATACCATTCTTCCTCCAAAGAGGTCAGGGCACCCTCCTCCTCCATTTTATCCTTACTGAAGAATTAAGCTGTGTCTCCAAGACGTCAGCCACTACATCACATTGGCTCTCAGTGTGGCTGTCAGAGCCAATGTGAAACGGACTCATGCTGCAAGTCCAAGAGGGATTAAAAACTCAAGTTTCTCAAACAGCAGGCCCACAACTCCACATGGCAAACTGATATTGAAACAAAGAGGAATTTGCATTATGGCAAGCAGGTCTGCAGGGGGTAAGCCAAAAATCCCACCTGGCATGCCTAAGATGTTGGATAGTTCACTGAATCCCAGTCTGTTTTCAGAATATATTTTAAAATATTGTTCTCTACTTTTAAATACATCTACTCCGTACACAGATAAAACCTAAGCTTTCACAAGATTAATGTGAATAAAAAGAGAAAATGGTCAATGATATGAGAGTCCTTGCTCCTGCCGCTCAGGCATGATTGAGTCACTGGAGCATGTAGTATTTTATTGCGTATTTTATAGAGATATACATTTTCTTCTTATTGGTCCAATTTTGTTGCACTATTCAGGCAGGCCAGATGACCTTTATGTAAATCTCCTCCTCTCTGACTCCGATGCCAATATTACCTACTGTGTGGCCAAATTTTGCACCACTGCTTGTAATATCAGGAAACAAATGGTTAACCCTTATGTACATGTGTAATTCTGGTGATGGGTTGATAGTCTTAGTATTATTTAGTATCAGAGTAAGTTATATTTCCTGTAACTGTTGATTATTGTAATTGCTGGCTGGTCATTGACTGTAATAAACAAGTGATGAAAGATGATGATGATGAGTCTTCTTGAAATTAGAATGCTCAAAAGACATGACACTTCAAGCTAGTGGATTAGATGAATAAATGTTGTCTTATCTCAGGTTTATGTTTTCTCCATTTTCCTCTCACTTCCAGTATGTTAAAATGCAAGGAGGAGAAATGTCAGAAAAAACTTAGTGATGGGCATTTTCAGGAAAATATCCCATGCCCTAAATTTATTAGGATTCAATTTAGCATAGTATATTTGACTTCTATTTAGTAAATAAAATTTAAGAAGTATGTGGTTTAATTTTACTTGCTAACATTTTGGAGATACATATTCAGCAATAGCCAAAAGTAGATGAACTAATATATTTGTATAGAAACAGAAACCAACAAAATAAACATGTTGTTCCATGGAATCACAGCTTTTGGTTTTATATTCAGCCAAGTGAATGTGTAACTTCATTTTTCGTTTGGATAATTAACCACTTTTTATTTTAATTTACCCTCATATTTACAAATAACAGACATCTGTGCATGAGAGATAAACTTAATATACTGTATATGCTTCTTAGGAATAATTACCTGAAAGAGACAATTACAATTCTGAAACTGCCCTTGATTGACTTGTATCAATTCATTATATTACCAATTAATTGCATGAAGCAATGTATTTTTAAAGTGGATTTTTTTCTGTGCAAAACGCAGCACTGGGAAAATTTCCAGAACATTAAGGATTGGCTCAGTTATGCAAGGCAGAAGATTTTACCAAAAAGAGAGGTGAGCTGGTCTTGTGGTAGCAAGCATGACTTGTCCCCATAGCTAAGCAGGGTCTGCCCTGGTTGCATCTGAATGGGAGACTTCATGTGTGAGCACTGCAAGATATTCCCCTCAGGGGATGAAGCCGCTCTGGGAAGAGCAGAAGGTTTCAAGTTCCCTCTCTGGCTTCTCCAAGATAGGGCTGAGAGAGATTCCTGCCTGCAACCTTGGAGAAGCCGCTGCCAGTCTGTGAAGACAATACTGAGCTAGATAGACCAATGGTCTGACTCAGTATATGGCAGCTTCCTATGTTCCGATGTTTGTGTTCTACATAACTGAACCAATCCTTAAGAAAACTTCAGCTGCACCTCTTGTTAGGAATTTGTGCAACTGAAATACCTCTAATTTATGGAATGCTCCCTCTTCATCAGAAAAATGTGAGTGCTGCTTTGTTCACAATAATTTGTCTGCATGCATAAAAAAGCAAAGTGTACTATCAGAGCTAACCACCACACAGCAAACAAAGACTCTTACACTCACCTCCATTCTCATGATAATCCTATTGTTTCTGGGCGATATGCTTACTTGATGCTGAAATCGTAGGTCTCGTGCTTGAAGTCTTAGCTCTTGGTATAATTCCGTTTTCTTTCTTTCTGCCAAAACGAGGTTTAAAAATGACATGAAATGGGAATACACATGACATCACACAAGTAAACTGATGTTCAAAGGAGATAAACAAGTACTAGTGAAATGAATAAGATCTGCTCTTTGTGGATTAGCATCCAGCAACTAAACTGTAAGCAATTATTCTGTCATAAGGTTTGTAAACTGCCTAGAGATGTTTGATTACGCAGTATATCAGTGTAATAAATAAATAAAATCAAAGAGGATGATTATGCAGCATCAGAATGAAGGCTCCAGGTCTGCGAAGCTTTACATTTTGTTGAGTTCAAAAGTAAAAGTAGTCTAGAATTCTACCTACCATATGAGCTTACGTTGCCTTCTTTATCAAATTTCATCTAAAAGGAGAGAATGAAGATTACCACTATATATATATATATATATATATTTTAACACACCAGACTGGCATATTCTAAAAAGAATTGTATGCAACTGCATCAATCTGCCGGCAAACTGAATTCAGATAATAAAAAACAAGTTGTTCTGGTAAGAATGAATGTGCGTATTTTTCTTTCACTATAATCTTAATTGATAATTATCATCCTCACAGGTCAGCCCACTTAAGCCTTAAACATTCAAACAACCACTATTTTGAACTGGGGTGGATGACATCATCACAAACTATGCCATCGAGGCGTCCCTGTGTCCCTACACCTGTAGCAAATTTGCTTCAAATCATTTAGATGGATCACAAGTTAGCCCACTTGCGCCTCAAATGTTTACGCACCCGCTACTTTGAATCGGGGTGGATGACATTGTCACAAACAACGCCACTGAGGTGTCCCTACACCTGTACCCAATTTGGTTCATATTGGTCCAGGCATCGCGAAGTTGATTTGGGAAGGGGGTGGGGGGTCGGCCACACACATACAGAATGCTGGGTGACCTCATAAGCTTACTTTCCTTAAGGAAAGTTAGCTAAAAAAGAGGCACTTACATCATTTAGCTTTCTGTGCTAATACTGCACCCTGCCACTTCTGTTTAATTTTCAAATTAGTACATGTTTTAAGAGTCCTTAGATTGCTGAACTATATATAAAAAACCTCATGCACTGCAGTTCTCAGCATACTCAGAGAAAATTCAGCTGGCTTATCCATTGACAGAGTGTGTTCTGGAGATGGAACCATGAGAAACAAGGAGCTTAAGATAACTAATGCAGGCTTCAGAAAGCATCTTTTTGCATTTCAATGGTTGATGTTTCATAAAAACAAGTAATACTTCATATTGGTCCAGGCATTGCGAAGTTGATTTGGGAAGGGGGTGGGGGGTCGGCCACACACATACAAAATGCTGGGTGTGTGTGAGCCCCTGGTGGCGCAGTGGTAAAAAACTGCCGCCCTGTAACCAGAAGGTTACAAGTTCGATCCTGCCCAGGGGCTCAAGGTTGACTTAGCCTTCCATCCTTCCGAGGTTGGTAAAATGAGTACCCAGAATGTTGGGGGGCAATATGCTAAATCATTGTAAACCGCTTAGAGAGCTCCGGCTATAGAGCGGTATATAAATGTAAGTGCTATTGCTATTGCTAATACAACCAATTAACATGTATAATAATAAAGAACTCAGGTGATCCGACGCAACGCAAACCACTATTGGTTATGTGGTAATGGTAGCAATTAGCTGTCCAACGACAGTTTCTGTGCTAGTTTCTCCAAGCAAGGATGGGCCTGAAATGTTTTGGAGGCCATTATAGAAGCCTCTGAAACGTTTCAGCCACCGGGTCTGTTTCGGCTTTCAGAGGCAGTAGGAGTGTTCCCTTAAGGGCGGGGGAGGGTGCACTTACCCCTCCCACCACATTTCCCCCACCCGCACTCCACTGTATCAAAGCCGGAAGTACGCGTGCCTGATACTTCCGGCCGAGGAAGGCAATGGGGCGGCCGGGAGGTATGCTGCCGCCCCAAGGGGCTTTGATACAATGGAGTGCCGACGGGGGAAATGCAGCAGGAGGGATAATTGCACCCTCCCCTACCCTTAAGGGAACCCCCCTGCTGCCTCCGTAACAGTTTCGGGCACATCCCTATCTCCAAGTCTTGTCTCTCTCTGCTTTTCTTCTCCTTTCTCTCTCTCTCTCTCTCTCTCCTCTCCCAGGAGTGTCTCTTCGGCATCTTCTTCCTTCTGCGTGCCCTGTCACCAACCAGCTTTTCTCTTGCTTCTTCTCAACGTGCTACATCCCTCTCTTAATTTGCCCTGCACTCCTTATTGTCATAAGAACAGGCATGACACTTACCACTGAGAACACAGGGGCCACGCTGGCTAAAGTGGCTTGAGACACCTCTGTAGTCAAGTGTCGAGAAAGACGACCTGAAGGAGGATAAACAAGGAACCATAACTTGTAAATACATTCTATTTATTTTCAGATCATATAAAGCATCAATCAGAACTTTGTTTAGCAATGAGGGCCTGATTGAAAACTCATCATAAGCCACAGCTAACCCGTTTATTTTAGCCACAAATGATTTTCTTAATATTTGCAAACTAAGAATTTATCAGCTATTGAGAAATACTTTTACAATCATTGATACCAGATCAGATTAGAAATCCATTTGCACATAAAACTAAATTGGCTCTTAACTGATGGTGGGTGGAAAGAAGAAGAAAAATCGCATGTCAATAACCACTGCAGCACACCAATCCCAAATAAGTTTTTCTTTTATACTGTTCTTTCCAGGTTACTTACAGAGCATCTGTTTTTTGTACAGCACCTAATATAACATTAGTGCAAAACAGGTTTAACACAGTAGCAAGAACAACAACAACAACAGTAGTAATCATCGTCTAAGCATTACAGCTAGCATCTTAAGAGACTGCATAAGGGATTAGAAAGATTATTAATTTCCAGGAACACTTCACCAACCATGTTTCTAGCATTACTTACAACACACAATGCTAGAAAAACCTACAAGAGTCCATTCCGTCAGGGCCAAATTGTACCAACAAAACCTGCTTCTGCAAGTGATCTGCTTACCGAAGCATTAATATGGAGGCAAAAAGCTGACAAAATAGAGACCGTAGATGAAGTGCTTATTCATGCAAGCAGTCTGCATGTATCCTGCCACATTTAAATGAGCCTCCTGTGTGTGCATGGGCCATTCAGGGGTACTATAAACAGGTCAGCAGCACACCTATGTATAATACCTCAGAATAACTATAAATCAGTATATTCCAACCAATGAAGGTTTTATAATTGCATAAGGAAGTTGAAGAAAAACTTTTAGCCTGCAATCCTCACACTCAAGGAGTAAGCGCCAATACAGTGGACCTTGCACATGTGGCATCTGTACAAGTGCTCTCAGGCTATTTAAATCCCACTCCTCTTTAAAAAGAAAAAGAAAAAAAATGAAAAGTAGAAGTAGGTAACAAAAGCAGATACATGATACTTCTACTACAACTACTACAAATATTTATATACCACTTTTAGGGTTGCCATATTCAAGCTTCCCAAATCCAGGTGATATAATTTGCATATTTGCAACTAATTTGCATTTTATTTATTCATTTATTTGACCGATTTGTATACTTTCTCCTACTGCTCTGCTCTCCCATGCAATCAGATCCAGAGTAAAATCCAGGCAATCTGAACACGGCATTTTCAATCCATGTAAATCCAGGTGGAATTTAGCAGCCATGTGGAGGAGCCAAAATCTGGGGGCTACATTAAATTCTGGGGGACATGGAAATCCTAACCACTTCACAACAAAAGTTTCCAAAGTAGTTTACAGAGAGAAATAAAGATGGATCCCTGTCCCCAAAGGGCTCACAATCTAAAAAGAAACATAAGAGACACCAACAACAGCCACTAGAGGGGATGCTGTGCTGGGAATGGATAGGGCCAGTTGCTCTCCCCCTGCTAAATAAAGAGAATCACTACTTTGGCCAGTTAGGAATACGGACATGTGAACATATTACTGAGACTTCTTCGGGACTTGCCAAAAGGTTGGAATTCATACAGGCCCCACATAGGCATCAAAATCCTAGGCATTGGGAATAGTTTCATTGAACACAGAGCGAATCAAACAAAATCAAACGGTGATGATTTTCCCTTGGCTTCTGGGAAAGCACGTAATCAGGCTGCAAAGGGCGAACATCTGGAATAACTCGCGCGCGCGTGCACAGAAGCCCCATGAGCGCCTGACTTACTTGCGCAGAATAAACTCTGGGCGCCCATGCGCCGCAGCCGGCATTTCCCGGGCCTGCAAGCAACCCATGCTTGTACACTGGCCACGGCCTCCAGGAAGCGGGTCGAGAGTTCTCCTTGCAGCTGGTGGTGGTGACGACTGCAGTGGACTCCTGAGCCAAACCAGCAGAGCACGTGCGGCCGCAGACGCCGGCTCAACAGCCGCGCGTGCTCCATGGCCGAGAGCCTCCCCACGGTACCTTTGCTTAGTAACACGCCACCATTCCTCGCTTCCAAAGCGCGCACGCGCAAGCTTTCGGCAGCCACACAGAGGTGAGAAGGGAGGAGCTTCGGCTCTCAAGGCGGAGTTTTGGTGAGCTGCGGACGGAGGGCAGTTAGCAGGAGCTTGGAGAGGAACGGTGATCATAGAGTCGCGAGACTCAGCCGCGTATCCACCATTTAGCGAGAACCTATGACGCTTTTGTCTGCCCGTCCCCAGAGCCCAGCTGACACTAGGGAGGGAGCGAAAGAGGAAGGGCGGCTGAAGTTGGAGGAAGAAGAGACTGAAGAAATTTCTGCTTCCTTGATCCTTTCTGTTTCCGTTTGGCTGTATAAGCAAGGAGGAGAGCCAGCAAGGGCTTCTTCCTGCCCCAGAATAAGAATAAGAATAATTCGATTTCTATACCGCCCTTCCAAAAATGGCTCAGGGCGGTTTACACAGAGAAATAACAAACAAATAAGATGGATCCCTGTCCCCAAAGAGCTCACATTCTAAAAAGAAACATAAGATAGACACCAGCAACAGTCACTGGAAGTACTGTACTGGGGGTTGATAGGGCCAGTTACTCTCCCCCTTCTAAATAAAGAGAATCACCATGGTAAAAGGTGCCTCTTTGCCCAGTTAGCAGGGGAGAAGCCAGCCAACTGGTTCTCTAGTCTAGCTATTTGCTTCTTTGTTTGAGGTCCTTTGCAGCTCTTTGCAGGTGTAGCGTGACTACCCACCCAGCTGTGAGATTTTCGTACTCTGTGCAGCTCAGCCTGCTCAAATGCAGTGGAGCATGGTCAGTATGATCAAAGGAAGCCGCTTTCTTTTTTGCTGCCCACAATTTCTGTTAGATTTTCTTAGAAAACAGCACCCTTCCAAAAATCTAAGCTTCGTCCTGGAATCTTACATGTTACTGAAAAGTTTATGTTCCTGACTATGACGAAGCATTCTGGGGAGTGGCACTCTGTCCTTCTGCTTGGCCCCTGGGAAGGAGGAGGACCCCAGCATTCCCCATCCTGCAAGTGTGACAGTCACACCAGCAAAAAAGGGGCGGTGGCGGTGGAGCCACACAGGCCCATTCAGACCTTGTTAGACTGCTGGCAGTACTAATAATCATGCACACCTAAGTGCTGCATGATTGAAAATCTCACTCTCTGAAATCTGTTTTCACCCCTGAAAATAGATCCCTTGGCTTCAAGGAAGTGGGGACATTAATAGGGGAACTGGGCTGCATTTTGCCTGCATCACACACAAGCAATTGGGAAAACAATGAACCAGCCTTTAAATTTTCAAGTAGTTTGAGCAGAGTAAAAGGGGAAGTGGAGGCATGAAATATTCGGGTCTTCCGTTCTTCTGTTTGGAAAACATGTGAGAACATGAATGAAATTCTCTGTGCAGAATCCTAAGGATAACTCCTGCCTTTCCATCCATTAGAATTCATGGAGTAAGAGTGGCAAGCTAAGGGGACCATGAAGTTCCAGGTTCAAATCTACATTAGGGATGTACACGAACCTGTTTGGAAGCCCTTTTATGGGCCTCCAAAAAGGTTTGAACACAGGGTCAGTTCGAAGGCGGAGGGGGGGGGTTAAGGGTGTGGTGGGTGCACTCCCCCCCCCGCCATGTTTTCCCTGCCTCCCCGTGCTGCCAGTTACTGGAAGTAGCAGTGGCTGTGCAACTCACTGTAGCAACGGCAGCATGGTGCAGCAGGGAGGTACACTGCTGCCCCGACGGGCTCTTACATACTCATGCAAGGAAAACATGGCGGGGGTGTGTGTAAGTGCACCCACCCCACCCTTAAAACCACCTCCCCATGCCGTTGAACCAGTCTTCACTGGTTCTGTGCACATCCCTAATCTATATTCAGTTCACTGGGTGACCAGGTTAATCTCTCTCCCTCTCTCTTTGCCTAAGCCATCTTGGGTCCCCAGATGACATTGTTGAACTACATCATTCCCAGCCACAATGGCCAACCACTGTAGCTGGGGGTGATGGGAGTTGTAGTCCAAGGACTTCTGGTACCCACGCGTGGGAACCCCTGGCCTAACCTCATAGAGTTGTTCTGAGGATAAATCAGGGAAGGAGGCTCCTTCCCTGATTCATCCAAAGAGGAGAATCAACAAGCTCTTGATCTTTGTCTGCTTGCAGCAGGTGGCAGCATATGAAATAATGAAACAGTATTTGAAACTCTCAGATGTCAAGGATACAACCTGTAACAAAATACAGCAACAATTAATAACAAGTGGTGAGGTAAATAAGCACATTTGTTGCCAGTTCTTTCAGGCCTTGATCCTGCAACAGCTCTGTTGCCTATTACTCTTGAGCATACAGTTATTTGTAATCAAAATGATTATGCACAGATTAGATATTTTTCTAATTTTTGTGCAGGGAAATGTTTCTTATGGATAACAGCTTAAATGATAATAATTAAAAGGGAGCATATTAAGTTGCATATTAAGTTGTGCAATGATGATTTGTTTTGATTGGTCCTAACAGTGCTGGAGACAGGAGGGTTCTTTGGGTTGCAATCTTACTTAAGTGCTGGTATTGTTGTTTTATACACTTGCAGAGTTTTGTAGCAAAGTTTTTACCATTGAGCCCTTATCAATTGTAAGGATTTAATTAAGACTGTGTTGAGTCAGTTAAGTGACTTTGTCCTAAAGTAAAAACAAAAAACCTAGCAAGAGCCAATCACAAATCTTCTGCAGCATGCCTGTTTTAGTCCTGACATGCCTTAACACAGGGGAAAATGAAGACACCGAATTCCTGTCTGCCTGTCCTATGTTAGGTACAGGAAACCTGTTAGAAAGAAGTGGTCACCCTGCAACCATATATCAGAGAGTAAATAAATGTCAAGCAAGTTCTGGATTTTGCCTGGGACCAATGACTCTCCCAGTCACTTTAACTTCTGATCTACCACTTGGATATGCAAACAAATAAGAGGCTGAAGTGCATTTAGGGGGTGTTATCCTGAGATGAACATCATGTGAAGAAATTGTATTGCAGTTAAAATTATGACATTCTGGACAGAAAGAAAAAGAGCCAATGCAAGCTAATAGAGTTGCCATCTGACAAAAAAACAAGCCAAGTTGGAATATTGCAGACATTGTAATATGCATGTCAACATGAGGCAGGATAGGAGATGGATTTGGTACAGATAATCAATTAAAACTTTATTTGGGGAATAATATATAAAAGGTAGGGTCAAGGGTCGTTGAGAACAATAATAAGGCACTTTAATAAATTTAGCAATTAAAAGCAGTAAGCAGAGAAGCATCAGTCCTAGAGAGGCATGGTGTTGGAAAACTGGAAAACGAACTGCTGAGAAAGGGAGAGGAAACAAACATGGAAGGATAGGGAGAGAGGTTTGCCTGCTTACTGGATGTTGGGGAGAGATAGAGCAAGCAAGCAAGCAAAGGGCAAGGTAGGGAGAAAGATGGAGTACTGGCCAGGGGAAATGTTACCTCTTCTTAATTTTACTGATAGAGTGCTTTGCCCATTGAAAGGGCATCGTGGTTTGTTTGTCTGTTTATTTATTTTTACATGTATATCCCGCTCTTCCTCCAAGGAGCCCAGAGCGGTGTACTACATACTTGGGTTTCTCCTCACAACAAGCCTGTGAAGTAAGTTAGGCTGAGAGAGACAACAAAGGACTTCCTACCTAGGATGGGGTTGGTACATTTGGCCTATTTAGAATACCCTCTTTACACAAGGGGAACTGGTTTGCTTTGATTTGAGCTGTGGGGTAGTTGATGGGAACCTTTCTGGGCAAGAGCCTGTTGTCTTTTTCTTCTTCTTCTTCTTCTTGGTATTCCATTTTTATGATGACCATATAGGTCAGTATTCTGCTTTGTAATAAAATATCCCTGAATGCTTTGGAGAAGAATTATTGAGATAACCAGAGGCTATGATGTTGTCATTCATGAAGCCTTTTAGAATGAAACCCAGGAACTTTATTCCCTGTTAGAAGGGGGGGGGGGGAATAATGCAATCGAATTCTGATTAGCTAGGTTGATGACTCATGTCCTTCTGCCAGCAGAAATATTTTCCAAACAGAAGGGCCTTTTTGCAGTCAGAGCTGCCCTTTTGACTCCCAGGTTGCCAACTTTTTCTGTGTTGGCAAGAGTATTGGTCTAGTCATGAACACACGGAGAGGGGCATTTCCTCACAGTCTTTTATAGCAACCTGATGTGCAGAAATAATCAAATGAAGCTTTTTGCAGCATTGAGATAAACATTATTGCCTGCTAGTATCTACACACCAAGTTACAGCCATAGGTATAGTGGCAGGGTGAAATATTGGTAGCCAAGCTTTTGGAAATTACTTTACTAGGTGTTTTGGTGTATTACAAAATGTAAATATAATAATATTGACATGTGATGTAAAAATGCTATGACACAAATATTTTTTGATATAATAAAACTTATTTATTGAGGGAAATGCTTTACTGTGAAACCATTATGAGGTTAGTCATAGTTATTTTCAAACATGGGGAACTGAACTCAGAAAATAATTAGCCATAACTAGACAGAGACTAGATCTAAGGTCCAAACAAACAGAGATCAAAATAAGTCTTTTAATATAGACTAGATAGAAACTCATCAAGTTTGATGGGTGAGGGAGGGGCTGGAGAGACTTCTAGTCCTTTCCGCAGACCCATTCCATTACTTTTCATTCCCCATTTCCCACTGTCCCATCCAGCACTAAAGCTATTGCTTCAGACCTGGCAAATGGCCTGCTTACCCAAAACTTGCCCCTGCCTCCTGTCCTCTCAGAACAAACCACATAACTTTACTTTGCTACAGAGCATTTACTTGCCTATTTACAATGGGAGGCATTGGAAGCCATTAAGAACCAAACCAATTTGTGCTCTGTGTCTTGGTCATGCTAGAGTGTGAGAGGACAGGCTTGAACATATGCCTGACTGGCCTTGAACATCTCATGGGGAGAACATGTTTATTAATAAATAAATAATAATAATGGGCTATACCTGTTATCAGATACACTGCAGGGATAATAGACTGGACCCAGGCAGAGCTAGAGATGCTAGATCGCAAGACCAGGAAAATCATGACTATCAGTCATGCTCTGCACCCCCGCAGTGATGTAGATAGGCTATACCTCCCTCACAGCTCAGGTGGAAGAGGAATGCTGCAAGTCCATCAAACAGTAGAGGAGGAGAAAAGAGGCCTTGAAGAATATATCAAGGACAGGGAATAAGATGCACTTCAAATGGTCAATAACGAGAAACTATTCAACACCAATGAAACAAAGCAGGCCTACAAGAAAGAACAAGTCAAGAACCGAGCAGAAAAATGGAAAAATAAGCCACTGCAGGGTCAATATTTGCACAATATAAGTGGAAAATCAGACATCACCAAGACATGGCAATGGCCTAAGAATGGCAACTTGAAGAAAGAAACAGAGGGTTTAATACTGGATGAACAAGAACAGGCACTAAGAACAAATGCAATAAGAGCAAAAGTAAAAAAATCAACCACAAACAGCAAGTGCCGCCTTTGTAAAGAAGCAGATGAAACCGTGGACCACCTAATCAGCTGTTGTAAAAAGATCGCACAGACTGACTACAAACAAAGGCATGACAAAGTAGCAGGGATGATACACTGGAACATCTGCAAAAAATACAAGCTCCCCTACCCCTGTGTGGCGGCGGCAGACGGAGCAGGAGTGGCCACTGGGTCTGACTGTTCAGCCCAGCAGCCCTTGAGAACTGTGAGGTGCTCCAGCACACCTGCGCAGTTGGAATAGAGTGTCGCAAGCCCCGACATCACGGGCTTGCAACACTCTATTCCAGTTCTGCTCAGCTTAGGATCCCAGCTGTTTGTTTTTTTAAATACAACTCCCATTATCCCCAGTAAAAGTGGCAAATAGCCAGGGATTATGGGAGTTGTAGGCCAACATCTGCAGGAGGGCTGAAGTTGAGCAGCCCTGCTCTATTTTAGCTGTGTAGGTATGCTGGAGCGCCTCTCAGTTCTCAAGTGCCACTGGGCCAAACAGTCAGGCCCAGCGGCTGCTCCCACTCTGCCCACCACCACTATGGGGGTGGGGGAGGCCTGCTCAGCTCATCCTCTGGCCGCACAGAAGTTTTCGGCACCGCAGTTTAGTGCCACGGGGCAGAAGCAGGGAGGGCGTGGGGTAGGGTGGTGGCAGGAGGCCCCCCTGGACCTTAGAGGCCATTGGACTGTGGCCCCAAGGTCCGGGGGTAAGAGCGCCTCGTCTGTCAGTCTCTCTCTGTGTGTAATTGCCTTCTTTCACTCAGCATAAAGTAATTTGTTTCTGTGGGCTTTTCATGAAGTTCTTCCGACATGTCTTGTGCTCAAATATACCTCAAGAAATTGGTCTTCACTTAAAAATAAAACAACAATGTATAGCAAATAAACACAACACAGGGGTGTGGCTAGATGGACACATTTGATTTACAATTTGTTTTCATTATTATTTAACAAAGAGATTTCTGGCATATCTTTGTGGTGGTAGATGCCTTGAAATTTAAAGTTTGGACTGGGAATTTTATGATTTCCTGAAATAGCATGCTACAAGTTTGAAAATTTATGAACACCATCAGTATTTCATTTGTTCCAATTACTGCTGGTGAGTCAACTCTGCCAGTAATGAGTAATTCGAACTATAGAAGAAGACAACCCAATTATGCCAGAAGTATTATTCTTAGACACACAGCATTGATTGCTATAATTCTAAACCATGACTGTGTTGATGTTCTATTCCACAGAAAGCAGTTAACGAACACCCTCTATCCGTGATGTTGCTTTAATTACATTATTATGGCCAATATCAGATTTGGCATAAATGGAAAACAATCTATTGAGCTTATAGAAGAGCAGTTAAATGTAATTGCTTTACCAAAGTTTACTTCAGAATTGGATTTGGTTCATCTACATTCCAGTGGACTACCACAATGCACTTGGATCCTCTATCATTTGAATGGGCGACAAAATGGCAAATGTGGTTCAGTGCAAGTAAATGTAAAGTGATGCATATTGGGGCAAACCCTCCCAACTTCACATATACGCACATGGGATTTGAGCTATCAGTGACTGACCAGGAGAGAGATCTTGGGGTTGTGGTGGACAGCTTGTTGCAAGTGTTGATTCAGTGTGTGGCAGCTGTGAAAAAGGCAAATCCCATGCTAGGGATCATTAGAAAGGGGGTTGAAAATAAAAATGCTAATATTATTATGCTCTTATACAAATCTATGGTGAGGCCACATTTGGAGTACTGTGTACAGTTCTAGTCACCGTATCTTAAGAAATACATTGTAGAACTGGAAATGGTGTAGAAGAGGTCAACCAAGATGATCAGGGGCCTGAAGCACCCTCCTTATGAGGCAAGGCTACAGCATCTGAGGCTTTTTAGTTTGGAAAAGAGGCAATTATGGGGAGACATGTTAGAAGTGTATGAAATTATGCAAAGAATGGAGTTAGAGATAATTCTTTCTCCCTCTAGCACAACACTAGAACCAGTGGTCATCCCAAGAAACTGAAGGTCAGGAAATTTAGGACTGACAGAAGGAAGTACTTTTCACACAGTGCATAGTCAATCTATGACATTCTCTGCCACAAGATGTGGTGACAGCCACCAGCCTGGATAGCTTTAAAGGAGGCATAGACAAATTCATGGAGAACAGGTCTATCAGTGCCTACTAGTCTGGTGTCTATGGGCTGCCTCCAGCCTCAGAGACACAGTGCCTCTGACTACCAGTTGCAGGGGAGTAGCAGCAAGAGGGAAGGCATGCCCTTGCCTCTTGCCTGTGGGCATCCCAGAGGTATCTGGTGGGCCACTGTGTGAACCAGGATGCTGGACTAGATAGGCCTTGGGCCACATCCAACTGGACTGTTCTTATGTTCTTACCATTTATTACAGTCAGATCAGGAACTGTCCCCAAAGGTGGCTTAGATGTTACTGCTTCTGAAAATGTTCTTAGGATAGCACTGCATAAAGAAGTGGTAATGTTTAAATGTTCCTTACCATTGGTTGATTGATTAAGTGCCATCAAGTCAGTGTCGACTCTTAGCGACCACATAGATACAGTAGATTCTCTCCAGGATTATCTGTCTTCAACTTGGCCTTTAAGGTCTCTCAGTGGTGCATGCATTGCTGTCGTCGTCCTCTTCTTCTCTTTCCTTCAACTTTCCCCAGCATTATGAATTTCTCAAGGGAGCTGGGTTTTTGCATAATGTGTACGAAGAATGATAGTTTGAGCCTGGTCATTTGTGCCTCGAGTGAGAATTATGGATTGATTTGTTCTATGATCCAGTTGTTTGTTTTCCTGGCTGTCCATAGTATCCTCAAAAGTCTTCTCCAGCACCAAAGTTGAAAAGCGTCAATGCTTTTTCTATCCTGCTTCTTCAAAGTCCAGCTTTCACATCCATAGAGTGTCACGGGAAAAACCATTGTCTAAATGATTCTAATCTCTGTAGGTATAGACAGATCACTGTATCTAAATATCTTTTCAAGGCCTTCATTACAACCCTAACAAGTGCTAGTCTGTGGCATATTTCTTGACTGCTGGATCCTTTACTGTTGATGGCCGATCCTAAAAGGCAGAAGCAATCCCCCACTTCAGTGTCTTCATTATCAATTCTGAGGCTGGTTGGTGTACCCGTAGTCATTATTTCAGTCTTCTTTATATTTAGTCGTAGTCCCAGATAGCAAGTTTACCTTGAAGTACCAGGGGAATGGTGGATGTACATTCACATATTGGGGGGATTTACCTTGAAGTCCCTGCAAGATACCGAGGTGTACTCCATACATAATTTGGGGTTCTTTTTGCACATTGGAACTTAGCCCAAATTATGCCAGTGCTAAAAAGTTCCAGTTTTTATGTGGGTTTTTGGGATACTTCAAAGAACCCTTATGTTTCTTTGGAGATGTATGGAGAGGCCATAGTGACAGAGTGACTTTACCTTAAGCCTTGATCTTGTGGAACACCCACTAAGACCACCGACTTTGCTGAGTCAGTGGTTTTGCAGAACTCTAGACTGAAACAAACAAACGAGAAATAAAAAAAGACACCCCCCTACTGCCCATCTCATAAGAACATAAGAACAGCCCTGCTGGATCAGGCCCAAGACCCATCTAGTCCAGCATCCTGTTTCGCATAGTGGCCCACCAGATGCCGCTGGAAGCCACAGACAGGAGTTGAGGGCATGCCCTCTCTCCTGCCATTACTCCCCTGCAACTGGTACTCAGAGGCACCCTGCCCTTGAGGCTGCTTCTCCACCCTCCTGGCTGGCTTGGCTTGCTTTCCCGACTTCCTCTGCAGCTGCTTTCTGGCCAGGAGGGTGGGCAGGGAGGGATGGGGGGAGGCCATCTTCCTTGGTCGGGGGTCGGGCCAACTCCCGGCCTTCCTCCAAGTCCATCCTCTTTGGCAGCAAGTGCCAGCTGGGCTGCGGAGGCAGAGCCCTCCCTCTGAGTCAGACTGCTACAAGTGTCTGGGTGCCGGCACGTAACCATCAAGAAGCAAGCCTTGCCTTTGGCTAGGTTGTGTGTGCCCCTAGAGGAAGTGTGTCTTTAGCAAGCACTTTGCTCCTCTAATACCTTGATTTGCCATAGTGAATTGATATGCAGTTCTGGTAACAGAGCTTTAAAATATTTCTTAATGTGGCTTCAAGCTTCCTAATGTGGGATTTGGGTAGTAAGAAGCCCATGTGGGATGCTTCCTACCTTCAAGACTCAATGGTCCTAAAGAGGCTGTTGCATCCATTCCCTTCTTCCTTCCCCTTCAACAGCTCTTATACCCCAGCCACCGCACTGAAGGAGGATGCAATTATCCAAGGAGGATAACCAAGGAGGGATACTGACCCCACCTCGCCTTGCTGGCCGAGCGAGCACTGCCAAGTTTGCAACCGGGTCTTGTGCAAGTTGGGACTGCGGAGGGGAAATGAGTAATTAAGAAGGATCCATTGACAGCAATTCAAATTGCAGAGTCAAAAGACCTAGGAGAAGAGTGCCATTTTAAATGCAGTCATTATGTACGGTGTTATGTGGGGTGTTTATGTTGGCATTAGTGGGTGTGGGGGGTGAGAGAGAGAGAGAGAGAGAGAGAGAGAGAGAGAGAGTGGTGCTGCTGGGCAGGGGCAGCCTTCCCAGAAATATGTGGGATGGGAATATGTTGTAATGTTTCTGCTAATGCATATTTTCATAAATATACTTGTTTTGCATCTTTATATTCTTGTGAGTTCTGTCGCTGTTTAGGCCCTTAAGAACCCACATATTAAAAAAATACTGCATGTGTCATGGTGTGTGTGTGTTTGTGTGTGTGTGTGGCGTGGGGGATGATGTTTATCTGGTAGCAGCAGTGGCAGGGCAGAGGGCAAAAGGCCTCTAGGTCCAGGCTCCAAAATTATCTAGGTGCCCCTCTGGTTAGGGTTGGAATGTGACATTAGGTTATAGCAGCACAAACTACTAAATGTGGGATGCATCTTCAGTTGACTTTAATGTTAATTAATCATTTGAAATGAATGTGTAGACTATAGTATAAAAGAGCAGTCTATTCTAGGGTGGTAATGCTGCACTTTCACATTTATATTAATTAGGACAAAATTGAGAAACATAACTGTTAACCAGTAACAGTAGTGCATCTGACACTGCTCCCCTTGAAATTACATTTTTTGTAATGGTTAACCACCCTCTTTGTAGCTCACAGCAGGGGGGATTTTTTTTCCTTCCTGAAAGCTGAGATAAAAAGAAAGGCAAAAATTCCTATCCGCTTTTATCATCGTGTGTGTTGAAATCAGTTTTTTTTAAAGTGGATAAACAAAATAGCAATTTGGGCTTTGTAAAACCCACTGGGCAGTACAAGTCAATAAATGAAATGGCATTAAATTTGATACATGTTAATGTTCTATCAGATGTCATCACTTTTGCTATGTAGAGTGTGAAGAAGGTCCACTGAGATCAAAGTGGTTTTGAGGAGTGTTTTATTGTTCTGATTTACTATGCTTAGTCTCTGAAGTACTCTATGAACTACTGAAGTAATTTCCAAAACATTGGGAACCCTGGTGATATGGGGTAGTTTCATCCTCATTCCTTACCAGTATTGTGATTGTTACTATTATAACACTACCTAAATAACTAAATAATGTGTGGACACTGGTGAAGTATAAAAGATGTAATCATGATTGAAATGGCAAAAATGCACTTTTGCTATTTCTGGATGGAATTTCTTATACATCTGAAACCCTTCACTGACAAATCACCTACAGTAACTATAGCTGGCCTTTCCTGGGGTAAAATTTAACTACTAAGTCTCATTAGGCCCAGAACTAACTCTCCATAGATAACATTCTCCAACACTGTCTCATACTCAGCTGGACTGGAGCTCCCTTTGTGTACCAATTGTGGCTTAGTATTGCCAGTGGAGATTCCAGAGCCAGACCCTATCCTGTCATCTTCTCACTATCATTCTCCCCCTCGCCCCTCTCTCAGGCAAGTCAGTGTTACACAGCCAACTCTTTCCAGATTTGTTGGGAAAACATTTTTTTGCCTTTCTTTCGTTAATGTTGTATATGTGAGCCAGCGTGGTGTAGTGGTTAGAGTGCTGGACTAGGACCGGGGAGACCCGAGTTCAAATCCCCATTCAGCCATGAGACTTTGCTGGGTGACTCTGGGCCAGTCACTTCTTTCTCAGCCTAACTTACTTCACAGGGTTGTTGTGAAAGAGAAACTCAAGTATGTAGTACACTGCTCTGGGCTCTTTGGAGGAAGAGCGGGATATAAATGTAATAATAATATGTGTGTTTCTGTGGTGAATGTGTTACATGGGTCTGTAACTTTGCAAAGAATGTTGAAAAAACTTCTCTGTGGAGGTGGAAAGCAAGATTATACTTCTGTAAGTTTCCCCAGTGAGGACCACTGATGTGCTCTTTGACCTTGTGTGAGTAATGCAGCCCTATTCATTTCAGAGAAGGCATCATACATTACCTGCTTTCTTCACTGCATGTGGATCTGCTGCCTCAGTTTAAATGAATGGGGAGGGGTAGCTCTTGTCAGTGAAGGAGCTTCTGAACCTATTCACAGAATAGTCAGAGTTACCCCAGGCAGCTCCTGTCTTCTGGAGCGTGGTGACCCCTGTGGCCCCAGCTGCTCCAGACCTGGGTTGACCAGCTGCTCTACCCAGGGTGTTTTTCACACAGCAGGCTTTACTGCAAGTTCAAATCTGCCCCCCAAAACTGATGTAAAAAGTGTGGGTTTTTTTTTTACCCTGGATATAGATCAGGCTATACTCTTATGCACAATGAAAAACCCGAATCGTGTGTGAAGTACTCCCTGCTAGCTTGCAGGGACTTCGGGATAAATCTGGCTGATATGTGAATGCACACCCTCCATTCTGGAGGCGATGTGAGCTAACACCTTGTGTGGAAAAACGCCCAGGCCAGGTCTTTACCGAGGTAGAATGAACTTCTAGTAGGCAACTGTGTGCATGATCACCATGGGTAGCTGGGCTCCCGACTGGCCTGCTGCCATTTTAGGCAGTGAGCCGGGGGTGGGGAGCAGCCATGCAGAGTGGAGCGCCTGCAATACTCTGCTACTTGCATGCTGCATTCTGAATCCATGGAAGACCCACCCAGCACAAGCTTTCTCTCTCCCACTGGCACTCTGCCAACAGCAAAGTTTGTGAACAGTCCTGATAGTCTGCAGGGAGACAGGTAGGAGCCTGCCTCCCCTCCGGACCTCCCCAGCATTAGGATGAGCGGTTGTGTGAATAACCTTTCTGTGTCCCTCCTTCAGAGTTGCCCCAACTATAAGCAGGCACTTGGGATGAGATTATTTTCAACAAGGAGCCCCTGGTGGCGCAGTGGTAAAACTGCCACCCTGTAACCAGAAGGTTACAAGTTCGATCCTGACCAGGGTCTCAAGGTTGACTCAGCCTTCCATCCTTCCGAGGTCGGTAAAATGAGTACCCAGAAATGTTGGGGGCAATATGCTAAATCATTGTAAACCGCTTAGAGAGCTTCCAGCTATAGAGCGGTATATAAATGTAAGTGCTATTGCTAAGTGCTATTCAACAGTCAGTGCCTTCTTAGATGAATTGCATAATTATATGAAAAAATACTATAAGTTCTCAAAAAAAGAAGCTGAAGAAAAAATTTTTTTTGCTACATTTAAATCACACAAAACAGACTCAGTTAAGGAAAAAAACCCCAAACCCAAAGCTAATTTGTAGGTTTAACCTGTGGTTTCCTTTTATTGGTTTTCTGTGGTTTGCCCTTGTGGCAGCATTGTCTTGTAAATGTCTGTTTTTTACAATTTGTGACAAAATGAAACTGGCTCAAAAGGAGGGCTGGTAACATTGCCAAGTACAAACGAAGAGGGTAGTTTTGAGGTTTCTCTTGTGAAAACTTCCCCTATAAAAATTTCTAAGGCTGCAGTCCTAAATACAGTTACACTGTATAAAGTCTGTTGACATCAATTTAATTAATGTCTGAGTAAATGTTCTCAGGGTTTTAGTGACATCTTGGTCTCTAACTGAAGCAAATATATTTTTTGCCATATTAGAAGTCTATTTAGATCTAATAGACACAGCAGTTTGAGACACAATGCAAATAATAAAGGCTTTAAAAAAAGCATTGCAAGTAGCTTCAAGAAAACTGTGTCTGTGCATAAAAGTTGTAAGACTGAACAGAGCCAAGACTGGGCACATGTGTAAAGAGGGGGAATATTGTTAATTATATAAGAATTTTTTAAACAATGGTTCCATCCCCATAGCAACTGTTTATCCCTGGCCCATGGGCTGAATGCAAATGGTTTGAATCACTGCCAGTAAATGCTTGCACTTTGGTGGATCTCTGGAATGGAGGAAGTTCTAATCATTGGAAGCAGCCATTAAGAGTGTCTTCTCTCTCTATGCACTTTTGCTGATTATCCCTGATGCACAGAAGCCACTATCACAAGGCTGCTCTCCACAGGCCATTGATATTGTGTATGGCCATTCATAGGAAAGGAGGCAGTCTTTAAGTAGGTATGTAAGTCTCAAGCAGGCCTGCTCAACTTAGGCCCGCCAGCTGTTTTTGGACTACAACTCCCATAATCCCCAGCCACAATGGCCAATAGCCAGGGATTATGGGAGTTGTAGGCCAACATCTGCAGGAGGATTCAAGTTGAGCAGCCCTGGAAGCTACCTAGGCCTCTGCTCGTCCAAATGAGCACTTGGGACTGTACCTAGAAGGCCAAAAGAATTCAGTACAGATCCTGAAGCATAGGCATAATGCGCTCCCAGTGATTCACTGAGGACAGACAACCACAGTGGCCTAGCAAGGTTACAGTGGGCCCTGGGACAAGAAGTGAGGATGCCCCCGCCAGCCCCCAACCTTCTTCACTCCCCACCCCAAGTCTTTGCTGCAAATGTCACATATATGGCTGCTTTTGATTAGAAGATATATGTGCCTGCTGAGAATATATACTTTATCTCAAGTTAAGCCTTTCCTCTCCAAGCAAAATTAATGCCTTTGGTTTTAGGGTGGGCTAATCCAAGGGTAATTAATCCAAGGGTAATTTTAAAAATTGGTGGCTGCTTTTCTCCTCATAGATCTCTTTATTTGTCAAAACAAAAGATAATATAAGAATACTCCAAACTTTGGCTAGGCCAAGGTATATAACTTAATGAAGAGGTTTTCAGTTTCAAAAAGCAATAGCAAAAATCAAAAGATCCAAAAAGCAAGATGAAAAATACAACTCTCTCTCACACACACACACTCACAGGGCTTGCTAAAGAAAAGCTTGCAAGATTGACTTCTCTGTCCCCGATGTCTTCCAGTCAGTTTTAGTATCCACCCAAGATATTTTCCCTTCTCTGCCCCAACACAATGTTTCAAGCCTTAAATAAAGGGGTTTTCACTCTCCTCCTCCTCTCAATTAAAAAACAAAGTCAGGTGCAAACTATATAAGAAGATACAAAATAGCTTCTCCTAGGTTTGTTTTTAACTTCTTTTGATCTTTAGAAAGCAAGCATCCACCAAAAATACCAAAATATGGTCGTGATACATGGCAAAGAACTGTAAGGACATGATGAAAAACAAAACTTTCTTAGCATGCCCTTTTTCTTGCATCTATGCAAATAATATCACACACAGTCCTCATGCATGTTGGCTCTTTCACATACAACTTGTGCATACACATTCGTCCGGCTCAGAAACATTTAACATAGATATTTACTACAATCACCTCATATATTCATACTAAGTCAACAGTGAAGACTGAAGTGAACTGTGGCCCAGCCAGTGACACCCCACCTCAGGGGTGCAGGGATATTTGTCTCCCCCACCCCCACACCTATGTTCAATTATCTCTACATCCCTGGGCAGCCATTTCCTTCACTGTCTGTAGCTTTTGAATAATCCAAAAGAGCAGCCTCACATTAGTGTTGTGACAATCAAGTTGTATTAGCATAGTCAAGCTGAGGAGGGCATGATTTCTGGTCTGAATCTGGCAAAACAGCAACAACAAACTAACAACCTTGAAGCTGCTTCACTGGAGAGAGTTAGTATATTGGCAAAATGGTGTTATTAATAAATAGTATTATATGAATACTTACAGTATGCCCGTGTCCATGACTAGCTGATAAATATGAGCAGATCCTAGTGCTACACTGGGTAAGTGCCAAGGAACTCAAAATGCATGTACTTCTTAGTCCGTCCAGGAAGGATATTTCTTCCTGCTTGCCTCCCTTTGGCTTGGGATCAAGAGTGATCCAAGAAATGTGCCAAATTGATTTAGGCAGGGTCCCAAACTTCCACTTCAATGAAAGACTAAGATACATTGAATCTCCTGCTGTATACCTCACACAGTTGGAAGCCCCAAAACACAGAAGGGCCTTTGCCCTGACCTGCTGTAGTGCCCTCCCTTTAGCTGTGCTAGATGGCAGATACAGGAAGACCCCCTTCTCACAATGCCTGTGCTTCTGCAACTCTGGGCAAACTGAAACAATAGAGCATGTCTCCTCCACTGCCCATTTTACAGGGACACTCATATCACCCTCATCCTCCTGCTATTAAACAAGTCACCAAGTTGCTCAAGCCAATTCTCCATCTCCGTTCTGCTCTCTGACTCCAAGGCCCTGTTATCACACAGAATGTTTCCAAGTTCTGTGCAACAGTGTCTAAAATTTGTCGGGTCCTGATAGGCAGCTACATAACCTCAAGCTGGTCCGCACATCCCTAGAAAGCATGCCCCCTCTCTGCTGTTGCTGTCCTGCAACAGGTATCCTGCTGCTGAGCGTGGAGGTGGCCTATAGCCATCAAATCAGCCATTAATAGACCTGTCCATGAATTTGTCTAAGCCCCTTTTAAAGCCATCCAAGCCAGTGGCCACTACCACATCCCATGGCAGAGAGTTCCAGAGTTGAATTATGCACTGTGTGTGTGGGGGAAAAACTTCATAAGAATATAAGAAAAGCCCTGCTGGATCAGGCCCAAAGGCCTATCTAGTCCAGCATCATGTTTCATACAGTGGCCCACCAGATGCCTCTGGGGAGTCCACAGGCAAGAGCTGAGTGCATGCCCCCTCTCTTTCTGTTGCTCCACTGCAACTGGTATTGAGAGGCATTGTGTCTTTGAGGCTGGACATGATTCACAGCCACCAGACTAGTAGCCATTAATAGACGTGTCCTCCATGAATTTGCCTAAGCCCTTTTTAAAGCTATCCAGCTGGTGGCCATCACCACATCCCATTGATATACCGAAAATCCGGTTCTTTGTCTGGGTGGTATCGACGCCAAATTTGACACACACACACAGAGGAAAAGCAAAAAACCTTTTGCTCCTGCAGTGAGTTGGCACTCGGGAAGTACGGAAATCAAGAGCAATTTTACAGAGTTACAGGCTAGTATTTATACATTCAAGGTCATTTGATCCTACACATCTATGACATAGCAATATATTGAAAGAAGATACTTTGGCAATTACATACGCAGATCAATCTCCATTTGCATCAAACAACAAACAATTGACATGGCACTGACATACAACAGTCTCCAGAGCTCTATAATTCACAATTTGTTCTGCCTCCTTTTGTTTGGTTCTTTGGTCTTATCTTGCTTATATGTCAGCAGGATTGTTATTGGTGAAGTCTGGAGCCTCTCAGGGCCCCTCTGCTTATTGCTTACTGTTATCCCCAAGGCTGAGACTTAGCTTCCTTGTAGGAGTGAAACTAGCAATTAGAGGCAACAAAATTTACATTCTAAAGGATCAGGGACAACTCTGGTGTGAACAAGAGGAAGGGAGGGCTGGTGTGCCCAGCTACATTCTAAAAGCAACTAGGAATTTAATAACTGGTTGCAAGATGGTTGTGCCTTGGTTCAGACTTCTGGGCCTACATTGGGTGTCGTTCTAGGCCCAGAATGATATTATGTTTATGGGGAATTGATCACAGGGTATATCAAGAATTCCATAGATTAATTATGCACAGGGTGAAAAAGTACTTCCTGTTGTCGGTCCTACATTTCCCGACCTTCAGTTTCATCAGGTGACCCCTAGTTCTAGTGTGTGAGAGGGAGAGAAATTTCTCTCTGTCCACCCTCTCTACTCCATGCATAAATGTATATACCTCGACCATGTCTCCCGTTAAATGTAAAGGTAAAGTGTGCCATCTAGTTGATGTCGACTCCTGGTGACCACAGAGCCCTGTGGTTTTTCTTTTGTAGAATACAAGAGGGGTTTACCATTGCCATCTCCCACGCAGTATGAGATGATGCCTTTTAGCATCTTTCTATTTCGCTGATGCCCAATATAGGTGTTTCCCATAGTCTGGGAAACATACCAGCAGGGATTTGAACTGACAACCTCTGGCTTGCTATTCAAGTCATTTCCCCACTGCGCCACTAGGTGGCTTTGTCTCCCCTTAGTTGCTTCTTTTCCATGGTAAAGAGCCCCAGATACTGTAGCCTAGCCTCAAGGAAGGTGCTCCAGGCCCCTGGTCATCTTGATTGCCCTCTTCTGCACCTTTTCCAGTTCTACAATATCCTTCTTAAGATATGGTAACCAAAGCTGTACACAGAACTCCAAATGTGGCTACACCATAGATTTGTTTAAGGGCATTATATTAGCATTTTTATTTTCAATCCCCTTCCTAATGATTCTGAGCATGGAATTGGGCTTTTTCACAGCTGCTGTGCACTGAGTCGACGCTTTCAATGAGCTGTCCAACATGACCCCAAGATCTCTCTCCTGATCAGTCACCAACAGCTCAGGTCCCATCAGCGTATATATGAAGTTGGGTTCTTTTAACCCAATATACATCTCTTTTGCTTACATTGAACCGCATTTGCCATTTTGTTGCCCACTTACACAGTTTGGAGAGATCTTTTTGGAGCTCTTTACAGTCTGTTGTGGATTTTACTACTCTAAATAGTTTGAAAATTTGGTCACTTTGCTGCTCACCCCAACTTCTAGATCGTTTATGAATAAGTTAAAGAGCACTGGTCCCAGTACTGATCTCTGGGGAACCCCACTTCCTCCCTCCCTCCATTGTGAAAACTGTCCACTTATTCCTGCTCTCTGTTTCCTCTCCTTCGACTAGTTACTGATCCTCACATGAACCTCTCCCCTTATTCCATGACTGCTAAGTTTACTCAAGAGCCTTCGGTGGGAAACTTTATCAAAAGCTTTTTGGAAGTCCAAGTATACTACGTCAACTGGATCACCTTTATCCACCTGCCTGTTGACTAGAGATGTGCACGAACCGGTTCGGAGGCCAGGTTGGAGGCCTCTGAACCGGTTTGGAACCGGACCGGTCCGGCACTGGGGGGGTCTACCTTTAAGGGTGGGGGGGTAGAACTTACCCCTCCCGCTGCTCTTCCCCGTCCGGCGCTGCAGTTTAGACTGAAGTTTTTGGGGCGGCAGCATTCCTCCCTGCTGCCCCCGCCCCCGTCGTTGCCCGGAAGTCACAGTAAGATGAACATGCATGCGCGCTCCGTGCACGCACCTGTTGCCGCCGTGCGCACACCGCCTACGTCACATGCAGCGTGCGTGTGACCTAGGCGGTGTGCACATGGCGGCGACAGGCGCACGTGCGCCGCGACGTACACATGCGTGTTCATCTTACTGTGACTTCCGGGCAACGACGGGGGCAGGGGCAGCAGGGAGGAACGCTGCCGCCCCAAAAACTTTGGTCTAAACTGCAGCGCCGGAGGGGGAAGAGCGGCGGGAGGGGTAAGTTCTACCCCCCCGCCCTTAAAGGTAGACCCCCCCTCAGTGCCGGACTGCGCTGCATGGTTCTGTGCACACCACTACTGTTGACACTCTCAAAAAACTCCAAAAGGTTAGTGAGGCAAGACTTGTCCTTGCAGAAGCCATGCTGGTTCTCCTTCAGCAAGGTTTTTTCTTCTATACGTTTAACAATTATGTCCTTAAATATGCTTTCCATCAATTTACCACCGAAGTTAAGCTGACCAGCCTGTAATTTCTCAGATTGCCCATGGATCCCTTTTTGAAAACCGGAGTCACATTGGCTTCTTTTCAGTCCTCCGGTACAGAGCCTGATTGTAGGGACAAGTTATATATTTTTGCTAGGAAACCAGCAATTTCACATTTGAGTTCCTTCAGAACTCTTGGGTGGATGTCATTTGGCCCTGACTATTTGTTAATTTGTAGTTTTTCAAGACAGTTTAGAATATCTTCCCTTATCACCTCAAATTGACCCAGTTCTTCAGCCTTTAAACCTGAAAAGCTCAATTCTGGAGAGGGTATATGGTCAGTATCCTACCCTGGGGTCCTGGACTTCAGTACGCTACCTAGCAGCCTAAATTTGACTTCCAGGGCCTCCCGACTGCATTTCCCAACTTCGTTGGTACCAACATGCACCATGACAGCTGACTCCTCCCCAGCACTGCCTAACAGCCTACCTAGATGCAGCGTGATGTCCACAACCTTCCCACCAGGCAGGCAAGTCATTGTGCGGACGACACACAGGTCACAAACTTATCTCTCTATGCCCCTAATGATCGAACCACCCACTACTAGGAGACCCCCACCACCTGGAGGAGTATCCTCTGTGTGAGAGGATATGGGCGCATTACCCAAGGAAGGGGTCCCTGCTAAGGGAGTGTTTCCGTCTTCCTCAGACTGAGGTTCTCCTTCCCTGAGACCCTCATTCTCCATGACAGCAAAAGCACTGTCAGCCTGGGAGTGGGATGCCCAGGAGCGTAGGGAGGCTGGCGGCGGCCGCCATGGCCCCACGTCTGACGTCAGATGTGGGAGACGTGGTCTTCCACCCAAATGGGGCCGCACAGCCCCATTTGGAAGGGAGATGGGCCCGCACTGAATTAGGCTGAAGTCAGATGCAGGGAGCGTGTTTGGGGCCACGTTCGCGGCCCCTGATTGGTGGCAGCCCGGGTTCTTTGAACCCATTCATCCAGTGGTGGCTCCGCCCCTGGGGATGCCTCTACCCTATCCCTGAGGGTCTCATCTACACACACCTCTGCCTCCCTCAGCTTCTCCAGGTCAGCCACCTTGGCTTCAAGGGAATGGACTTGTTCCCTCAGAGCCAGGAGCTCTTTGCACCGAGCACACACCCACAACTTCTGCCCTTCAGGCAGACAGTCATACATGTGACACTCTGTGCAATACCCTGGGAAGCACTCCATCCCCTGCTGGCATTCTACCTTCATAATTAGTTTTATTGGCTATTTAGAGTATATGGGACTTGAAGCTATGTACTGGGTACAGTTGTCAGCTAATTAATGTTTTTTTAGCTTTGTCCTCCAAGAAAATTACAAAAATTACCCAACCCCCCACCCCAACAAACCAAATAACATACATACAGCTGTATGTTTTCTATCTGTACCTTGCATTTGAGGGATCTTAATTCAGGTTTACATTTAAAATGAACTCATGTACAGGTTGTTCACACAAAAGCATGTGCATGTATGCAGACACCTGTACACATGCACAATATAAATGTCTGAATAGTCATTTTAAGCCAAACCCTCTATGCAGGAGATACATGCAAGTCTCATACCTTTTAATTTTCACTTTTTAATATATGAAATTTTAAACTTCACCCTTCCTAAGGAACTCAGGGCACTATATATGGTTCTCTCTTCCTCCATTTTATCCTCACAACATCCCTGTGAGATAACTAGGCAGAGTGACAGTGACTAGCTTAGGATCACCCAGAGCACCTCATGGCTGTGTGGGGAACTGAACCGGGTTCTCCGAGTTTCTTTCTCCTTTATTAATGAAATGTAGTTGCGATAGAGTGCACACAGTAGTGGAGAAAGCCGCTATTGCTTTTGTTGGAAAAAGAAAAGGAGGTTGGCTCTTCTCAGTGGCATGGATGTCAGTTATGGACAGTTAGGAACCTGAGCCCCCTTTGGAACTCAAGAGCAGTGAGGAAAGAATGCCCCAACTGCCATATTTGTCTTCAGGGAGCTCCCTTACATTTTAACAGACACAGAGAGACCAGGTATCCATTAGGGACTAGACCTGTCTAAACTAGGGTCTACCCCCACCCAGCTACTTTGTTTAGGATGCCCTTTTGACACCCACACCTATGGCAGGATGCTTTCTCTACTTTCCTGCTCCTTTCTCTCCTGCTCATGCTGCTGCTACTACTGTTATGACGGATGGACACACACACACACACACACACCACCCTTCAGCCAAAAGTTCTCAAAGTGGTTTACATAGAAAAATAAATAATTCATAAATAAGATGGTCCCCTGTCCCCAAAGGGCTCACAATCTAAAAAGAAACAGAAGGTTGACACCATCAACAGCCACTGGAAAGATGCTGTGCTGGGGTTGGATAGAGCCAGTTGCTCTCCCCCTGCTAAATATAAGAGAATCACCAATTTAAAAAAGATGCCTCTTTGCTCAGTTAGCAGGGGTTAGTTCCCTGCTCGATAGACTCTCGATAAAGTCTATCATGGCTTTCCCTCCAAAAACTAGGGAAATGTTATATTTATGTCCTTGATATGTCCTGGGGGGTGGGGTTCTTTTCTCCCCTGGGGTGCACATGGAGGCTTCAGAATCTTCAGCTTCATTTTCTCGCATTCTCTACACCGCTCCCCGCCCCTGCTTTTGAGCTATGTATGTTGCTATGGGAACAGCAGAATAGGGGAAGGAGGGGAAAAGAAAGGAAAAAAAAATTTCCCTGCAACTCCACTCCTGGGAGCAGAATTCTATTCCCCGAGCAGTAGGCAGAAAACCAACTGCCGGTTCCCTCTCCTCCCCTTGGGAAACCCAGAGTGGAGAATGAGGCAGGTATTTCGTGGTAGCAGCAGCAGCAGGAGCAAAACCCAGCCTACCGTTCTGTGGTGGAGCTCATGGTACTCAAAGTTCAGCCGGTACTAAGCGGAGAGAGCGACTGAGAGTGCTCTATCCCGAGTGAGGAGAGAAGGATTTGGACTTTGCTGCGCTCTCAGGTGCTGTTCTCTTTTCTTCTCTCCTGCCGCTCCGTTCTTCTCTACCCAAACGAGTCCCCGCTTTGCACTGCCTCTTCTTTTTCTGTTTTGCGTCTTTCGGGGCATTTCCACACGTGACACTGAAGGCGCTCGTTGCACTTCCTGTCTCTATTATAGCGTGAATAATTATTGTGTAGACTCTGTAGCGTGAATGTAAAATGGACGTTGGCTGATTCAGTTTAAACTGGTCTTATTTATCTTGCATTGCAAACAAGGTTCCAAGGTGCTTTTAGGATCGTGGGAAACTTCTCTCCTCCTTTTGAGACTCACAGGAGTGATAGAGCTCTATATGACCGAAGGAGGCTTTCCCAACTGGTAGTAAAATACACTGAGCCTCGAGGGGAAATGTGAGAGCAGGAAAAATGTATTTTTGAATGCTCCCCTTTGTAAAATAAACTAACTAACCTTATAGTTAGAAGGGGGAGCATTCAACATGGTGTCCTTTACCTGCAGTCTGAGAAGTGGTATCGTCCATTCGACTTCAGGATTCTGCCACTGTGTTCTACTGCATCTCTGAGGTTGGAGGAAAATCTTTCATGCCAGCCACTCTGAAGGGTGCAGCTCAGCAAAAAGCCTGCTGGGTCTTTTAATCTTGTGCCATTCTCCTTTTCTGCCCCTTGTCCAACTGACAGCCCTGTTAGGACACTGAAGGCCTATAAATACAGCTGTAAAGAACATAACACACACAATATGCCTTTTCAATCCTCTTATTATTTTCACTTCCTGCTTGTTGTTTTCTCTCTTCACTTCCAATGTAATATTGTCATTACAATAAGTATTTTACCCCTAGTACTTGAGCCACCTAACGGCACAGTGGAAAATGACTTGACTAGCAAGCCAGAGGTTGCCGTTTCGAATCCCCACTGATATGTTTCCCAGACTATGGGAAACACCTATATCGGGCAGCAGCGATATAGGAAGAGGCTGAAAGGCGTGGGAGGAGGCAATGGTAAACCCCTCCTGTAGTCTACCAAGAAAACCACATAGCTCTGTGGTTGCCAGAAGTCGACACTGACTTGACGGCAAACCTTGCCTGATAATGTCCCCATTCTCAGTTTATCCTGCCATCTCTGACAGCAGTTACCTTTAGGCTACTTTGAGGTACTGTGGTCTAGCAGTCTTGTGGCTGATTTTGAAGATGAGGGAAGATTAGAACAGAGTTAAGTTCCATGACAAGGGAGAAAAGTAAATGCGTCTGTCTAAAAATGTTGCGCAGTTCTAGTGAATTCAAATTGGAATGCTGTTGTACTGGTAGAAGTGTGATTTCTTTGCAATGCTCAGTCACCTTTTGTGATTTATAGCAGTAATTTGATTGAGTATATAGAAAAAAGAAGCTTGTGATGACTGTCCCATTCTCAAGGGAGTGGCAAGGACCAGTTGCCTAGCAGAGGTTGCTCTGTAAATTGTACTGAAATTGAAACCTTAGGGACCAAGGCACTAAGAACTTCTCTGGTTCTTTGGGATGCCATCAGTGGTGGTTGCAGTGCACCAGTCTTCCTGTATGTGTGCATGCAGTTCAGATATTGCAGAAAGGAATTTGAACAAGTCTGTAGGAGGGAACAGTGGGTGAAAAACTCTTTCTTGTTGAACCAACAGTCTGTAGCTCACAGCGTCCATTAAAAGCGGGGAAAATAAGAGGAGGTGAAGCACAGCTATGAGTAGCCCCAGCTCCAAGCCAACATGCTTGTCTCAGCCTGTGGTGAAGAGTGTGATGGTGTATCGCAATGGAGATCCATTCTTCCAAGGGCGCCGTGTGGTTATCCACGAGAAGAAAGTGTCTAGTTTTGATGTCTTTCTGAAAGAGGTAACAGGTGGGGTAAATGCCTCCTTTGGGGCAGTGCGGAATATCTACACCCCTCGTGGTGGGCATCGCATCAGGCAACTGGATGAGATCCAGAGTGGAGAGCATTATGTTGCTGGGGGCAGGGAAGCCTTCAAAAAATTAAAGTGAGTAATAACTTTTTGAAATAAACCAAAAGGGTATGGGCACGTAATTATGCTTTTTTAAAAAACAAAAAAACACCACCTATTACAGAATTCAAATGTTTCAAAATATATACTCATCTACACCTTACTTTTGTGGCCACAAAATACATGAGAAAATTAGGACTGATTAACAATTTAAGACTGGAGTTTTTGCAGTTTGGTTTGGCAGGTGCTTCCAGTTCCCCCATGAGGAGGAGCTCCCCATCCCCTGAAAGATCTTCTTAGCATTTCCCAATAAAACCTTTGCCCCTGAAAAGAAGGAATAATTTGTTGAATAACTTCCCTTATTCTAACATCATTAGCAGCATTGTTTTCACTATGTGAGTCTATGGGGCGTGTCTGCTAGTCATCATTTGTGATACTTATATATGTAAGGTTTTAGACACTTTATCTTCATTACAAAGACAAAAATGGTATATGTTACACAAGTAATTATTTTCAGAAAAAGGGATAGTCCTGAGCTACAAGCCCCAGGTAGAATGCCAAATACTCTTAGGTATCTACAGAGAAGTAGTTTAACAATCATCCCCTTTCCCCTGGGAATCCTTTGAACTGTAGCAGATTTTCTGCTATCAGATTAAAATATAGCTAAAGGATATAGGATTCCACACAGGTGTGTTATATTGAAGTAAAATTTGGTTCATAATAATACATTCTGTTAGAAGTTAAGGTAATATGAATTTTTCTTTTTTCTTTTATAAGAGCAACTCTGGTCCTTATGATTAGAAGGAAAACTGCTAATCATAATGTTAGGATTATGAGGATGTTAAACAGGATGTTATAGGGTTTTAATAAATGCTAATGAACTAGAGCCAAAGGTCAGGGTTTGGGATCTTGTTTCAGCACAAACTCCTGCTCTTGCTGCCCTGGCATCCAGTTTTGTTTTGGTTTTTAAAAAAATACTGTTTCTTAAGCTTTCTCTATCTTCTTTCACTATTCTTTAAAAAAATCAATCCTTAATTCTCTTATCTTCTATGCGTGGAGAGCAAGACTACTATCTCTGGTGTTTCTTTGTCTTTGAATGATTACTTACCATGTAATCAAATATGTAATCAAGTTTTGCCTTGCAGTGATGGAAATGGAGAAATACAATGAACCATTTTTGTCCTTACATTTTTATTAGTCTGATATATACTTGTCTGGTATCTCTTTAAGAGTTAAAAAATACTTTATGATATTAATAGTGCAATCCTATGCATGTTTAGTCAGAAATAAGGCTTTTTGTGTTCAGTGGGACTTACTTCCATGTAAGCATGCATAGAAATACAGCCTAAATCATGTTTCTGTAGAAATGATATATGTGGTCTCTTTTATGTTAGTTCAAAATATATGGCTCGCTCCTTATAGTTCACCTATGTGTACTCGTTTAACTGAATGTGAGGGAGTCTTATACTGAAACTAGGTCTCACTATAAGTAACCTATGCTCTTTTGTTTGTTTTTAGCTACTTGGACATTGGAGAGCTAAAGAAAAGGCCTATAGAGATGAATAATGAGGTAATATAACTTAGGCATTTAAAATAGTAGTATCATTCTCCAAGGAACAGAACTATTGAGTGGTATTTATTCTAGAGTAATTAACCCAAAATCAAAGACAATGATCTTGAGAATGGATCTCCCAGGGGCATCGGGAGGGGAGAGGCAACCTATGTTCAAGGACGGGTCGCCTCCCCTGTGTGACATAGGAACATAGGAAGCTGCCATATACTGAGTCAGACCCTTGGTCCATCTAGCTCAGTATTGTCTTCACAGACAGGCAGCAGCTTCTCCAAGGTTGCAGGCAGGAATCTCTCTCAGCTCTATCTTGAAGAAGCCAGGGAGGGAACTTGAAACCTTCTGCTCTTTTCAGAGCGGCTCCATCCCCTATGGGGAATATCTTACAGCGCTCACACTTCTAGTCTCCCTTTCATATGCAACCAGGGTGGACCCTGCTTAGCTAAGGGGACAAGTCATGCTTGCTACCACAGGACCAGCTCTCCTCATACTGATATGCGCCACCACTTGCCAGGCACTGCCAGTCCTCCTCCTATTAACTGGCAGCCCAGCCAATGGAAGGATAATGGGCATTGCTAGGCAAGCCACTGAAGAAGGTGGCTGGCAGCGCCCACCGTTGCTTGCCCTGCTCTGCCCATCCTCCTCCCATCGACTGGGCTCCCAGCTGATGGAAAGACAACGAGCAGAGCCACAGTGGGCACAACAAGCTCATTCGGCTCTCCCCTAGCCAGGGAATGTGGGGAGCTCGGTGGCTCCCGAAGGCAGGGTGTGATGCTTCTTTGAACCCATTCGTGCTATTCTAGCTCCACCCCAGTATCTCCATTAGTGATTTGTACATTTTTTTTCAACCTGGTAATGAGGTTTGTCTTAGCAGAACAGAATTACAGTATGTATACATACATTCTTTTATATCCTACTATTTATGTATTTAAGACATTTCTATACTGCCCTTTCAAATAAGATATCTCAAGGCAGTAAATACACTAAACAAATAAGAAGATGAAACAATGTCAGTTAATAAAACAACAGTTAGAAGGAATTGAGACGGGAAGCTAAAATCTATTCTACCATATCTATATCTGCATTCTACTCTATCTTGTAAAGCTTAGCATGATGAATATAAGGCACCAAGAGGTCTTCAGTCCAGACTCTCATCAGCTCTGCTTAGCTTCTGCAACATGATAACACCAGGTGCTCCTACAGCACACAATATTGTGTTTATATTACTGAGAGACTTTCTGTGGTTTTACTTGAACAACCCCTCCCTCCAATCTGTAATCTGAAAACATGAAAATTGCACTTAGCTAAAATTAAGGGTGATCCAGCTTCTGTCTTATATAGGCTATATATGACTGAAGTTGAATCACACCCGATATTAATATATATACTATAAATATGCTATATACTGTAAATCTATATACCTTTTACATAGAATCTCCATAATTTACTGATGTGCTTTGAATTTACATGTCCAAAGGGATCTCTTTAACTCACCTGTGTGAACTTATCCTAAACTTATGCACTCTTGCTAAGAACTGCCTTGCTGGATCAGACCATAGTTCAGTTTTCATTAGCAGACCACAGTCTGCCTTCTGCTTGCTCCTGACGAAAATTTGTACAACAGATAATTGGCAGCTATACATTGTCTATTTGGCTTAGTTTAGACATCATATCAAACCATGGCATTATATCTCACTTAACTGACTGACAATGGTTTGCAATCAGCTGACAAAACAAAATAAGAATTCATAGTCTGAAGTGGGTTTGCAAACTGTGGTTTGAAGTAACAATGGTTTGTCGTCATGTCTGAATTGAGAAACCATAGTTATGGCCTGCTCCACCTTTGGAGGCCACTGCAACTTGGAAACTGGAGTGCTGAGTTTGGGGAAGATAGAAGATAGTTTGCGGAAGATGGAAGATAGGAGCAGGCAAGCAACTCTGAACCATAGATTCTGAATACATGTGTTCCTTTGAGTTCAGATCATAGTTTGTGGTGTTAATTGAGCCCTGTTCACACATTATATTTGATGCATGTACAATCTGTGTATGCTGTACACACATACAATTATTTACGTGTTATGCTCAGTTCATCTACCGTAATACACTTTCTGTCTGTACCCTGCATTTGAGGGGGCCTGTTCATTTTTAAAGAGAAAGTATGTAAGTCAGTCACACAAAAACATGTACATATATATAGACATCTGTACGCACATGCAGTATCATGTCTGCATAGGTTTCTAAAATTAGCACAAACCATGGTTTGGTCTGATGTCTGAATTGAGCCTGTATAGGTAGTTTATGTCAACCAAGGATCGATTTAACACTTAAAATCCAGTTTCTTGGTCTTTTTGTTCATGTTTTTTGCCCCATTGTTGCTGTGGATCCCTTGTCCTGCTCAGCGAACCTGTTTCCCTTGTGAAGAGACTGTAAAGAAAAGTGAAAGACACAGGCTTCACAATGCAAATTGAATTCTTATTGTAGTTCAGTGTAATTTTTCACAAACATAAAATAGGAAGTTTAATATTATGCAGTGAAAGTGAGACAGATTATTCATAAAGTTCCAGTAGTTTCTGCCCTGTCGAAATTCTCCCTTTATTCAGAGACCAGGCTTGTTGTGCTTAGGACATGAAGCAAACCTATATCAGTGTTTACACAAGAGGTTAGTTTAAATCTATGGTGAATTAGAAAAGAGGGAAAAGCCCCTGGATAATTCAGGTTCTCTTTCCTTCCTAATGTTTATTTTGTTAAAATAAATTGCCATAGTCATTCCTCCTTGACATGCAGAGTTTACAGTTCAGTTGCTAACTGTTCATCTTTCATATTTGAAGATCAACATTTGGTTGCCACATTTCGGGTCAGGAAGGAATTTTCTCAGAGGTGTGTTTGGCTTGTGAGCTTGGCTTATTAACCATTTCTTGTAGTATGCGGCATGACTGACTTCTTGACACACAGTACATAAGAACAGCCCTGCTGGATCAGGCCCATGGCCTATCGAGTCCAGCGCCCTGTTTCTCACAGTGGCCTACCAGATGCCTCTGAGAAGCCCACAGGCAAGAGGTGAGGGCATGCCCTCTATCTTGCTGTTATTCCCCTGCAACTGGTATTTAGAGGCATCTTGCCTTCGAGGCTGAAGGTGGCCTATCGCAATGATACACCTCTTTGAATTTGTCTAAGCCCCTTTTAAAGCCATCCAAGCTAGTAGCCATCACCACATCCCATGGCAGAGATCTAGGGCTGTGCATGGAACTGGTTTTGGTGGTTATGTTCAAATTCGAACTGAACTGCTGGTCTGTAAGCCAGTTTGGTCGAACCAGCTGGTGGTCCAGTCTGTTCGGTTAAAGCATTTCAACTTGGTTTGAGGGCCTCTGCTTGTAAAGGGGAATCCAGTGAGGGAAAGGGAATCTTGTCTCTAAAAGGGCTATAAGGGTGGCGGGGCACCTTACTGGCTTAAACGGTCATGGCTCCTCTAAACCACATTGGTTCTCCCCCCCCACCCCCACCAGCAGCGTGGGCTGGCAGTGACTTGGTCTGGCCACTGCACATGCGTGGAGGTAACTCATATGGCTTCTGTGCATGTGTAGAGCCGGAACCGGGCTGCCGCCGGCCCGTGTTGCTGGGGTAGCACACCAGTGGGGTTTAGAGGAGCTACCACCAAAGCCAGGAAGGTGTCCTCTCATGACCCCTGGCTACCCTTAGAACCCTTTTACAGGCAGGATTCCCCTTTGCTTGTCCTCACTGGATTCGCCTTTACAAGCAGAGCTCCTCGAGCCAGGTTGAACCTGTCCATATGGGACTGAACCCAGTCCGGGTCAAGCTCAGACTTGTCGCCTTTTTTTTTTTTTTTTGAGCCAGACCAGTTTGAGTTCGAACCAGTTAAACTGGGCCTGTTCAAATCGAACCCAGTTCGATTTAATCCATTTTGGCATATCTCTATGGAGAACTTCATAGATTAATTATGCACTTTGTGAAAAAGTACTTCCTTTTGTTGGTCCTAAATTTCCTGGCAACCAGTTTCATGATTCAAACTGTAGTCCAGATTGACAAATCGGTCTCACAGACTGGAGCTGCAACATAGAGATTCCCCTTCCCCCTCCCACACTGCTTGCTTTTGTGTGAAGAGCCATAACAGGAGTCATTTTGATATATATTGAATGGAAGTAAGTTATGAATATGTAGGGAGAGATAGTCTGAGCATTTCACTTTCTTGGTAGTAAGAGGAGTATAAGTTTCAAAAATAAGGAACAAACCTATAACACTTGTTTTATGAAACTTTTTTTTTTTATAAAAAGAGGTCATACATTATAAGGGCATGGAAAAATCTTGGATAAAAGACCAAAACATAAATAAAAAGAAATCCTTTAAAACTTTCAAATTCAGGAGCACTGGATGAATGTCTTAAACCTCTGGAACAGCATCTCTCTATGTTGTTTTGTAGTTAGTATCTTGGTAACCTAATTAGCACAACAAGCCATACAAACACTGTTATTCTTCTGAAATGAATACCTTGAGGATTCAATGCAGTATTGACCAGAAAGCCTGGGAAAACAAAGACAATTCTGCCTGGTTTACAGATATACTGCTAATTGCACCCGTATATACAGGTGAAACTTGAAAAATTAGAATATCGTGCAAAAGTTCATTAATTTCAGTAATGCAAATTAAAAGGTGAAACTGATATATGAGATAGACGCATTACATGCAAAGCGAGATAAGTCAAGCCTTAATTTGTTATAATTGTGATTTGTTATAATTTGTTATAATTGTACAGCTCATGAGAACCCCAAATCCACAATCCTAGGAAAATTAGAATATTGTGAAAAGGTTCAACAGTCTAGGCTCCAGGTGTCCCACTCCAATCAGCTAATCAATCCATAACACCTGCAAAGGGTTCCTGAGCCTTTAAATGGTCTCTCAGTCTGGTTCATTAGGAATCACAATCATGGGAAAGACTGCTGACTTGACAGTTGTGCAGAAAACCATCATTGACACCCTCCATAAGGAGGGAAAGCCTCAAAAGGTAATTGCAAAAGAAGTTGGATGTTCCCAAAGTGCTGTATCAAAGCACATTAATAGAAAGTTATGTGGAAGGGAAAAGTGTGGAAGAAAAAGGTGCACAAGCAGCAGGGATGACCGCAGCCTGGAGAGGATTGTCAGGAAAAGACCATTCAAAATTGTTGGGGACTTTCACAAGGAGTGGACTAAGGCTGGAGTTAGTGCATCAAGAGCCACCACACACAGACGGATCCTGGACATGGGTTTCAAATGTCGTATTCCTCTTGTCAAGCCGCTCCTGAACAACAAACAACGTCAGAAGCGTCTTACCTGGGCTCAAGAAAAAAAGAACTGGTCTGTTGCTCAGTGGTCCAAAGTCCTCTTTTCTGATGAGAGCAACTTTTGCATCTCATTTGGAAACCAAGGACCCAGAGTCTGGAGGAAGAATGGAGAGGCACACAATGCAAGATGCTTGAAGTCCAGTGTGAAGTTTCCACAGTCTGTGTTGATTTGGGGAGCCATGTCATCTGCTGGTGTTGGTCCACTGTGCTTCATTAAGTCCAGGGTCAACGCAGCCGTCTATCAGGAGATTTTGGAGCACTTCATGCTTCCTTCTGCAGACGAGCTGTATGGGGATGCTGACTTCACTTTCCAGCAGGACTTGGCACCTGCCCACACTGCCAAAAGTACCAAAACCTGGTTCAATGACCATGGGATTACTGTGCTTGATTGGCCAGCAAACTCGCCTGACCTGAACCCCATAGAGAATCTATGGGGCATTGCCAAGAGAAGGATTAGAGACATGAGACCAAACAATGCAGAAGAGCTGAAGGCCGCTATTGAAGCATCCTGGTCTTCCATAACACCTCAGCAGTGCCACAGGCTGATAGCATCCATGCCACGCCGCATTGAGGCAGTAATTGCTGTAAAAGGGGCCCAGACCAAGTACTGAATACATATGCATGCTTATACTTTTCAGAGGTCCGATATTGTTCTATTTACAATCCTTGTTTTATTGGTTTCATGTAATATTCTAATTTTCTGGGATTGTGGATTTGGGGTTCTCATGAGCTGTACGCCATGATCATCGCAATTATAACAAATTAAGCCTTGACTTATCTCACTTTGCATGTAATGCGTCTATCTCATATATCAGTTTCACCTTTTAATTTGCATTACTGAAATTAATGAACTTTTGCACGATATTCTAATTTTTCGAGTTTTACCTGTAGTACTTTGCTATGATAATAGCCCAATGCTGAGTACTTATACATATTAGGAGGGAAATGGGCTGGGCACAGGAGGAAGAAGCTTGGCTGGTTCAGGGCAGTGAATTCTGCAAGAAGGTAGAAATGGGAGGGATGTTTCAATGCAGTCCCTATTTTAAGATAGTTTGGACATCTAAGTTTTGCAGATGTCAGAGTCATTTCTAAATTTATCAATAATGTACTTGGGCACGAACACCCCCCCACCCCCAATATCCTCTTGGTAGCCTTTTATTGTTTTAGTGCAGCAAAATAATATAGCCACCAAAGCAATATGTTATGGATGGGAGGCTTTGTGGCCAGTTCCTTGCATGTTGGAATATTTTGCAGATACCTAAATTGCAGCATTCTGTATAAGTGCCCGTAAAGGGTTCTTTGAGACTCTTAGCAGGTGTGGGAGTCATTCTGACATCTGTCTGTGAGGCAAATGTAACATGCAAATTAGTGACAAGGGGGGCTTGTCTGACCAACCTGGGAAACTTTGAGCCAATGATCTGCTATTAGATTTTTTGCATACACAGTGCTATTAGTGATGCAAAATAGCCACATACTGTATTTGGTTTAAACAATTATTGCTTTGGTTTGTTAGAGTAGTTCAACTCAGCTGCAGTTTTGGAGACTTCTATAACTGGACACAAATTTTATGCATCTAAATAAGCTGTCCCTTTGTTCCTAATGCTTTTTTATTCAGAGTAATAGTTTTTGTCTCCCTTTGATTTTTTTTTTAACTACTGAACCTTGAATGTTCTTTTCATTTGCCTGATAGCCTTTGAACCTGATAGCACAAGCATATATTCATAGACCTTTTGGTTCTCTTGACCTTAGTCTGCCCTAAGGGAATGCAAATATTTATGCTCAATTTATCAGGGAAGACTGAATATAATAGGCCGTTGTACTGAACTAGCATGGCTCATTACAGGAGCTGATCGGTGTATGCAGTGCTGTGTTGAAATTTTAAAAAGCTTTAGGGTAGGTTTGCACCAAGAACACACCTGCCCTGATGTCACTGTAGGATGTCCCGATGTGCAGTCAGTCCAACGGGGGCAGTTCCCCCTCCCTGATATAAAGTATATGTCTGTCCAGCTGTCCTGCCCGTGCCCCACACCAACCTTGAGAGCAACAACAAAGAGGAGGGTGCCACGGAACTGAGCCAGGGCTTGGGCATGGCTGGCATTAGTACAGGGATAGGTACACCAGATGGGGATGGTGCAAAGGGTGTGCACAGCCTGGGTGTCTGAATTGCAGCATGCATCCCAGTGGGGTGGTCGACTCCCACTGATGATGTCAGGAGGGAGATGAGGCCGGCCAAAGCTGTTGGGAGATGAGAGTGGGGCTGCAGGATGGAGATTGGGGGAAGCTGGGGAGAGAATGGTGGCTGTAAGGGTAGTAAAGCTCATGGGGGATGAACCAGAAGGGGCGGGGCCCAGATGTTCAGTATATGAAGCTGTCTTTTAAAACGGCTTGGCCGGTAATGAGGAGGGCTGCAGTCTCCCGGTGAGGAGGCAGCCCAAGCAGAGAACTGCTTAGGACCCGGACTCAGGTGGAGCTGACCCCTTCCCCTATCTCTGAGGTCTGGCGCAGGGTACTTTGAACTGGTCCTCTCCTGAGGGTGATGAGGCCCCGCCCGGATGGACAATACCCTTTAACATTAAACGTATCTGATGAAATATCTGATTATTATCTTTCAAACCCTTCTGCCACAAATGTTTTGTTTTTAGAATTAATTGGAATGGTGCTACTACAGTGCTTTTAGTCTTCTGGCTTCTAATCTTCTGGAACATGAACTATGCTGCTATATGCAAAATTATATGCCTTTCAAAGTAATGTTGCCTCTGTAGTCTTTTATATAGCATCAATGACTGGTTGATGTTTCTAGAGCCAGCAATGAAAGTACTATCTCCTAGGGTGAGAGCAGAAGCAAGTGTTCTGTGTGAAGGGAGCAGGAGTGGAATAAGCCATTTTGATTCTTACTAAAGTATGATAAAGATTTAATTTGTGCATCTGACTGGCAAGCTTGAAAGTTTCATGGCTGCTGGTGCTTTTGAGAGCTGATACTATTTTAGGAACTTGTGTGGGAATGGAATACTTAAAAATCCCCAAAACTAATATTCCCCATGAAAATGTAACAGTAGTTTAAGGACTTATCTGTAGAAAGGCTCAATTGTCTTATTCAATACGGCAAGGTTGAATGAACAGCAGTGTCATGAATACATGACAATGGTGTTAGGATTTCTGTTTAGGCTGGAGTTTGTATAAATTCTGTAATATTGCACAAAATGTGAGTGGACTGCATTTGGCAGTCTTGATTTGTAATGAATAATGTATTTGGATGGGTCTTGGAAAAGGAAACTGGAAAAAGGACAGATGGAGAATAAAGATGGGTGCCTCTGAGTACCAGTTGCAGGGGAGTAATGGCAGGAGAGAGGGCATGCCCTCAACTCCTGTCTGTGGCTTCCAGCGGCATCTGGTGGGCCACTGTGCGAAACAGGATGCTGGACTAGATGGGCCTTGGGCCTAATCCAGCAGGGCTGTTCTTATGTTTCTTATGTTAAGATAATTATGTGGTTAATAAGTAGTGATAGATGACTGGTTTCTCTGCATATAAAACAATAAGGTAGCCAGTACCACATCTGATTTATAGATATATATTTAAGCATACCATTCCCAGTGGACTTAGGATCAAATTATATATGGCATTAAACACATTTTTTGTTTTTCTATCTGTGTAGATTCCCCCACCCCCACCCCGAAGGGGAAGCTGATCCAGAACTGCACCATAGGAGGGGATGAACCCCTGACCCTCGTACAGCAGTCCTGTGAAAATTAACTCCCCGAAGATGCTAATAGCCTAGAAGGAAAGCATCTCTCTAGCAGTTTGGAGGGTGATTCTCATCAGGACTTGGTGTAGGGGCAAAGTGTTAAGCTCCCCTCCTGCTATATCACAGTCCTCATCTAAATGGAGGGCCTATGTCCATGGTGGCAGAGAGAGGTTTCTTCCTTGGCAGACCAGCAGTAGCACAAATAGCATTATTGTCAGCAATTGCTGCAATGCTACATGGGGCATTGTGTGTGTACATGGGGCTTCCATTACCTACAACAGTGTTGTTGCTACAGCTGACCTGCTGAGCATACAAGAAACATTCATCTGCCTCCAAGAGGGGAGGGGCCCACTGGTTGCTAGGCACTCAGTTCCCTTCCCAGGGGTCCAGGGCAGGCATCAGCAGTGGGCCCCCCGGGGGCACTAGGCCCTCTGCAGCTGCCCAAGGGTGCCTTGTACTAATAGTGGGCCTAGGTGAAAAAGTAAGCTTGAATACAAAAAAGAAACCTATGCTATATATCTTTTTATTTTTAATTTTGCTCAAAGGATGCCATACTGCTACAAAACAGATAGTCCTGATAAAATTTTTTATGGGTTTGCTCCAATGTGGCCATGACCTTTTGATATTTTAAAAACATGTGTCTTACTCCATTAGAATATTGAAGATACTAATAAAGGAGGAAGCAAAGAACAACAAAAACTTTATGCACGGGCAATTCCTATGCTAAAACTCCTGAAATATACATTTTATTTAAAATAATAGAACATTATGAGTGCGCTGCTACATCATGCTGAAGACACATCCAGTCCAGCATAGTGGCCCACCAGATGCCTCTGGGAAGCCTGAGCCATTTTGGAAGGGCGGTATAGAAATTGAAATCATAATCATCATCATCTATTATATTAATTCTCCTGGGTGTGCCTTGGAATGTGCGTCCCAGCGCCCAGCTGATTGACTGGGCAGCAGACGGGCCTGATTGGCTGAGGCGCACCCAGGAGGATTGGTTGCCGCGGCAGTGGCAGGCCTGGCCTCAGAGGCAGCGGCGGGCCCAGCTGCAGAGGCAAGGCCCAGGAGTGGGAGGAGGGAGAAAGGGGGGGCAGAAGTGGTGGTGGGGAGGAGAGGCGGCTGGGCCTGGAAGTGGAGACTGGGGCAGAAGGTGGTGGGGGGAGAGGTAACCACTGGCCCCAGAGAGTGCACAGATGCTCTGTTCGGGGTCAGCTAGTTATTATTATTATTATAAGTAGGAGATGGAGGCATACCCCCTCTCTTGCCATTGCTTCCCTGCAACTGGTATTCAGAGGCATACTGCCTGAATGGCTTTATGTTTTCTCCAGGTTCAGAGGCAGAATGTCTCTGAATACCAGTTGCAGGAAAGCAAACGCAAAGGAGGGGGCATGCTTGTATTTCCTCCTTGTGGGCTTCCCAGAGGACTTGTCCTCCATAAATTTGTTTAACTCCCTTTTAAAGCCATCCAAGCTGGGGGCCATCACCATATCCTGCAGCAACAAATTCCATACATTATGCACAATGTGAAGTACTTTTTTTAAATTGTCCTAAATTTCTTGCCAATCAGTATCATTGGATGGTCCTTGGTTCTAGTGTTGCAAGAGAGGAAGACAAACTTCTCTCTTTCCACTCCTCCACACCATGCATATGTTTATACATGTCTATCATGTCTCCCCTTGGTCAACCTTTTTCTAAATTAAAAAGCCTTTCCTTGTAAATATTTCCAGAATGTCTTACACATCAATATAATCCAATCCAACAATCAAACAACAAATAAAACACAAAAATGGTACAGCAGATACTCTGTAGCAGTTATCACACTTGACAGTAGTTATCCTTGAGGCAGAAAACAAAATGACCTGCTACATATTCAGCTTTCAGCATGTGGCTGTTTGCTTTCATATCTGGAAGATAAGCAGCCAGTAGTCTGAATAGGCCTTGATTGTCATGACTACTTAATGTTATATATGACTGTCAATGCCATGAGCACTAGGACTGGGCTTCGAAAAGGCTGTTGCTGGTATCATCAACTTGATAATCACTGAGGTCATTCACATGACCTGCTGGGTGGGCTGGTGGGCACATGGGGGGAAGGCTCTGCAAACCTTGCCTCCCCGCCCCCACGGATCCTTGTTTTGTTGTTGGGAACATGTAGCGCACTCCCTCACACTCAGCCCTGCTCCATACAGCATGAAGTAGGGTGGATTGATCTGAGGCCAGCACTCATTGTCCCAGCCTCTGTGCATCCTACAATGCCACACACGACATGCACATTGCAATGCGAGATTCTCCCAGGAGATGGGCATGCTGGGTGCCCGTCTCTGTGTCTGCTGGGGGTAAACATAGCCCCAGAGAACATACAAGCAGTTAGCCTGGGTTAAGGGGGTGTTCACTCCCTTAATCTCGGCTAACAGCTGAGATGAATAGTGGGACTTGGTGGCGCTGGCCTGCCGGGATCGGGCTCGATCCTGGCGGTTCTCACATGCAGTCTAACTTGGGCAGGGTGTCCCTAGCTAGGGTTAGGCTGAACATGCAAACAGCCTCACTGAATAATTCATTGTGAAACAGCACACTCTTTACATGCATGCATGGGCTTGTAATGTGGGGCTATTGATGGATGGCATTGGTGGTACTCAGAATCACTGGAGAAGATAATGCTTTGTTAGTTCCCTTCTGATTGAGGGGACACAGTTTTCATCCATACTGTGCTCTTTTGCTACACTGTGTTTTTGCATGTGAGCATGAGGGTGGTAATGGCCAAGGTTAACATTTCTGCCATTGAGCACTAGGTCACTTCACTTTATTCATGAATATCTAAACAGCTGACTTTTAAAACAAACAATTGATAATAAATAGATTACAGATACTAAATTTTATGTATTGTTTGTGCTGTTCCTGACTTTTACATATTGTTTGTGGATTTCTGACTTGGCATCTAAACATGTTGTTTTGTTTTTTGCCAACAGTTAGCAGTGGAAAATGTAAGTATTTGTGTGTTGTGTGTGGTAATATTGTCTAAGCAATTCTGAATAATGTTTAAACCTTGTTGTGTTCTGTTGTATATTCACCTGTATAGATGATGGGCCTGCACAGTAGTCTCCCAGAAGTCTCTAGCTCCTTGAGGCACATGAAGCAACTAGATAACAAGTAGGGATGGGCCTGAACCATGGTTCGAAGGGCGGTTTGAGTACTTTTAGGGAAATTAGAAAGGGAACTTTAAAAAAAAAGACAGTAGGTGTTTACCTGTTCGCCACTGCCCCTTCCAACTTCCTGTTGCGGTGGCACAAGTTCCCAAAAGCCCCATGCATCGCCCCAGGAAAAAGCTGGAAAGGTTGGCACCTGCTCTCCTTTTTCTTAAAGTTCCCTTTCTAATTTCCCTAAAAGTGCTCGAACCGTGCTTTGAATCATGGTTCAGGCACATCCCTAATAACAAGTATTAGTACCAGCTCTCCAAGTTTTATGTAGATCCATGGAGAAATTATTTCTTTTTTACACAGTCAGACAGGCGTTATTGACTGGTTTGTTTTATCCAGACATTGAGTCCTTCCCAAGGACCTGGGATGGCTGAACTTTTTCATCAATACTGTTGGTTATTATAGATATCGTCGCAAAATATAGGCTGTTCTCAGTAAAGTTGCTTTTTGTAGTTGGCTGATGGTGATTTCTGTGGCCCCTATGGTGTTGAGGTGCTCTTCAAGTTGTTTTGGAATTGCACCTGGGGTGCCAATTACCACTGGGATTATTTTGGTCTTTTTCTGCCACAGCCTTTCAATTTCAATTTGTAGATCTTTGTATTTTGTGATTTTTTTCTATTTCTTTTTCTTATATTCTGCTATCCCCTGGTATTGCTATGTCGATTATTTTAACTTGTTTTTCTTTCTTCTCGACTACAGTTATATTATTATTATTATTACTATTATTATTACATTTATAGTCCTCTCTTCCTCCAAGGAGCCCAGAGCGGTGTACTACATACTTGAGTTTCTCTTTCACAACAACCCTGTGAAATAGGTTAGGCTGAGAGAGAAGTGACTGGCCCAGAAGTGACTGGGCCAGAAGTGACTGGCCCAGCTAGTTTCATGGCTGAATGGGGATTTGAACTCTGGTCTCTCCAGTCCTAGTCCAGTACGCTAACCACTACATATTTGCAAAGATGCATTTCTTTGCATCTTTGCATTCTTTGCTTCAGGGTCATTAATTGACCCTGAGAAGTTGATTTCATTTGTTGGTGACCTAAATTCAGCCAAGGGTAAACTACATGGTTTTTTTTTTCTCCTTTGAAAGGTATCAAAAAATCCGGATCATAGTGGAATGCCTTCTTCTTTCTCCTTCTTTCTCCTTCTTTCTTCTAAAAAAATCCCAGTTGCGTATTTCTTGAATGATTAGCCTTTGAACACCCCATAATAGGAGGATAATCAACTGAGGGAGCACATCATGTCACAACTCATGTCAAAAGGTTTGATTGATTCCCACAATAATAAATGTCCTGACAGAAATCCAGCAAGTGTTGCATCTGCAACTATAAGTTCTCTGGTGAACTTTTCTCTTCTTGCCGCCCCGCTGCATTCAGATGGCAATGCAAGGACTTTCTTGGCCCTCAGATTGAATGGAAAAGTGAGGAAAGATCACCAGGTTGCAACTCTTCTTGCTTCATATCTTCTGTTCCATTACATTTCGTTGCCTGACAATACAGAACAAGAAGATGGGAATCATCACCTGGTTTCTTCAGCTCATGCTGACTCATGTCTCTCCCAAATAGTATAATTTCAGGGTGATTTTGGGGTAGACATGAAAATATTTATGCACCATGTTCCCTCCCCTCTTATTTGTTTTAACTCTATTTGGGATCTGCCACCACCTTTGTTGCCCAGTGATCTTGTGTCCTTTTGGGTTCAGTCAGAGATATCACCTCAATTTGCTTTATTCTTGAATGTAATCAAAAGATTATGTAATCATTACTGTACCCAGTGTTATTGCGTTTCAAAGGTACATTTGCAAAATAAATGGTAATGGCTATGGGATGTCTTCTGTTTGCCAGCATGCTATCAATACATGATTTTTCTGGTTTAAAAGAAGTTCTTATTAAATACTTTAGAGGAATCAGACTTGTATCTGATTTCCAACTTCCTGCAGTTCCTCCAACTGCTGATACTACTTTTGACTGTGGTCTGAGCATTGGTGTCATTCTGGGCAACATTTCAGGGCTGAAAGTGCCTCTAGAATGCAGTGTAGGTGATTTGAGAAGCACAGCTGGATGTTGCAAAAATGTGGATCTGCTGTATGGTACTGATAGCACATTGTCTTAGCAGCTCATTTGTGGGATGTGGTGGATAATGCCACAATGTGCCAGGCAGAAATCAGTCAAGTACATCTGTAGCAACTGATGGTGGATATGGCTCCTGTTGAATTTCTATCTGGACATTCACTGCACTGGTGGTATTTTGGGGAAGCACTGTGCCTTGTAGAGATGCACCAGACAGAAATTAAGGTGCATCTTTAGCAAGTGCTTGAGGAAGCTGCACCTGTTGAATTTCTGCCTGACAAACCCCTCCCCAGGCCAATTTGAGCTGAAAGACCAGGCAAAGTGTGGGTGCATGAAGCCTATTTTGTAAACCCAGTATAATATTCAAGAATGTACAAAGTTTTTATTGCTTACTTGGTGCAAAAATTAAATTACTGACCACTAGGGATGTGTTGAAATGCAATTTGGAAGCCAAATCGCGGTGCACCTCCCTTTTAAAAATGGCTTCCCCAGCCTCTTTAAAGCGGAGGGGAGCAGGCCCATGCCTGCTCCTCCTCCGATCGGTGCCATTGCCCCGGCGCTCCCCCCAAGATTAATTGTGTGCTGGTTGGGTGTCTCCCAGCTGCTCCTGCACCCGATGCTGGCATGCACATGGTCTCTGCGCACGCTGTGTGCTAGTGACATATTGCCCAACTTAACTTGCAATGTCCATGTTTTTTTGAGCACAAGTGGAAATTGGAATCACCTTCACTTTCCTTGTAAACTGAAGGGTTTTAAAAATATTTTATTATAGTATAAGGATGAATAACATATACAGTATGATACATAGTGGCAATACCAGAAAAAAACTTTGGGGTTGGGACACACAGAAGGTGTGCGTTCATTTCTGGGTGGGCTAGCTATGTCTCACATGTTCAATTTCTGAAACAGAAATGAAGGTAAGTGGGGAGCAACTACTTGTCTGAGGGGATACTTGCCTCCTTGCCTCGCCTTTGAAGCCACACCTGACAGTAATCTTGATCAAGATATACATGTGCTGAAAAGATGGCTGCTGCATGTGTGTATAGCCTAGTTCCTATTCCCATACACAATCCCTGCAAAATGTTACCAATAGTATTGATCTCTCTTTTTTTTGGAGTGGGGTGACCAATTTCAGACCCTCTGCTTCCTTCTCTCAGCTCCTGAAGAAATGATCAGTGCAATTGTTGATAGTTTGACTGTGGATACCCAAGTAATGCTCCAGCATGCAGCATCCATTTTACGCATATGGTTCCCTATGCAGTGGCAGATATGGCCATGAAGCATTTTTGTCAGAGGTTAATACTTGTTGGATGAAAATTTCCAGCAGCATCTGAGGGAACAGGGCCAAGGGTGGCTACAGAGCGGGGGTAAGTGCCCCCCTCAGACAAGTAGTTTACCTCCCACTTCTTTCTACTACTTCTGTTCCAGAAATCTAACTGGTGGGACAGAACTTGCCCATCCAGACCTTGCTCCTTCTTTTCCCTGCCTCAGTCTTTTTTCTGGTGTCACCACTGAACAGGGCATGTTTAGCTGAGTCTCAGCTGAGTCTCAATTAGTCCTATGATGAGGAAATTCTGTGTTTGGAATCCCTGGTATCTTTTTTCTGCTAATAGCAGTTTCCTATCCCTGTGTGTGATTTAAGCTGAGGAGCTGTCATAAGGTGACCCCTTCCCCCACATCATGCCCCCAATTCAAATGCTACCTCCCCCACCCCACCTGCTTTTTTGAGAAAGGGGAAAAAATATGTTGGGAGTTCCAGTTTTAGAACTTCCATATTATGTCTAGTTTGGCCTTTGGTGGCAAAACTGTGGAGATCAAGCAGGGTCTCTGTCAGACCAGAGGGAGGAGCTGAATGACTTACTCTTTAAAAAGAAAAAGGAATCTCACTCAGGCCTCCCTTTTGAACTGATCCCAAATGCATGGTTATTGCCCGCTTTTCCATGTGTTTTCAAAATATATTTATTGTATCTGTATTTATCTCTTAGTTACTGCAGAAAAAAAGAGAAAAATGGAATACACTGTAAAAGGAGTGGGTTAAACTCCAGACTAGGGAAGAAGGTAGGGAACAAACCCAACAGAAAGCAGCTTGCCCTCTGGCTTCTCAACCTGAGATTTAACATCCTCCTGTGAAGACCCTGAGAAGGAGACTAAAACTCAAACACTTAATGTTAAACTTTGAGATCTAGCCATCCTATATCCATTCAGTCCCCTATATCCCAGTAGTTTGCATATTAGACGCCCTTTTTAAAAACTGCTGGTTTCCTGTAATTTTTTTCAAATGTTCAAGAGAGATTTTACATCTTCCCAGTATGTCTCAGATCTGTTTCTGAACTTAATGCAGTAATGTTGTTGGACATACTATGTGTAAAATGCCTGTTTGCCACTTTTTGTGCCATGGTATAGACCAAGTTAGCTGGACCCAGATAGCAAGCAAAAATAGGAATAATCTTAAAAATATTGTTTAGCTTTGTGACTGGTGCTAAAATGAGAGAGAGGGCCACCATCTTGGTTATAATTTTGCTTTGGGGTCAGCCAGACTGGAATCAAGTGATTATATGCTCCTGAGCATCTTGCAATGGTGCAAGGAAGTTTGGGGCACTCTTTTTGCGGATGCACTCGGTTCCTCATTGGTTGTGCCACCATTGCTACATTGTTATGATTAAAAATAATTATATACCACTTTTTAACAACAAAAAATCTCAAAGTGGTTTATATAGATGCCCCACCCCCAAGAAAAAGATAGGGGGCTTCCTAAGCCAAGTGGTTACAGTCCACCCTACTGGAATTGGTACTGTTCATTTATTTGTTCAGCTGTCTTTATTTGATGTGCTATTCAAATGTTAGAGGCTATGATCAGCTTCCTTTGTGGTCTTATAAAATTTCAAACTTTAGCTCAATGTTTTAGTTTTTTAAATTGTTGTTGGAATTTATAAACCATCCTTCCGTTGTTCAAGTGCCCAGTGCTTAATGTACAGTGCACCTGGCTTTAACTGGTTGAAAAACCTCTAAGAAAAGTTTCCTCTGTTCTTTAGATAGTTACTTATTAACATTCCTCTGTGCTGATATGATCCATTACTAATTATGGTTAGGGCTGCAAATTTTAATCAACGGATTAATCAACTAAACATTTCATTGATCAACAGGTGGAAGCCAGTTTTAAAGGACAAATTTTAATTTGTGGTACTATAAATTAAGGGCACAGTTATTTATATTTGGACTTCCCCTACATCCAGCACCTGGACTGGGTGGTATCTCTTCCTGGAGATACACTGACAGCACATACCAATGACCTGTTTGGGTTCTGCATATGTGTAGGGGTAGAAACTGATTCCAGTCATCTGCTTTCCTACTCTCATCTCAATAGATGACTAGGGCTTTCAGAGTTGATAGCACCAACCATTTGGTCAGCTCAGGGCTGATTAAAGGTTATCTTGGTTGTCTTGGTAAACTCATAGATCTTTAAGGGGAACCATGGTCCCTCATCACAACCAGGTTGTACATGCACAAAAACCTCCAGAAGAATAGCAAACTCTTTGAATGCTCCCTCAGTGCCATCATCTTGCACTCGTGTTGTGTCATTATTTTAGGTGGGAAAGCACCTATCTCTCCCAGTTCCTTTGTGACCGCCACATTAGCTGCCTCAGGAAGGTTTGCTCTTTTCACTCCTCATTCCTCTCCAGCTGGAGTTGCTGGCCCTTTTTAAAAACACCAGAAACAACTGCCACGCCACAAGCTCCTGTGTATCCTCTGCTTCCTGCTTATCCACCTGACAAGACACCTGTTCAGCCAACTCAAACGTAGCAGGAGAAATCTCCTGAACATCACAATGACATCTCCGATGGGGAGTATACCTCCACCACCTCCTCTCAATGAGAATCTGTTCCTGCAGATCAACCATCTGGCAGCTCTCCAGATGAAAACATTGGCTCTGCTCCTTCCAGCTCCCCTGTCTAGGAAACTAAATCTCATAGGCTACAGGTCCTGGTCATGGCTAAGACCCTTGGCCTGGAAGTCAAAACTCCTGTACAGGAGGTAGAAGATCCTATATATGACTTTATCTCTGGATCTGCTTCATCTTCACAGCCAACATAGTTTCCGACGCTTGCTGTGCTAGTCAACTCAGTCACAATAGCCTGGGACACTCCTGCTGCAGCTTTGTCCACCTCCAAGTCCTTTGAGAGTCTCGACAGAATCCAAGAGGACTCCTGCCCCTTTTTATTTAAACACGCCCCACCAAACTTTCTTGTGATAGACTGTGTCATTAGTAGTAAGTATAGTAGTAAGACTCATTCTGCGCCTTCAGACAAGGAAGGAAGAAAACTTGATGCCATGGGCAGGCACTCCTATTGATCTTTGTGCCTCACTATCAAAATTGCCAATTACATGGCATACAAGGTGAAGTACAACTTCTCCCTGTGGGATGATCTCAGCCAGGAGCTATCTGATGCTCCTGAGTCTTTTAGAGAGAAATGTAAGGCTGTGCTGTATAAGTCTGTTCCACAACCAAACCCTTAGCTGAGACCAAGTCCAGGGCTCTGAGGGACTATCTCACTACGTCAACATGCCTGGCTACGTTCTACTCCCCTTCAGCCAGAAATGAAAGAAAAAATTGACAACTTGCCTTTCGAGAGAGAAAGTCTCTTTAGTAAGTTCACAGAATATTAAAAGTCTCGTTGCATGGCGAAAACCTTTACATCTACGTCCTCTTATCAGCCTTCCTCCTAATGTTTTAAGCCATACCATAAACATCAGTTCTAATTCAGACCTTCTGATAAAAAGGAGTACAAGTAGCCTTTCAAGTATAATTCCAGAGGGTGAAAGGCCAGGACTCAACCAAACAGTCGGTTTGATGATTGTCACCTGGGAGTGCCTCAACAATTAACTCATTCCATCCATCTGGCATCGTTTTTGGAGACTTGGCATCAAATTACATCAGACACATGGTTATTGAGCATAATTTCTCCACCACCCCTGTGTTTGCAGGGATCAAATACGGCCACCCAATTGTACTCTCCAGGAGGAAGTTTTCTCTCTTCTCCGGAAGGATGCCATAGAACCTGTGTCACCAGATCACTTATGGAAAGTTATTATTTGGGTATTTCCAGGTACCCAAAAGAGGTAGGCTTCTGGCCTATCATGGGCTTGAGGGCTCTGAACAAGTTTATAAAACCATAGAAGTTCAAGATGCTCTTCTTGCAGCAGATCCTTCCTCTCCTCACACAGGTCAAATAGCTTGCTACTCTGGGCTTAAAAGGTGCATATTTCCATATTGGAATTAGCCCTGCTCATAGGAAGTACCTCTTTTTCACTCTGGGCCCTCAGGCCTTCCAGTTCAAGGTACTTCCCTTTGGACTCTTGACAGCCCCCCCTTCACCAAATTTATTTATTTTTATTTTATTGTTGAATTTATATACCACCTTTCATTTAAAAAAAAAAACAACCCAAGGCAATTTACAAGAGTTAAAAAACATACAATAAAATGACAGTAAAAACATTAAGCTAAAAATATAAAACAAATCTAATTTTAAAACTATAAAATACATGCATAAAAACTATAAATGGATAAAAACACATAGAAGCAGCAATAGAAACAGTCATATAAAAGCCTGGATAAAAAGCCAAGATTTAAGAAGCTTTCTAAAAACTGTGATGGAGTCCAAGGAGTGAATGGCTACCGGGAGAGCATTCCAAAGTCTGGGGGCAGCAACAGAAGGCCCTGTCCTGAGTGCATGACAGCTGTGCCTCCTTCATTGTTGGCACCAGGAGCAGAGCCTCCTCAGATGACCTTGTCAAGCGGGCAGCAACCCTTGGGAGCAGGCAGTCCCTCAAGTACCCTGGGCCTAAACTGTTAAGGGCTTTAAAGTTCAAACCAGCACCTTGAATTGGACCCGGAAATGAACTGGCAGCCAGTGCAGCTCTTTCAGGATGAGTGTGATGTGCTCCCACCAGGCAGCTTGAGATAAAACCCTAGCTGCCACGTTTTGCCCTAGCTGCAGTTTCTGGATATTATTCAAGGGCAGCCCCACGTAGAGCACATTACAGTAATCTAGCTGCGACGTGACTAAGGCATGGGTAACTGTGGCCAGATCTGCCTTCTCGAGAAAGGCAGATCTTCTCGAGAAAGGCAGATCAAGAAAGCTGGTGCACTAGCCAAAGCCGTGCAAAGGCACCCCTGGCTACTGCCTCCACCTGAGCTTCCAAAAGCAGAGCCAGGTCCAGTAGTACCCCCAAGCTGCGTACTTGCTCCTTCAAGGGGAGTGCAACCCCATCCAGAACCGGTAAAATCTCCTTATCCCGATTGGCTCTCCTACTGACCAACAGTACCTCTGTCTTGTCCGGATTCAATTTCAGTTTATTAGCCCACATCCAACCCATCACGGCCTCCAGCCCCCAATTCAGGACATCCACCGCCTCCCTAGGATCAGATGACAAGGAGAGATAGAGCTAAGTGTCTTCCGCATATTGCTGACAACTCAGTCCACGTCCCCGGATGACCTCTCCCAGTGGCTTCATGTCGATGTTAAACAGCATGGGGGACAAGACCGAACCCTGCGGGACCCCACAGGCCAATGGCCACGGGTCCGAGCAGTAGTCCCCCAGCACCACTTTCTGGACCCTTCCCCCAAGAAAGGACCAGAACCACTGCAATGCAGTGCCTCCGATTCCCATACTCGAGAGGTGGCCCAGAAGGATACCATGGTCGATGGTCTTGAACACCACCTAGAGGTCCAGCAGAACCAACAGGGACACATTCCCCTGTCTTGTTCCCGGCGTAGGTCATCCACTAGAGCGACCAAGGCAGTCTCAGTCCCATACCTGGGGCGGAAGCCAGATTGAAAAGGGTCCAGATAATCCATATCATCCAATACCCTCTGCAGCTGGGACGCCACCACATGCTCTATCACCTTGCCCAAAAAGGGAAGGTTAGACACAGGTCTATAGTTGTCCAGGTTGGAGTGATCAAGGGAGAGCTTTTTTAATAGTGGTCTTACCACCGCTTCCTTGAGGCATGATGGCATCCTGCCCTCCCTTAATGAAGCATTAATTCAACCATTCAACCACCTCCAACCATCTGCCTGTTCCCTCCCTGGCAGCTTTTATTAGCCATGAAGGGCAAGGGTCAAGAGCGCACGATGTCACCTGCACACTGCACAGTATCTTGTCCACATCCTCAGGCCGCACCAACCGAAAAGAATCCAACACAACGGGACCGTGTGGTACCAAAGGCACGTCTGCCCAGAACTGCCAAAACTCTGGAGTCCAGGTCAGCACAGATGTGAGTGACTTTATCTGCAAAGTGACAGGCAAACTGATCACAGTGAGCTGTAGATGATTCCTCCCCCATTACCTGGGGGGATGTGTGGAGCAATGTTTTTACCGCACGAAACAGCTCTGTTTGTCTGCACTGAGCAGATGCAATGGAGGCGGAGAAAAAAAATTTCTTCGCCGCCCCCACCGCCACGGAGTAGTCCCTAAAATGGGCTCGAGCCCGTGTTCGGTTGGATTCAACACGACTCTTCCTTCAGCGTCGTTCCAGGTGTTGCCTGAGTTGCTTCATTGCCCTAAGCTCCAAGGAAAACCAAGGAGCAGATCGGGCTCCACCAAGCCGGAGAGGGCATTTAGGAGCAACCGTGTCAACAGCCCAGGTCATCTCTCCATTCCAGAGATCAACCAGGATCTTGACAGGGCCTGGTCACCAGCTCTGGACACTAGAAACTCCCCGAGTGCTGTCTGGAATCCAAGCGGATCCATAAGCCTCCGGGGGCGGACCATCCTAATTGGCCCACCACCCCTGCAGAGGGCAGACGGATCAGTCAAACTAAACCCCACCAGATGATGATCTGTCCATGACAAGGGAGTTGTCTCAAATTCCCCCACCTCTAGATCATTTATTTCCCTGTCGGCAAAAACCAGATCCAGAGTATGTCCTGCCATGTGGGTAGGGCCTGATACCAGCTGAGACAGGCCCATGGTTGCCATGGAGGCCATGAAACCCACTAGGGGGGCCTCAGCATGGACACTGAAATCCCTCAGAACAATAAGTTTGGGGGAACCCAATGCCACCTCTGAGTCTACCCCCGCTAGCTCAGGTAGGGAGACTGAAGCACAGCGGGGTGGTCGGTACACCAGCAGAATCCCCAGCCTGTCTCGGAGGCCCACCCTCAAGGACAAACACTCGAAATTCTGAGATTGCCTGACCGGGCACCTGGAAATGGGGAGGATCTTTTGATAGATGACTGCAATGCCCCCTCCCCGACCCTCGAGGCGGGGCTGTTGCACAATCTGGAAACCTAGAGGACAGAGCTGAGAAAGACCAACCCTGCCCAGCTCATCCAACCAGGTCTCCATCACACATACCAGGTCAGCATGCTCATCCACAATCAAATCGTGGATGAGAGTTGTTTTTGCATTGACTGACCTGGCATTCAGCAGCAGCACCCTAATCCTCGAGGCAGTGTTCTATGATGGTGCTAAATGCATTAGCACCCTCATAGTTCACCTCAGAACCCAGGGAGTGTTGGTGTATCCTTATCTGGATGGATGGCTGTTCACATCAGGGATGAGAGACTCCTTAGTAGCCCACCCAAACTACACTCTGGATCTCCTGAGTTGTCTGGGCATTCGTTTGCCCAGACGACTAAATTGGGCCAAATCCAATCTAATGCCTCAACACCTCATAGACTTCATCAGTGCCATTCTGGACTCAGTAACTCAGAGGGCTTACCTGCCAGAGGACAGAAAGCTTTCTAGCTCTGTCCTGCCTCACCAACCCTCACCAGAGGGGCTGGACTATTCAGAGACTCCTAGGCCATATGGCTGCCTGCACCACCACTGTGCCATATGCCAGACTCCACATGAGGGTACCCCAACTCTGGTTTCTGTTGGTGTTTGGACAGAATATCGACAGCCAGAACATGTGGGTCTCCTTGCCTCCAGAAGTCTCTTTATTGGTGGATGAAGCCAGCATTCCTTTCGATTGGCATGTTCTTCAACCTACTTGTTCCCTCCATCACCTCTATGTGTCTCTTCAGGGATGGCATGCCCATTGTTTGGGTTTCTGCACTCAAGGCCTTTGGACCACATCAAAGTGTAAGCTTCACATAAATCTACTATAACTGCTGGCAGCTTTCTATGCCTAAAGTCGTTCCTCCCTCAGCTGAAGTGCAAAGACTCCTAGACAACATTGTGTATATCAGCCATCAAGGATGGGGGACTGTGTCCCATTCCCTGTGCCTGTTGGCAGCCCATCTTTGGGATTAATGTGTGAGTCACCAGTTTGGCCCATAGCCCTTCACATCAAAGGCTCCAACAGCTCACTTGCAGATGCCCTCAGCAGGGGCTTCAACCAGTCCCTTCCTTGTTCTCACTTCTCTCCAGAGCTCTCGGCAAGATTCTGCAAGGCACTCAGTGCATCTTAATTCCTCCATGGTGGACCAGACAAGCTTGGTTCCCTCTCCTCTTTTGCCTTTCCAGAGGCTGGCATCGGTGCCTTCCTCTGGGCTAGGACCTAATATCTCAAAACACAGGCTTAATACTCCATCCAGACATACAGACTTAAATTGACAGCTTGGAGATGAAACATTTAGACTCCATTCTAGTGAACGAGAGAAAGGAGTCCACACGTAGAAATTACAGTTGTAAGTGGACTTGCTTTTCAAGTTATGCTGCATCCAAATGGTTTGATCTCTTTGCTGCATCAAGTTCTTATCTACCTGACCTCTTTGAAACGTTCTGGTTTATCTCCCTGAAAGTGCACCTTGCAGCTCTTTCTTCTAGACACCCAGGGTGGGTTAGGGGATGGAAAGCCTCTGTTCTCACATCTGGATCCCAAGCGGTTTTAAAAAGGGATTAACAATCTCTTTCCACCTCTCAGAATGCCCATGGAGCCTGTGTCTGGTGCTTTCATCACTCACCGACGCACCCTGTGAACCTTTAATTTCATCTTCCTTAGAATTGCTGTGTCTGAAGGTTGCTTCTTTAATTGCCATCACTACTTTCTGGAGGGTAGGAGGGTTAGTGAGCTCACTGCCTTGTGTTCTGATTCTCCTTACACTGTTTTCCCCAAACAGAGTGGTCCTCAAGCTGATCCTCCTTCAAACCAAAAAATAATTCCAGAATTTCACCAAGATATCGTTTTATCCACCTTTCCCCCAAATCTGTCAACTGCCCTTGAGAAATCAATGCATGCCCTCAATGTTAGACATACCTTGCTGTACTACTTGGATACAGTTTTCTATCTATCTATCTATCTATCTATCTATCTATCTATCTATCTATCTATCTATCCTATGTGCCACAATAGAAAATCATCCTAAATTATTTTTTTAAAATATTTTGTAAACTGTGGACGATGCAAGTCATTTAATGGTACTAGAGAAAGACATGCTGTTCTGGTAGCTCCAGGTCTTAACACTCACATCAGTTTTGGAGGATGACTACAACTGAAGGAATCCCGGGTGGGTGCACGGCTGGGGGAGTCAGTCATGTGACTTGCCTCTGGGGGCTCCCCAAACAACTGTCTCCCCTTGCCCTATTATAGTTACGCCCCTGATGTCTTGGTTTTTTAATCTGTTTTTGCTTCTCTTACTTGTTGCTTTAGGTGCAGTCTTCTACATCTAATTTCTGGTTTATATTGGTTTTACTGTTTGTTGCCTTGGGGTATACTTTACACGCAGTGAAATTGTTATGATCACTCCATTTTGTGGGAATATATTCTATTAGAAAACATTCATTTTGTTCCCCTGGAAAAAACCACTCTCTAAATATCTAAATATCAAAGATCTTAACAAATCACACATATTTTTTAGCACTCTTTTGGAGTTGTCTCTTTTCCTTTGCTTCAGTTTATAGGAAAGGTGTTATAATTCTATGAATAAGTAGAAAATAAAAATAAGACATCTTTGCTGATATAACAGGGGATGAGAAGAGGTGGGATACTTACAGGGGAGGATAAGTGGGTGGGAGGGAGACAGCTGCTTAACTTCTCCTGTGCCTGCCAGTTTTTCTCTACAAATGTCCCATCCCCCCACCCACCCGAGACCATCCTTCCCTAGGCTCACTTCCAACTGGAAAAATACTTCAAAAATTATTTTTGAATAATTGTCATTCCACTGGAGTGGGAGATGGAGCCTGGCATTTGCAGGGAAGAATTGGTAGGGAGAAAAATGGTTAAATACCACCATACTTCTTTTGATTCTCCCTGCAAATGCTTCCTTGAGCCTTTATATTAACATTGACAAAGTAAATATACAATTGGGAACCCTTGTTTCTTTTATAATATCTAGTTTGGCTCTGAGAGGCCCTGAACACGTGCATAGCATCTGCTGCCTTTTATGAGGATATCTGGGCCCATCTAAGCAATCTAGGAACTGAGGAAGTCCTAGTTCTCATTTTCATGCTTGCATGCTAGTGTGTTTAAGTTTGAGCTTGACTGGTTATCCAGTTGATGTAAACTGGATCATTTAATGTGTTTTAAAGCATGCTGATTTAACTCCCATGAAGGATCTGAATAATAAAACAGGAGATTAAAGGCTAGAATGATGTGAGACCCTTCACATAATTACAGTTGTTTACCCAAGATTCCACTTTGGTTAATGTATAATCTTTGTGGCTTCTGAGGGGTTCTTGTTCTAGACACTGGGATGCTGTGTTATTTTCTACATAAAATATATCAGCATCTGACTTGAAGCTGACCTTAAGGCATGTGTACATGGAAGCTTCTGGTTTAGTACCCTAACATAGAGGCAGAAATTTGAGAATTGATACCAGTAAAAAAAGACCACCTTGGGCTTGTGGATTTGCCTTTGTCACCTGCATTGACTCTGAAGTTCATGTAGACTGTTATACAGACTACTGGGCGCCAGCATGGGGTCAGCATGGAGGCCACATGGCTGCGTGAGGATTGGATGTGCCGATTCAATGCTTCTGAGACATGCCATTAACTGAACAAAAACCATCATAGCTTAAGGCCAAACTACACTTTAAGAGTTGTTGCATATTTCTTTTTTCCTGACAGTTTTTTAAAGGAAAACATCCATAGAGACTGGACACCTGAAGGGAGGACCTTTGGAAGGGAAAAGGGACTGTTTAACCATTCTCCTGCCAGTCAGTTTTCTGCTCAAAATCATCCCCCATGCACAAGCAGCATTTCCACTCATGAGAAAAGAAATGCAGGTCCTTTTGTAACTGACAGGAAAAAGGTTAAGCAGCCCCATCCTGCTGATCCTCCCCTCAATATTTCATCCTCTTTTAGGAAAAGAAAAAGCCAAGAAACATAATCATGCAGCTACACATCCCACGTAGTTTGGTCCTTCACTGATTTATCTTGCCTGTGAATGATCTGACCATGAGCTAACAATGGGACAAGAGAGCATGTGCTAGGTCTCTGCAGTGGCCAGACTAAAAGCACTTCCTCACCTTTCTGGAGCTGCCACAAGAGAGCGGTCCTTGTGTTTTCCAAGGCATGAGAACACTGATCTCCCAGCCACAATGCAAACAGTGTGCAGTACCAATAGGCCCAAATACATATGTTTTATGTATGTATGTGTGCTCTCTCTCTCTCTCTCTCTCTCTCTCTCTCTCTCTCTCTCTCTCTCTCTCTCTGTGATCATTTTGTCATTCTGGTATAATCTGTGAAAACATCTTTTTGTAACTAAAAAAAAGAGTATATTGTGTTGTGTAAGCAAATGCTTGTTTACTGAAGCAAGCAAATGCTTGCTTACCATTACTAGGGCCAAACAATTGTGCTTTTTCAACAAACCAGTGAAGCATGGGAGAGAGTAGGGCCAGACTGGGGGCACTGATATGGGGTGGGTGCCAGGCTTTGAGCAGAATGGGTAATTAAGTGTGGGAGTTGGGGTGCAGGGGCGCCCCACGGGTGGGGGACACTGGAAATTTGCCCTGTTGCCCTGTGGGCCAGTCCAAGCCTGGGAGGGGGTTGAACCTCCTGCCTCAACAACTAGCTTCTGTGCATTTATTTGGTCTTCTGAACAGAGCCTATGTGCATACAACATGCAAAGTATAGGTTTAGCATATAAACTCTATTCAGAAGATCAGATGAAAGTACAGAGTTTGGGAGTTAGAAAAGTGGATATGATCCTAATCCACCCCCGCCCCCCGGCAACTCCACACATTCACTGGTTATCTCAAAATGGCAAATGTTTTCAGTATATGTGAGACTTTGATAACATTCCTAGAGACCTGAGGCATATTGTGATACCAATCCAAAAAGCTAAGATACACATGTGATAGACCAATGCTTTCCCCAGCTTGTTTGTGATCACTGTGGTGGAAGTTTGTTCTTTCCCCCAAGAACATGTTTTTAAAGTGTGCATAGAAGTATAACCAATACGGTTACTATTCTCAGGCATTCCCAGAACACCACACTCACAAACATATTCTGCTCTGTTTGTAAATTTCCAAGAGAGGATAATTGCTTTAAAATATTTGCAATCACTTTATCCATATTGCTAATAAAATTAGAAGCTTATAACAAATAAATTCATAGAAGGTAGGCCTAGCAATGGCTTTTAAGCCATGATGACTAAATGGGGCGTATATGCTCAGAGGCACTATAACTGAGAGAGGGAGAGATTTTGAAAAGAGTTTTTTAAAGAGAGATTTTGAGTGGAGAAGGATGTAGAAAGAGAGAGAGATTTTGAGAAAGATATTAGGCCAACTTCTTGATTTTGTGATTGATGTTTCTTTTTTGATGTAAACCGCTTTGGAACCTTTTGTTGAAAAACGGTATATAAATATTGGTGGTTGTAGTAGTTTTGCTAATGAATATTGGGTTGCAGAGGGAGGAGGCAGCGGTGGCACTTGTTCCCTATTCCCATCATCTGCGTGATGAAAAACACTGGGATGTGCAAAGGTTTAATCGTAGTTGCTTGGTGCAGCAACCAACATTGGCCACACTCTACTTCAGATTGAAGATCACCAGTATTAGTTGCCCCTGGAGAGTCAGGGTTTCCGTTGAAAGCTCTCACCTCTTATTTGAGACATACTGCCTCCTCTTCTTCTCTGCCATTCCGGACTTTATTGGGTTGGTAGAGAAGGCCACACAAGACCTTGAGGCAACTGCACAAGTGCCCAGTAGGCCTATTCACAACCTGTTTTTAAGTTTCACAAAATTATTCTTCAGATTGAATGTTCAATTCTTTTTTGAAGGGAAAGTAGATATTTCCCAGTGAAGCCATCGCTTCACTTATATACTTCAAAAAGAGGCATAAGATGTTGTCCATCAGCTCCTCGAGCAATGGACAAGCATTCTTCTTGCAACTGTGGGATAGCTCAGTTATTGCTTCCCAGCAGCCTTTTTGCCCAGTCACTTGGGGCTCAGAGATGAGTATGTGCTTTTGGGGTAATGGAAATGCCCTGGGCTGAGGATTCCCTTTGCCTGCCACTGTAGTATAGAGTGCATTAGGAACATAAGAACAGCCCTGCTAGATCAGGCCCAAGGCCTATCTATTTTCACACAGTGGCCCACCAGATACCTCTGAGAAGCCCACAGGCAAGAGCTGAGGGCAGGCTCTCTTGCTGTTACTCCCCTTGATTAACCAAAATTCATCACTTCCTTCCTCACAATGATGCCACTACCTATATATATGCAGAGTAGTGAGAATGAGTGCTATATAGTACATCCCCATAGAACAGTGGATGGACATTTCTCAAGGCACAAAGTTTGAGAACTAAACTAAAGATTTACTGCTCTAAAAGTAAATTTTCAGGTCTTAAAAAATGTCTCTAGTTCTAACTCAGGGGGAAAAGAATTCTGTCTCAGCTATCAGATGTTGGGGAAACACTGTTCTACATCCTATCCACTGGTTCCTGAAGTCTCCACGAGGAATGTCTATTGTTTAAAATTATCTTTGCTGTCATGAAGGTTGCTTTTTTAAAAGCTGGGACTCTCAGGATGTAGATTTCCTTTCCTAATAATAACAAATTCTCTAGAAGCCCTAGATATAACCTGATCATGTTGCATTTTGGGCAGGGGTGGCTCTTCTCTGAGGCAGGGTGAGGCAGTTGCTTCAGGCATGGGTGCGAGGAAAGATGTGGGTGCCGGGCCCCTGCCACCATGAGGACCACCCTGCATCTACTGCTACTTTCCTTCCTCGTCCTCCTGGGCTACACTGTTCATTTCTCCCTCCTTACTCCACTGGGGCACATCTCCCCTTCCACTTGAGCTAGGAATGCCCCAGCACCACTTTTTGGCTTGGTAGCTTATTATGAGAGGTGCTTGGCAGCATGGCTCGAGAATGCTGAGGACCTGCTTGCAGATGGGGGTGGGGATAGGATATCATATTGTCCTTCATCTCAGGCTCCAAAATGTCTTGGGACACCCCTGATTTTGAGTGAGTTGCTTTGAGGACTGTGATATATCCTAATTTTTAGCATGTTATAATTTGTGCAGTTTTCCTATCTAAATGTTATTCTAGGGATGTTTGGGGGGCTTTTTGGTATTGGTAGGGGGTTTGCCTCCAGAATTAAGTGTATTCCACTGTATGCACTTTACAGTTCAGCAAAACTTCGTAATTATTCTCAAAAGAAAAATAAAACGCCTCAGTCACACCATGCAGTCCCAAATGATGGGCTTATTTTAGAACAGTACTATGTTGTTTTCCAGCTAGACCAAAGCAGCCCGAAGCACTAATGGCTCTTTGATTAGAGACTCCTCTAAAAGGGTGATGAGTACAAGGCAGGTTGCTGCCGCATCTATATTTGGAAGATAATATAATTGTTCAAAAACAAGATGAGCACCCATCATGGTCAGGATGGCTTATTTCCACAAGGGCACAAAGCACAGTCTGTGCTGTACAATATGGTGTCCTGTAGAGATGGGTTTCATGCTTTGATGGGTTTCATCAGCTTGCAGAAACAAATTAAGTGCACACTCCTGGGAAACTCCTTAATAGCTTGTTCTTTATGGTTACTGAGTTCTGCTTTAACTCTCCAGTATTGATGGCAATCATCCTTTGAAGTAACATACAATACAGAATATAGAATAAATCTGTGATTTCAGACTAGTCATAGGTAATCATCGCATTAATGGTCCAAATTCTAAAGCAATTTGGTTGCTGAAATATTTATTGGCATAACTGTGGAGTTGTGAGTATATTTTAGCTGCAGGTATAGGCTACTGAATATTGGTATGTAAGTGCATGCAAGGACATATCTTCACAGAGGTTTTGAAAGGGTTCAGAAGTGCATTTGACACACAAATGACACTGTATTGCACATGTGTGCAAGTGCTGATACTGTGTGGATGTTCTTTCTGTTCCTGAAATCCTCCTGAAGTAAGAGATCAGCTAGGTATTGGCAAGCAAGTACTGGCAAGCATACATGGTGCAGTTTGCATGATCAAGCTTTCCAGTTCCAGTCAAGATGTGAACATAAACACAAACACCACTCAAAATGGCATGTTTATTGCTCAGTTACTGGAGCATGCATGTGTGGAACAGCCCCTCCTCATCACATCACATTACTGACAGAGCTTTCATATTCCCTTCAATGTACTCCATTTCATTGGAGGCAGGATATATGTTTAGGTGCAAGGTTTGGAAGTACTGAGGAAGTTTTAACTAGTCAGCTCCAGTGGTGATAAATGAGTTATGGAGAAAAAAACTTCACCTGTACAGCTCAATCTGCAGTTATAAGGGAAAACATCCTGCTGTGACTTACAAAGTTTTGTCCCAACATCAGGGGCATATCTAGGGTAGGGCAGGCAGGGCACGTGCCCCAGGTGCCACTTGAAGGGGGGCGCCATTTTTTAAAAAAAAATTTAAATGGCAGCCGAAAACAAAATGGCCACCGCACATGCTCAGATGACCTCTGTGAGGCCCTAGGTCATGCCAAGTCTCGCAGAGGCCATTTGAGCATGCGTGGTGGCCGTTTTGTTTTCAGCGGCCACTTAAAAAAAATTTTTTTTTTTAAATGGCCACTGCACATACTCAAATGGTCCCTGCGAGGCCCAAGAGGCCAGCAGGGGGAGGGGGAATCTTTGCAGACCCCCACACATGGCCTTTAGGAAGCCCCCCGAAGGGGCTACAGGTTAAAAAAAGAGTAAAAAATTAATATGTCACTGTACACATATTTAGTTTGGCACTATGTACAGAGTCAGGGCTTGTGAATACTGAGCTGAAGCTTATGAGCTAGGATTGTATTCATTTGCTCTTACTTTGCTTCTTGTGATAAGTGAGTGAAATGTGATGTCTTAATCATATGGCTATTAATGGTGAGTCTTTGAATCAGTGTGAAATCCTTAGTATTAAGGCCCACTGGGAGTTTCTTGCTCTCTTTCTCTCATTTTAACTGTCTTTCTGAAATACTTGAATGTATTCCAAGCAGTGACACAGTTTACTATACATATTCTTTAATTATTTTCAGAGTATCTGGGAAAAGTCAAATTCTCCATTTATTTTTAAAACTTATGTAATAGTGATGCTACAATGCATAGTAGAGAATTCGACAGGCACTTCTGTTTAGTTTTCCAAGTATACCTCCACATAGTATTTGGGTATTTCAGGAGCCCCAGCATACTGAAATTTGTAGTTTTCCAGCATTTTTTGGTCTGGCTACACGTCCACTGCTAAATAGTCTTTGAAATATTAAAAGATTAACGAGCTTGACTTGTATTTTTGAGCTGATATTATGGTAAAGTTATCTGAAAGCTGGGTGTCAGGTGTTTGGACAGGGGGTGCAATTTCAGTGCTTGCCCTAGGCGTTCTTTTCCCTAGATACGCCTCTGCCCAACATATTTACATTTCTTATATATTCAGAAATAGATGTTTTATATTTTCAAGGCATAGGTGCCTTAGTGACAAAGCTGAGCTTTGTATAAACAGCCTTTAAGTGGGAAGCCAGGTCAGGAGGCAGAAACCACCTGTAGAATCGGTACCAGGGGTCAAGCTGAAGCCAATATGATACTGCCATTGCCCAGGCCAGCTATCCTCTGCCTGAAGATGAGGTTTTTAGAGCCCTTCCTGGCAAGGAGTACCACTGGTCAGCCTGGGTGGTTAGAACTACTTCAGAACCCAACAACCCTTTATTGCCTAGAGAAATGCTTTATCATATAGCCCTAGTGGCTCTGTGCATAGGATTGTGCACCTGATTCTATCAGCAACAGCTCCTGACATGCATCTAGGCAACCAAAGGACTGTGCTGCAACCTTTGAAAATATGTTCCAAGGAAAGTGTGGGTTTTCACAGTTTTATGTGAATTAAGTAAATGGTAGCAGTGTTTACTAACAATATTTACTGTATTAACTGAATAGAGCATTCAAAGCACTCCCATAGCTTAATTTTTAAAATATATGCATTACCAATGTGTGATTGAGGATAACAAACTAAACTAAACCATTCTGTCAGGAGAAAGTATAAAAAGAACTCAAAGGGCATGCTCCTGAAGATCATGCCACCACCAACTGTGTGATTCTTCTTTTGACTTTTCTGCCTGAGAAGTAGTTGCATCTTGACTCTGTCAGGGATCTGTATCAACAGGTCACCCATTCTAGAGATGACTGTATCTCAGTGCAAATGGGAGACAAGACAATTTCTCTAAGAAGCAGTGTAAGAGAAAAATCAAATTCTTCTAGCTGTATCTGTATTTGATATTTATGTAGTGTTATCTTGCTGGTCCTCTTAAGACAACTATTTGAGTTTATACTTGTTGAAACAGAAGTACAACCACTTTATACTTACGCTAAGACATACAGAGCAAGGATGTACTTACCAGTGGAGTGAGAAAATCTCCTAACAGGACTTTCCGACTAATTGTACTGTTGCAGCCGGGAAGCAGCAATTTTGAGGCTGCACAGCCCTCAGGGAGTTGTTTTCAGGTGGCACAGAAGTCTTTTTGGGGAAGGGGAGGGTGTTAAAAATTGGCACTTCCTCACTGTAAGTTGGGAAGTTCTGTCAGGCTGTTCTCTTGTTGCATCCTTGCTCTGCCTGTCAGCCACTAATTGTGCCTGTCATCCATGCATGCGTGCATGTGTGTGTATGCCCTCCCATTCTAAACATATTTTGCAAAATATTTTGATAATTTTGGATGTAAAAAACTATGAAAGAGAGAGAGAGAAACTGAATAATTAAGTTTTTCAAAGCCTACTGGCACTTGGCTGTGATATCAGATGAGATATGCGTTTCTTTCCAAATCACTAGGCATGAACTATGAGAAACAGCTAAGAAATTAGTAAATCTGATGACACTGGGAGGCCAACACTCCTGTAGCTTCAGCAGCACCCACTAGCAAATCAGTAAGGGTACTAATTAACTTCTGGAGTTCAGGCTAGTTTTCATGGCTGGAAATATACAGCCAAAATGAGGAAAAGGGAAGAAAAAACAACAACTTGGTGGAAAATATAGAGAAAACATAAATTCAAGAAAGGCACAAATGAAGACAGACCCAAGTGCATAGTAGTGATTAGCTGACAAAGATGCAAAGTGTGCTTCGTTGATGGAGGCACTGTTCCCTCTAACAGGGATTTCCTGATGTTGTTCACTACAACCCCCAGCATCCCTGGCTGTAATGGCCTTTGGCTGGGGATTATGGGAGTTGTAGTCAACATAATCTGAGAACCCCTGTTAGAGGGAACACTGCATGGACGTACAAAGTTTCTCAAGGTACTGTTAGAAAAACTGGTATGTGGGGGAGAGAAGATTGTAAAAATCATCCTAAATACATGTTAATGTAGAACAAATCACTGTGTTTGGTTTTTCAGGTAAAGCCAGTTACCCACAGTAGAATCAATGTGTCAGCACGGTTTCGAAAACCTCTTCAAGAGCCATGCACTGTTTTGTAAGTTGAACTTTCTGATAGGCAGTTTGATCTGCAAGATTTTTCAGAACATCAGGGTATTTGTAACCTGCTATCATCTTTTCAGCCTGATTGCTAATGGTGACCTCATAAGCCCAGCAGTGCGTCTTTTCATCCCAAGAAAAACGCTGAATCAATGGGAGCATGTTCTTGAAATGGTTACTGAAAAAGTTACCCTCAGAAGTGGAGCTGTGCATAGGTGAGGCAAAGCTGCATATTAAGCTGTGTTATAAATTAATATATGCTTTAGCATTTCCCAGAAGTAATATTTTCTGAAACGCCGAGTCCTGCAATGTACTCAGCCAGTCTACACATTTATCCTCCTGAAAAAAAAGTTCAAAGGTTGATGACCATTCATTGAAAATACTCCACATTCATTCCCCACCTGCCAATGTCTTTGGACACAGTTGCTTAAGAACTTTTACTAGCAATTTGGCACAAAACTAAAGGCAAGAGATGGTGTGGCTTGGGAGACTAACATCAGACCTTAGTTGTTTTGACAGTTTGATTTGTGCTGGCCCGATTTCTAATCCTTTTGACTGTTAGCTGATTTCAGGTCAGCAGCTAGAGTCCACCTGAAGTATAATCGAGCTTCCAGGTTATTGCCACTAAGCTACAATTGAGCAGAGTCAAGTCCTAGAGGTGTAGGTGCAGTGATGCTGTCCATGTCTCAGGTCTTCATCCTTTTCACTGCCTAGAAGATACAGGAGAATCTTGTTATTTGTGGGGGTTCTTTTTCATTACCCTCCACCCCATGGATAGCAAATCCACAGATAATGGGACATTAGGGCAATAAGAATTAGGGGGTTAGGTTCCTGGATTCAGAAAATAGGCCAAAAATGACAGGTTTTGTCCCCCCAACTGCCCCAAAATGACCCATCAAGGTGCCCTGCCATACTGTACCATCGCCCATGGGGCTGAAAATTAGTCGAAAATTAGCTGAAAATCTCGTTGCCTTCCATTTTGAGCCATAAAATGGCAGCTGGACATGAGCCAGTCAAAATGACAGTCAGAAATTACCTTCGAGGTCATTTGCGGCCACCCCTGACCCTCGGATATGCAGGTTTAAACATTTTTTGATCACTTCCTCTCCCCCCCGCCCCGTGTATACCAAGGTCGAGTGCTAATTACCTGACTATGGATATGCAAAACCATGAGATCTGGATAGTGATCTCACGACAGTCATAAACAATGGGGCATGCGCATACCAACTTCAGGTAAAATCTGTTAGCTCCTCGAGATGCCCCCAACTGCCTCCTGCGTGTGCCCTGCAGTATCTTATACTGGCGGTTAGGTGTCCCTCTTTCAGTTTCTTTCTGACCGCCTTAGAAATCACATCTTCGGATTACTAAAGCTCCTCAGAAATATGCAATTAAACTAAAAAAACCAGTTTCAATGGCTTGAAAATGGAACAGAACGACTATTCTAAGGATTACCCACAGATTTTGGAAAATATTAGAAAATTACATGGTACATTGACTACGGAACGCTAAACGGTATTCGAAAATGCTTGACGATTTTAACTGTTTACGGCAGGATTTGTTGGCTTGACCTGGGACTGGAATTTATTGGACAAATCCCCTATTGTGCCTCCCATGAGTGGCATGATATGGTGCCAAGGTACTGCCGGACAAGACCAGAGGAATTCAAATAACCCCCGGTGGCCAAGACAGCCATGGTTCCCGCACAGTGGCGTATCTAAGGAAAATAGTGCCCAAGGCAAGCACTGAAATTGCGCCCCCCCCATCCAAACATCTGACACACATCTTTCAGATAACTTTACCATAATATCAGCTAAAAAATACAAGTCAAGCTCGTTAATTAACAAATCTTTTAATTAACAAATTATGGCACTACCTGAAAATTATAACTGTACCTTCCTATCTTCCATAATTAGATAGATTAACTATCATTGTTGCCAATGTCCTATAGGATTTGTCAATGTCCCATAGGATTTGAATTCCATATGAGCATCTAATATAAGGACAACAGGACTTTCCTTCAATTTATGCTGGACTTCTAGCCACTGGGAAGTTTGGCTCATGGAGGACTGACCTGCAAGTCATGAGATTTCTTGCATATTTATTTTGGGGATCCTGGCAGCAGGCTGATTGTCAATTTTTACTCTATAAATCTGTGGGTTTATATTCATGTTATTTATGTGAGTTTACTATTTTACACATATTGTCCACATTAATGTGCTAAAAGGGAGTGTTTATTAAATGTTTTTCCATATTATTTTTCCATCCCATGGTTTTTAGAGATACTGCATACCCCCGCTATTTATAACTTCGATAGCTTTTTTTAACCTTCCATGCATACTTTCTAAATACTTAAGTATCTGGGTTATTAGATGGTGCTGTGTTCTTTTGGGTTGTCTTGTGCATTAGGTTGAACCCACTCAGGTCCTTTTTCAGTACTTCAGCCTGTATAAGAAAACTCTGAGTGTTAGAAGTCCAGCACAGAGGAGGTGAAACACTGAAACCTAAAGGGGACATTAAAGCATAGCGTATCTTTATTCTCACCAATATTGATGAAAATAGTGTCAATTTCCCTTATGAGTAAAAATTTAGGCAAAATCCCTAGCATTGCTTGATTAGAATTAGCCCTCAAGCAGCAAACACCATTGCTTCATGGGCTAACTCTGTTCTCAAGTTTACTATGAGCCATTTAGGAGCTTTATTTGTCTGACAGTACTTCTAAAAAGCACATAATTATACAGAGGATGACTCATTATTCTGTCAGGTTTGAACCACCTGAGCTTGCTTCTTATAAAGTGGAACTGAGAGATAAGATCCTTAGATTCTTAGTAGCACCACAACATTCTGTATTAATAATATCTAACTTTGATATACTGTGGCTTGTACAGTGCTCAGTTTTTGGAAAACTTTAGTGCCAGCTGAATGAAAAGTAGTAAATTTTGTATTTTCATATCTGAATTTTTCTGGCTTTCAGTCAGGCTACTTAATATACTATTATTAATTTGAATGAATTAATGAATACTTTGGATGAATGATTACTGTAATGTGGAGCGACAGGGTTCTTGGTGTGCAATATCATAGTTTATATTTTAATTTAAGAGAACAATAACAACAAGCCCCAATAATGCAAGGTAGGATATCAGAAATAGCTATTGATAATTGTCTCTTTTTATTCAAGGGCTTTATGTAGAAGTTCTGCTGGAATGCAAACCATAAGGTTTGAATCACCAGGAGTATTTTTTAGTCCGGCTGGGTGAGATTTATTGGCGCGTGATACTAGAATGACTTTCAGTACTATCTCCATTTAGTTTTCACAACATATATAACCATTTATAACACTTAAGGTCACTTTGCACTGCTGAAATAAATTTGCTTAAGAGGTTTTGATGGCCTCCTTCTACACCAAGTCTCCTCTCCTTAAGAGGGGATGAACCAGTTTAAACCAGGGAAGTGATTCGCAGCAGTGTAACCTTTACCAACTTCTCCCCTGTGTACTTGAACTAGTATCAAGTTCTCTTTGAGGTGGGATGACTTGATACTAGTTCAGGGCAGGAAACAAAATGATCTACTTTTTTAGGTACATGCCCCAAATCCATGCAACATCCCCAGCCTCCAAACTGAAGTTTTCTGCACCCAGAGAGCTCAGCTGGCTTTGGGGGTCTTCTCTAATAATATCTAGATAAATTTTGGGGCAGCAATCTTTGGGGAAGTGATCAGTCATCAGTGGGAAGTCGTCGTCCCCCTCAGTTCCTTTTGTACTAGGGATGTGTGAACATTGAGGGCTAAGCAGCCGCTTCCCTCCCTACCAGATCCGTTTTACTTGAGCTTGTGACGGATGGGATGGGAAAGCGCCCAACCCAGAGCAGCACAGATTAAATGAAATTAAGAAGGAGCCTGCCTGGTCTACATTATGAAGCTCCACTTCTTCCACCCACTGTGCACATGTCTTCAGCTAGAGATCCTCTTAATTTCCCCCTCTCCATCCATCTTCAGGAGAAGGGGGCGATGCTCAGGCTTTTGCCCAGCCTCCCCGCACTCCTAGCCTTCCTCAATTTTCTTGCTTAAGGTAAACAGACAGCGTGGCTAACCCATGATTGGCCACGATCTTGAAGGGGACATGCCAAGCACGATCGTGCCTTTTCAGAATGGTTTGCTTGCCCTCAACATGGAAAAGGCATTTAAATCCCTTTAAACACCATGCCAGTGCTTCTTCTGAAAGTGATTGCATTGACCACCTCCTAAGAGTCCTACAACAAAACTAGTCTGCTCAAGCATGATTTGGGGATGGTGGGGTTTTTTTTTGGGGGGGGTGCTATTTCCCTGTTACTCAGTAAAGGAAATGGAACATGATGACTTTCTGTCCCGCCATGACCTAGGATTCTCTTGCAAGGGCTCACCCTGGCAAAGCACTCCATACAGATCAAATCACACTCTTGCTCCCCTAGCAGCTTGCTGCTGGTGGGCTACACCTCTCATGAGAAGGCCAGTTTACTGTGGAAGACCATTGGGGTGAACATGCTTGGTCTTCTTTTGGACTGCACACTCATGAGTTGAGCTAACCCAGCAAAGGGGGGCAGCTTGCATGGGATCCCCACTCTCCCTGGTTAAAGATAGATTTTTTGCACTGCAACACCCCCTCCTCCCATGACAAGCTTTTCATGGCCCCAAAGAAGATTGTGATGCTCCATGTGTCTGAGCCTGGCTTTGTGTGCAGACAGATTTTACTCCTTTTCAAAAGTCCTGGGTGCAGGCTAGCATTGTGCTGTATGCAGATCTGTCTGTGGGATGTGGCAGCATCCCTGTTGCCAGGCATTGCTGCATCGGCAATAGGAGGGGTGGTGCTGGTGCTTGAGAGGTGGCCAGAAAGATGCGCTGTAGGCATGGAGTGGGAGCGATTCCCCCCCCCCAGGCAAGTCTGCGCTTGCATCTTTATGATTGCAGTTTCAAAAACCTCACGGAACCACAATTATGGTACCGTCCATGTTTGGACATAACGCTTTGGTGACCAAACCTCAGGCCTCAGTGGTGAACCTTACTGCAAACTGAAAGTTCAAGTTGGAGTTTGGCAACGCAAACCATATATTGCTTTTGATTCAAAACCGTAGTTGCACAAATTTGGAAGTAATGGAGTTCCAGCCTCTGCTCTGTTTTAACTCCGGTTTTGTGTTACATCTGAATTTGGCCAGTAGCTAGAGATGCCATCACAAAAAGTAAGGGGGTAATCCAGTTGTAATTCAAGTACTGTCTTTGGGATACAACTGGCTGATTGTGTTCTGTCAGTGGTCTTCCCTATAAGCAGATTGTAGATTCTTAGGATTTCTGGGCATTATTTTAAAATGCTGCATGAATGAAGAGAGGCTGCTGGTGCTGTGCATAGTTTATAAGTAAGAGAAAAGATTGTGAGGTAAGCAGGCAGTCAAGTCCTGCATTCGCAGATTTTCTGGCCTTCAAGCAGAAATCCAAGTGAAATGCATTCCAGTAATCTTCCAGGAAAGGCCTGGAAGATGAAGGAAAGTTTGCATTCAGAAGACAGCTTTAAAACCACACACAGATAAAAAAAAGTCCTTTGCTGTGACTGTTTCCCCCTCATTTTGAAAAACACTTGGTGATTCGGTATAGCCCTTGCTTTGTGAAAATGTTTACAAAATGGATATACTGTAAGGACTCCACATTTAGAAATGTGCAATGCCCCTTAATTTTCTGACATCTTTAATACATTGTGTGATAGGTGTCTATCTCCCATCAATGCTTTCATTCTCTGCTTCTTTTGTCTTATGTCATGTATTCCTGAGAAAACACTCTCCAAGCTGCAGGTGCTGTCAGCTGAATTGAGCATGTTGTGTGGTTTCTTTTATATTGGTGCTCTTTGTTAGGGGCAGAGTAAAACCCAGGAAAATATTTCATCCCAAACTCAGCAAGAAACGGTGGAGACACTTGTAGTAGGTCAGAATGGTCCCCTCTAATCTGGTGGGCCACTGTGCGTGATCCACTTGTGGAACTCTCTGCCACAGGATGTGGTGACAGCCAACAACCTGGATGGCTTTAAGAGGGGTTTGGATGACTTCATGGAGGAGAGGTCTATCAATGGCTACTAGTCGGAGGGCTGTGGGCCACCTCCAGCCTCAAGGGTGTGCCTCTGAGTACCAGTTGCAGGGGAGCAATGGCAGGAGAGAGGGCACGCCCTCAACTCCTGCCTGTGGCTTCCAGCGGCATCTGGTGGGCCACTGTGCAAAACAGGATGCTGGACTAGATGGGCCTTGAGCCTGATCCAGCAGGGCTGTTCTTATGTTCTTATGTAATCCAGCCAAAAGAGCAACTTTTTAGAAAGCTTAAAGTGAAGCACAGAGTTCACAGTACTTGTGGCTTTTCCCCTCTCCAACTACTTTCTGCTAAAAGGGCAGCCTTTCTGGTTTTTTCTTGTATCTATATCTTCTGAGGACCAAACTGCATCCTATGTGGGAGATCCATGATTTGATTTCCCAATATCTTTTCTTAGTCTAAAACACATGTGCTGGGTAGTGCTGGGGGGTTGTGATTTAGCTGTATATCTCACACACACCCTGCCAGTGTTCCTCCAATGGAAATTGCCTGTTAAGGCTGCTATTAGGCACAGAGGATAAAAAAGATAGGTACCCTCTGCAGTTAATAGCAGTTTTGTGGGGGAGGATTTCCAGCATGGAAATGATTCATGAAGCCCTCTCTTTTCTGGCTGCTTTTAAAGCTAAACCATGTATATTGGGAGATTATGGATCTCTTGCTCCATGTCTAGTTTGGCTCTCTGAGCTTGTTAGAGTGGATTAGATTCTCAGCTGCTGCTTCTTTGTTGAGTTTGGGAGTATCAACGGAACCTGCCAGTGGAATCTGGCAGAGCTACAGCTGCTATGATTCTGCAGCCGCTATGATTGTGCAGCTTGAAAAAGCATAGAGGAAGCCCAAGAAGATACTAAAATGGGGCTAGAATTCTGGAAGAGAGAGGCAAGTGATGGAGCATGTTGCTTAGAACTAATCTTTTTTTTAAAGTACAAAGGCTCAGATAATTGTGAGTAATGCTTTGGAGGAAAATCACATTGGCCCAATTCAGATTTTACAGTCAAATCTTGATTTTCCTGTTGTGAGCAGTGTTTGGGCTCACACAGTCATTTCTCCTCCCTTTAGGCACTCCTTCCCCTATATGCTCTCATTCCCTTCCTCTGTTCCTTGTTTGTGATAACTGTCTTTTTTGTTGCAATGTCCAAATTAGATGAGCTTTGGTAACTGCTAATAATAGCCAGACTTTGAAACTACAGTCTGAACTAGGTTTCTGATTCTGCTTTGGAGGTAAACTACGGCCTGCAGTAACCATATCTTGTCCAATTCAGATGTCATGGCAAACTGTAATGATCATGAACTAGAGAGGAAAGGAGGGAATTGGAGCATTTAAGGGGATCAGGGAGTGTCCCCTGCTAAATGGGCAAAGAGGCACCTTTTACCGTGGTGATTCTCCTTATTTAGCTGGGGGAGAGTAACTGACCCTATTCACCCCCAGCACAGTACTTCCAGTGACTGTTGCTGGTGTGTGTCTTAAATTTCTTTTTAGAATGTGAGCCCTTTGGGGACAGGGAGCCATCTTATTTGCTTGTTATTTCACTTTGTAAACCGCCCTGAGCCATTTTTGGAAGGGCGGTATAGAAATCGAATTATAATTATAATTATAATAAAACCTGTTTATGACTAGGGATGTGCATGAACCGAGATTGGTGAACAGGTTCGTTGCTGCCGAGGGTGGGGGGAGCAGCAAGCGAGATATTTAAACAGGAGGCGAGCAAGTCATTACCTGCTCTCCACTGTCCCTTGAAGCTTCCTGCTGCGACGGCGCTCCACCCAAGAACCTGCATGCAGTGCCAGCATGCACAAATTTTTCTAAAGCTAAAGACTATCTGAGAAAAAGATATTGGATCTGCAAACAATTGATGTAGTAATCAGAAAAATGTTGTCTAAATATTGAACAGCATTTTGTTAATGGGACAAAATTATTGTTTAGAAAATTTTACTTTCTCAGACATAATCACTTTACATTATTATAATGTTTTAACTTTTGTTTCGTTTCGTTTTGTTGTAAACTGCCCAGAGACTTGTGTTTGGAGTGGTATACAAACACGTTAAATAAATAAATAATACAGTAGTCATAGGAGTTATTTGAACAACACATTAAGGCTATTCTCATGAGCAGCCTAACCCAGGCTAGGGCAGCCCGGCCTGGGTTAGGCTGCTCGTGTGCAGCGCCGGGATCCAAGCAGATCCCAGTGCTGCTTGCCCACCTAACCCCACTTTAAAGTCCAGCCTTTGGTGCATACTTAACTCCAGTGCTGGGATTGCGCCCTTAACACTAGAGTTCTTGCTTCACAGTGGTATCTCTCAATGCACCACGCTCATCGTGCACTGCACTGTTGGACACGTGGAGGCCAGGATGCATCGTCCCGTCCTCCAGAGATTTGTGCTGCGTGCAGCAGCGCAGATCATGTGGAAGTGAGTCTCTGTGCTCCCACCAACAGTGAGGATCATCTCGGTGGGGGGGATGGTAGGTTTTGCACAGACTTCCCCGTTCTCCCCACCTCCCATTCATGTGAATACCCTTAATGTGTGTTTTAAATTTTGTTTCCTGGTTTCTTGTAAACCCAGTTTCTGCATCTGACTCTTTAAAATTAAAAAAATAATCATTCAGTGATTAATTAACAAACTGGTCACTATGGTTTATAGTAACTGGTTTATCATTAGTTAAGGTTCCAGTAAAAGTCCCTGATAAAGATAAAATCTGTTAAAGATAACACACTTCATTAAATAAATGAATGCAGCATTAAGAAATTTCAGTAAAGCCAAGAGTGAACCGAGCAATACAGTGTGGGCTTTTTCCTCAATTACATACATCAATAGTAATAGAGTTGGCAACTGGTGCATGATGTTTCTGGTGAATGGAAGCAAATTGCCAATTCACATTACCACCAAATGACTCAAAGTGCAACTGCAAATCAAAACTGGTCTGCATTACCCACAGTGCCCCCAAACAACAGATATATATTGGAACTGGGAGTCAAGAAGCACATCTCATTGGAATGCTATGGGCCAAGTGAATTTACAGAGGTGGTAAAAGGTAACGTGGAATGTCCAAAAATTACATGAAGTAGGGATGATAAGTGAGGCTCTCTAGGTGATGGTGAAGAAGATGGGAATATAGTTTTGGGAACTGGAAATGAAACCTATGGCTGGGTGCCTTGACAAGCAACATGGAAGAATGGTGATTTCTGTGTCTGTTCTGACAGTTTCCCTGAAGGAGCTGACAGTATAAAGGGTTTGCAATTGCTGCTGCTGCTCTTTTTCATGTATTTTATACTCATGGTAGCTGTACTAAAACTACATCTGGGAACAGAAGGTGATCCCCTTGTGCCTTCTCCTGTACTTTTTAACACTGCGTGCAGGCAGTAGAAGCAGGAGTCATCCCTACCTTTTATTTCTAAAACATGTAGTCAGATGGGTTTGCCAACAGGTTTAAAGATACTTCTAAAACCTTCCCTCTTGCCATGGGAAGCATTCCATCCAGTCAAGATGGCTGCTCTCAATTTATCCATATAGACTGGACATACCTGTAGCCTGCCTCAACTGAAACAGCCAGTTCTGTGGATTACTGGGTTGGATTGCAGAAATTGTTGTGGCCAGGAATCTTGCCTTCTATCCTTGAAACTTTTGGGAAGCAAAGCAAGCATTCAGCAAAGCATTTGGCAAAGCGAGCTCTACTGGCTAAGGGTAGCTTGGCTCCCCCGGACATTATTTCAGTTGATGGGAATTCACCTGCAAATCACTGTGGCCACCCTTGATGTTAGCAAGCTACCAGGGCTGCTGCACACATAAATGGCAGCCCTGGGGCTGTTGCGGAGAACAACGAGTAACTCCTTAAAACAATGTGTAGGCACTTCTGCAGTGCTGCTTCCATTAGACACAATGGCCAACATTCTGCACAGTCTAACCTCTGTGCTAGGAGGAAGCCACTGGGGCTGCTACATCTATAAAAGGCAGCCCTGTGGAGGCAGGCTGTTGTGAATCTCCTTAAAAACAATGCACAGGCAGTTGCTTGAGTTACTTCCATTGTACTCATTTACTGTTTTAAAGAGATTCACAACAGCCCCAGACAGTGCTGCTATGTTTACATACACAGTGGCCCCGGTGGCTTGCTAATACCAAGGTTTCACTGTGCAGAATGTCAGCCTTGTGTGGCTTTTGAGAGAGAGAGCGGGGCGGGGGGAGAGATTTGCTTTTCAAGTTTGGGCTGGTGTACCACAAAACTATACTAAGAATTAAGTCTCCTCCATTGCAAAAAATAAAAAAATAACTGAAAATCCTCTGCCCTGATTATAATTATGGTGACTAGAATATATCTCTTGTGATAAGATGATGTTTGTCCCAGTAACATTTGTTAAAGAATCTGTATGATGTACTAGAGATAATAGGTTCGAAGACCTTCACAAATTAGATGCTCCTCATGAAATGGCTGCTTAAGAACATCACATCATTGTTGCTCCTAATCAGTATTATCTACAGATCTGTTGAAAGGGCTTCAGATCTATTGGTGCAACAAGGAAAACACATTTAACTTTAACATAAGGAAATCTATTTTTATCTTGTATAAAAAAACAAGGCTTCCAGGGCACAATAAAAGTACATGATACAGCCATTTTGCTGAAACTAAGCAGGTCTAGGCTTTCTTGGTGCCTGGGAACCCCATGTATGCCACCTTGAGTTCTGTGAGAGAAGAAAGGAGGGAAATAAACAAATACTGTAAACCATTCTAGAAGCCAGGCAATTTACCATGGAGAAGGGACCCAAGGAAGAGAGGGGTACTGGGACAATTAAATAGTGCCTATTAGAAGAGTGATAGACTTGAGGTACTCCTGTGGTGTAAGAAGGAACTTGTGCCTTGCTGACACTTTTTTCTGGAAGGGCACAAATGTAATAACATCATATATGTGTGTGTGTGTGTGTGTGTGTGTGTGTGTGTGTGTGTGTGTGTGTGTGTGTCCTGCTGAAGAGAGAAGGAAGAAATCAGTCCAAGTGCCGAGGAGAACTATAGCTGTTAAAGACAGTTGTTGGACCACAGCTTGTGGAGATAGTGTATATGGTTATGAAGATTGAAATGAAATATTCATGTTTAATTTTCTGTTTAATTTCTCCCCCCGGCCTGATCTATTTCTTTTCAAAAAAACAGCCTAGTTCCCCAATAAACCACTACTATATGCCCACCTGCACAAAAAACTAGTTTCCACTGCACAGTTTTCTCCTGCTGCACAAAATAAGCCCACCTGCCTATTACAATAAGCCCTGGTGTACCCAGCCATCCTGTGTATTATGGCTGTTTTCTTTTTATATCAGTGGCAGCTGCCTACACCCTAATGGGACCTGGTTGCTGTTAGAAGAAAATCAGTATGGTGTTGATTGAATGCCACCAAATCAAATAATCTAATCTACCTGCCTACTCTCATTGAGGCAGATAGGTAATCTGTCTAATTTGCTATGGGTACCAATGCAGGGAAATGGCTTGACTACCAAGCCAGAGGTTGCCAGTTCGAATCCTCACTGGTATGTTGCCCAGACTATGGGAAACCTATATCGGGCAACAGCGATATAGGAAGATGCTGAAAGGCATCACCTCATACTGCGTGGGAGATGGCAATGGTAAACCCCTCCTGTATTCTACCAAAGACAACCACAGGGCTCTGTGGCCACCAGGAGTCAACACCAACTTGATAGCATACTTTACTTTACCTTTACAAATTGAATATTTCCATACCATCACCAATTACCTTGTGCAAAATTTCAATTTGTGCTTGGGCACAATTGATCAGAGTCATTCTTTTCTTTTCTTAGAATGTGCTGGGTGTCCAACATAGTGAATATATTCTTTTAATATGACCATTTTTATTCTGAGAGCCACCTGAAGGGTGCATTTTCATGAACGAAAGCTGTAATATAGGAAATATTCCTGAAAATTTTGAGGATTTGGCCAGTGGCCTGCTGAATCCTTAAATTACTCAGTTTTCCTATCAGCATGTTTGAAGAGCATTAAAAATGAACTGGTCTTCCATCCCATCTAGTGGTTCTTACTTAGTGATGCAGGTGTGGAGTAAAGTTATTTGAGATACTGGTATGCTAGAAATGACATGTTTGGTATAAGATTTACCAGGCATATTGGCATCTACCTTTTCATTTGGTATGCTTAGCTGACATTGTTCCTTGATCCTGTGTTAAGAAAAAACAGACCAAAGCTTTCCTTCCTTTGCTTTCCTGGAATAGGGGATCACAATGTACCATCAAGCTTATCCATTGTTTTGATGGAATGATTTGCATATTCTGTCTTTAATGCTTCTGGGAGGTGGAATCATATCATAGTTGTTAAACAGAATTTGTTAAGAGTTCAATCTGAAATTATAATATGTATTTTACAGGCTCTACACTTTAGATGGAAAACCTGTTGAGAATGGGTTGGATTTGGAAAATGGGCAGTTTTATGTCGCGGTTGGCAGAGACAAATTTAAGAAGTTGCCGTATAGTGAATTACTGTTCAGCAAGTCCACAGTAAGAAGATCTTATGGGTGAGTTAATTAGTACTCTGGGTTTTGCCATGTTTATCAACAAAAATTCATATAACCCAAAGTCTTATAGCAAGCATCCAGATTTGGGGTTATATCTTTTTGGTTGTGGCCCCTTGGCTTTGGAACGCCCTCCCTGAAGATCTTCACCATGCTCCCTCCCTCAGTGTTTTTTAAAAACATCTTAAAACACGCTTTTTAAAGGAGGCTTTATAATATCATTATTATTTTGTTATATCTGGTAGGTTCTTTAGCTTCTTTAGCTTTTTATAATTTTCAGTTTTAATTTGAACCTAATTGTTTTTAATCTGACTTTTAAAAAATTAATTTTATTACTTGTGTCTATCTTATTGTTATAAGCCGCCCCGAGCAGTATTGTACTGGAGGGATGGGGTATAAATATTTTAAATAAATAAATAATATCTTAGCTTATATTAGAGATAGGGTTTCCATAATTTGTGAATAGGATCCTGGTAACTTTAGGACCTTATAAATGTGAAGAACTAGACCAAAACACCACAACTGTCATTGCTGTTCACACATTATTTTGTTTGTCCATGTGGGAATGTACCTGGCAGTGGTTGGGATTATATGTATGAAAATGTACTGAGTATTGTGAAACAGAACCAAATCAAACAGAGGAAGAGTTTGGAGTTTTTCTTTGCCTAATGGATGGCAGGGATATGAGAACTACACTAAGCTAATCTAATCCCATTCATGGAGTGGTAGTTCTAAGCTTTCCTTTCTAATAAATCTGGAAGGTCAAGCATATCTCAGTTCAGGAGTTTCTTTTCTCTTTCTACACACAGCTTTCCATTATTTCTTGCGCAAACATGTTTTTGCCCAATTTAAAATTATTATATTTGTGGTGATCTTCAAACCACAAACAAATTCCCTTTAGCACTAATCTGGAACTCTTTTTAAGATGGTCATCATAGATTGTGGATAACTGAAATTGCTTATAGCATTTCAGTTATTTCATATAATGCTGGTCTGTAACTCATTTCACCAATGCACTATGTAACTAATGTAAAGCTTAATGTTAATGGGCAGCATCTAGACTAAAACCTGTGTAAATGAAAGATGCAAGGTGGCGGTGTGGGGGTGGGGAGAGTGATCTTCACTGATTCTACATTACATCTGCAGCCCCCTGTGCCTCCTGAAAATATGTCCCTGGCCTGTCTCTCAGAGGAAACAGGAGGATCAGCAAAACCACCCCTCTCCCTTCACAAGAAGAACATATTCCATTTAAGCTAATTTCAGTCTGAATGCTACCCTATAAGCTTATTGCAACTGTGTGTGGACCATTGCAAAATGTATTACATAATCACTTCCTTCCAGGTATCTTGGGAAAATATGAAGTTTATTGGCGGTACACTGGCTATTGAAGCGCAGTTGTGTTGAGAATGTTCTGAATATTTAGAATATTAAAATATTATTATTTGTTTCTATAGTTCAAAATCATCCTCACTACCTCCTGTTGGTGGATCTGGAAAGTCTAAGGGGAGTGTAAGTACCAGACATGATATGTATTTCATTCTGTTAACCAGTGCTATCAGGTGGATGTTTATTTCCTTGGGAATAAACACTAAAGTTTTCCTTCAGAACTTTAGTCCAAAAAAGTGCAATGACAAGAATAATGAGACAATTGAGTGTCCTGTCTCAAAGCCATTGAAACAATACCTTTGCCATCAAATACAGTACAGTATTCATGGGAGTTCCATTCTCCACAATTACTGCAGCTAAGGAAACTGCAAATACTGAGTAATTGTGCCTATGGGATTGCAGTGGTTAAGTTCCCGGAGGTCAAAAAAGGTACCAAAAATTGGTAAAATTGCCCTAAAATCATGGGGGAAAGTGCCCTACCATGCTCAGTATGTCCTGGCTGTCCAGCAATCCCCCTCCCCCACAATTTGCAGAGTTTTTGGCAAAAAATTGTGGTTTTTTCCTGTTCTATAAAAAACAAAAATGAGCCAGAAGTGGGTAAAATTGCTCAAAAATTGTGGGGGAAATTGCCCTACCATGCACAGTATGTTCCCAGCTGTCCAGCAATGCCCCCCAAATGCTGCAATTTGCACTTTGTCCAATGAAAAATCACACTTCCCCCTGTGGTTTTTTTTAATGAGCCAGAAAATGGCTCCCTTACACAAAATGGTGGGCCTCAGAGGTAATTTCTGCCCACCCCAACCCGTAGAAACACAAAAATTAACCTTTTTTGAGGGGGGCTGTTTTTCCCTGCATATACCAAGGTCGGGTGCCAATTACCCAACCACAGATACATGAAACCGTGGATGTCATGTCTGCGATTAATGAGGTTCTCCTGTATGTTGCTTTTTCACAATGAAGTCAAAGAAAATGGATGGCAAGATTACAATTTAAGAATATTGATAGAAAAACAGCATTTATATGTCTATATTACTAATAAGCTCTTTTTGAGTTTTAACAAATTAAAAGTTAATTTTTAATTTATTTTTGGTGGAATGAACATACCAGTCCAAATCTACTGATACAGGAGACACATCCTCTCCTCAGCCTCCAAAGAGAAAGGAAAAGCGTGGACAGGATCAGGACCCCAAAAAACCTGTAAAATCAAATGAAACTGTAAAAGTAGTGACCAAATCTTATGTTCTCTCAGATAATGGTAAGTACCTGAATTCCATACTATTGTGATGGGATCTGGAGGAGTAAGAAGTAGTGATAATCCTGGATGTAATAAACCCCTGTGCAACTCTTGCCTTTTTATCAAGGGCTAGTATAAATTTCCCATACATCTGCTACTTCTAAAGATGAGCATCTTAGTTTGTAGGGATTTTCTCAGTCTGATGGGACATCCCATTCGTGTTGGGATGCACCTCTTAGGTAAGGATAGGATTGCTACTACTAAAACCCTTTGCAATGGTGAACTTAAAAGTACATTCATGCAGTACAAATTGGAGAAATGTATTTGCTAAACAATGGCCAATATCCAGAGCAAGGAACTGCAAGCAGAATGAACACTATTGTTCTAGCACAAGAAGATGGCTTGGTTGCATTAATACAGATATTTGTGAAAGAGTGTTGTTGCACTATAGCACTTTTGCACAAAAGTTCTCATTAAAAAAACTGATCTGTGCCACAGTTGCACAGCCACAAGCAGACTTGCAGCTACATGATACTAATCTGGAATGCAAGCTCCAGACTTAGTGCAACCAACTAGTGCAACAGCATTGTACCAGCACAACCTCCTCCCCCGTGTGTTTTGCTGCTCTGGGTGTTGGTGAATGTAATTTTTATTATTGTCAGTGAATCCATGTGCATCATTCACAGCCTTTGGCTCACTTTATCCAAGAGTGAGAAAAAGATGAATTATATGCAGAGTGAAGTTGATTTGTGTTAGATGCAGAACATTACATATAGATCAAGATAAATTTGTGTGAGTGATTTCCTTCAAAGGCCATCATATTTCTGTGCCAACCACACCTAGTTCTGTTGCTGTAAATGAACAGGGGTATGGAATGAATGTAGAATCCCAGTCAGTTGCCACATGTTTTTCTTACCATGCTCAGTGGTTTTGAATGCCATTGAGAAATCCCAGCAGAACCTGGGAGCTTTGCCCAGCAGTAGCTCCCCTCAGCTGTATCTTCTTTGCTATATATACATTTCTATATTATTTTAAAGTCATTAGAATTAAGAAAACATGTACATCAATGAGGGCAAGTGGTACACTATAAACAACATTGTATGTCAGCTGTCTTTCATACATCTATGAAATGTAGACAATGAGCAGCATCCAGACTAGACTAGTTAGCCACCACTATGTGCTATTGGAATCAATAAAACAAATCAATCATGACTGACTTAGTCTGGATGCTGCTCAATACAGTCAAAATTGTTTGTTGCTTAATTCCATCCCTATATGTCACTTTTTGCTAAATACCAAATTAGTCCTACAGGGTTATATAATAGTGAACCAGTTCCTCACACTCTTTTTCATTTAAAACAACAGCAAAACCGTAAACCTTTGCATTATTGTACAATGGAAGTCTTTCATCACATTTCAGAAAGGTCCACGGTTTTAGTCAGGACATGTAATGCCTGCCCCAGTGTTTAGGTATTGTATGCTAGCTTTATTTATTAAAGGAAAATATGTATTTGAAATAGATTTAATTGGATAGTTTAAGCAGCAGGTGATAAAATAGTCCTTTTATTTTTCTCAGGAAAAATGTGTAACAATTCCTAAATGGCCTGGGGGAAATGTAATTATATATATTTTTTATTCTTCACAAGGTATTTGAAATGAGAGTTTTTCTACCTGCAGCGTAATAGCTTTCCTGTGCCATGTAAATGCAATATCATTCTGGTTAGCTATAGACGTAGGGATTTAATGTCTTTTTGTGCTTGTCATGCTGTGAATCTGTTGATAGGTGTTCTTCTGAAAGGTGAATTGTAAGATATTGATATTTAGGAGGATTTGAGCAGTAATTTTCAAGAGCTGACGTTTATATGGAACATGCATTTATTAATGATAACTCCTAGTAAGTGGTAGTCTCTTTAGTATGATAGGGAAGAGTAAAAAGTATCTCCACTCTTATGGTCTTGAACTACCTGGAATAAATTCTTAAATTTCTACAAAGCCTCCACACTGAGGGTTAAGAAGCTTTTAAACATCATAGAAAAATCTGGTTTCATTAGAAGCCAGCAGCAAAATAATTGGCTTGGTAGTTCAAGTCAGTGTGAAATTCAGTCTCCTCTGCTTTTTGGCCCCCATTGCCCCCTTGGGGGTTGCCAGGTCACAGTGCTGCAGTAACATTAAAAGCCATCTTTTGTCTGGGGGTGGGGATCGGGGCAATTGCCCTATGCCACCCCATTCCAGTAGTGGCACATTGATTCCTGCCTCATCTCCCTTGTCTTGTTCCAGCAGCTGCCCTCTGATCTAGCCGGGCCCTTGCAGTGTGCTCTTCTTGGCTGCACACAGTGGCAACTTTGGCTAGAAGGAATGAAGCCGAGCAGAGCACACCACAGGGGCTCAGCTGGCTTGGAGTGCAGCTGCTACAGTGGGAGCCGCACTCCAGAACTGGCAAAGGTAGGGACAAGGAAGCTCCAGGCAGGGTTTTCCATGTTGCTGCAACTTTGCCTTGCCGGGGGCCCATTCCCTCCCCTGATTTGTACTGGGCCCTACCCACCCTAGGGACAGCCCTGGTAACAGTAGAAACCACAAATACCAGAATTCCCATCAACATCTAGACCCAGTAGTCGTAACACTGTGCCTCTGTAGCTTCTTGACCAGCAGTCCCTAGACTTCCCAAACGTTCCTGCTTGCCTACTTTCTTTCTTTCTTTAACATATTTTTATACCGCCCAAAACTTACATCTCTGGGCAGTTTACTTGCCTTCTGCTAATAGAATACATCTATTAGGTTCTTGGCACAAATACGTAGATTCTGGAGAAACACGCAGGATTGAAGCTGTCTATCAGGCCAAATGGTCAAGCCAGAGAGACAAGCTCTAGTGGATGGGACAGTTTATGGTTGACTCTTGCATAGTCAAATCTCTGTGTATCCTGTACTTGTATACATCTATACTTTGAAACTAAAATGGGGAGGGGGATTAATCAGAGCCAAATTTGGAAGCATGAATAACCTACGTATCCCAGCCTAAATGTTGCCATGTCATGTTAGAATATCTAGAGGAGCAAATTGACTCAGATACAAGGACTTTTGCAATATAAGGGAATAAAGTTTATTTTTGCAGAGCTGGAACACAATGCAGAAACCAAGTATTTGGCAATATTTGAAATGGGAGTAAAGACAGTTCCCAGGGAGATTGTGGGGAGGGAGTGAAAGTAAAAGCTCAGATGGCCTTGTGACTGGTGGGCGAGGATGGTTTGGTGATAGAAGAGGAGGGAGATAGAGATAGTATCTTATCTCCTATCTTGTGAGCCAAGAAAGTCATTCTTATTGTGAAGATCCAAGAGTTCTGTCCACTCAGGTACTTCCAAGGTGGCAGTGAAGGATGAAGCAAAGACCACAGCTATGTCTTTCACTGTGGGTTGAAAGGCACCTTAAGTCTGAATCCAGTTGGTGGCTGGCTGACATTGATGCACATACCAACTTCCCAGGGAATACTGGGGATGGCAATTCAGGTCAATAATGTGAACTCACAAGGGGATGAATATTCATCACCTTGTGAGCTCTCATGATTGACCTGAAGTGACTGCTTGGGATACTAGAGAGAATACCTCAGGATGCAGGCTCAACCATGTGAGCTCATCTGAGGGAAGTTTTGGGTAAAGGTTAAGTTACTAAATGAAGCACTCAGACAGGTGAATCAGGCAGTAGAGGGGCAGAGTGACTGCCAAAATCTCACATTTGAACATCATATATACGTTTAGAAGCAAAATCTATTTATAGGTTTTTTCCCTTCTGGGGTCTCCTTTGAGTTGCAAAGATAGGAATGTTAAAAAACATAGGCAATACTTAAAGGTAAAGTGTGCCATCGAGTAGGTGTCAACTCCTGGCGACCACAGAGTCCTGTGGTTGTCTTTGGTAGAATACAGGAGGGGTTTACCATTGCCGCCTCCTCCCATGCAGTATGAGATGATGCCTTTCAGCATCTTCCTATATCGCTGTTGCCCGATTTAGGAGTTTCCCATAGTCTGGGAAACATACCAGCGGGGATTCAAACGGCAGCCTCTAGCTTGCTAGTCAAGTCAAGTCCCGCTGAGCCATTAAGCCACAGGCATCTGTTTATTTGCAGGATCAGGGGGAAAGGCATAGGTGGGGCGGTTGCTATTCAGATAGATTACCAAGATAAAACAACCCTGATACAGCAACATCTAATTAACTGCCTTAGAGCTTGCCTTGATTGCAATTCAGGGTGTAGCTACTTTGCCTCCCAGAACACACCTTTTGTCCTAAGACCCCTGTTTGCCTCAAATGGAAATTAAGCTTCATTAAAAATTCAAGGTCTCAGGTTAGGTACTTCTTCAGGTTGCATTATTAAGGTGAGTTGATTCATATGGAGGCTTGCTTTCCTCAGGGCACTCAGTGCTGGTCTCTGCCACAGTCTCAGTGTTAAATTCCAAAATGAAGGGAAGTAAAAGCCATTTCTAGTTGCTGACATTGGAGGGAGAGGGGAAGCTGTTACTCTCATAAAAGAGGCGAGCTACTCTGAGCCATGTCTGTACACTAGTTTATTTTGAGGATGTCTTCCTGAAGTAATGTATCCATTCACCTTTCTAAACTTTATTTTATTAGCTTAGCATATACTGATAAAATAACCAGTTTCCAACAAAAATGGGTAATGATGTTTGCTCTCAGTGGAGTTTTTCCTTTATCAATAGCATCAACTTTGAGCAGATATGTTATCCAATGTTTGTGTTTGTAGATTTAGTGCACAGAACCTTAGCTGATGCCCGCAGTAGTAAATAGAAGATTTTTTTTATTCTTCAGTAGGTAATTTATTCAGTGGGTAATTCATCTGTAATTATTCTGGCATGGGACACCTGCTTAGCTTCTTATGTGAACTTGCTAAGATTTGGGCTAGTATGGTCAGAGGCGTATCTAGGGAAAATAGCACCTCGGGCAAACACTGAAATGGCGCCCCCTGTCCAAGCATCTGACACCCATCTTTCAGATAACTTTACCATAATATCAGCTGAAAAATACGAGTCAAGCTCGTTAAACTTTTAATATTTCAAAAACTATTTAGCAGTGAACTTAGCCAGACCAAAAAAGGCTGGAAAACTACAAATTTCAGTATGCGGGGGCTCATGAAATACCCAAATACTATGTGGAGGTGTACTTGGAAAACTAAACAGAATTGCCTGTCTAATTCTCTACTATGCATTGTAGCATCACCATTACATAGGTTTTAAAATTCAATGGAGAATTTGACTTTTCCCAGATACTCTGTAAATAATTAAAGGATATACAGAGTAAACTGTGTCACTGCTTGAAATATATTCTAGTCTTTCAGAAAGACAGTTAAAATGAGAGCAAGAAACTCCCAGTGGGCCTTAATATTAAGGATTTCACACTGATTCAAAGACAAACTCACCATTAATAGCCATATTAGCAAGACATCACATTTAACACAATTGCCGAACCTCCTTGCTAAAATATTTAACTTATCCCTGAAATCGGGCTCTGTACCAGAGGACTGGAGAGTAGCAAATGTAACACCGATTTTCAAAAAGGGATCCAGGGGCGATCCGGGAAATTACAGGCCGGTTAGCCTAACGTCTGTTCTGGGCAAATTGATGGAAAGCATCCTCAAGGATAAAATTGTAAAGCACCTAGAAGAACAGGCCCTGCTGGGAGTGAGCCAGCATGGCTTCCGCAAAGGTAAATCTTGCCTCACCAACCTTTCGGACTTCTTTGAGAGTGTCAACGTGTGTGTGGATCAAGGTGATCCAGTTGACATAGTATACCTTGACTTCTAAAAAGCTTTTGACAAAGTTCCTCATCAAAGACTCCTGAGGAAACTTAGCAGTCATGGGATAAGGGGACAAGTACATGTGTGGATTGCTAACTGGTTGAAAGACAGGAAACAGAGGGTAGGTATAAATGGAGAGTTTTCACAATGGAGGGAAGTAAGAAGTGGGGTCCCCCAGGGATCTGTACTGGGACCGGTGCTTTTTAATTTATTCATAAATGATCTAGAAGCAGGGGTAAGCAGCGATGTGGCCAAATTTGCAGATGATACCAAACTCTTCCAGGTAGTGAAATCCGAAACAGATTGTGTGCAGTTCCAAAAGGATCTCTCCAAACTGGGGGAGTGGGCGACAAAATGGCAAATGCAGTTCAATGTTAACAAGTGTAAAGTGATGCACATTGGGACAAAAAACCCCAACTTCAAGTACCAGTATACGCTGATGGGATCCGAGCTGTCGGTGACGGACCAGGAGAAGGATCTTGGGGTTGTGGTTGAAAGTGTTGACTCAATGTGCGGCAGCTGTGAAAAAGGCAAATTCCATGCTAGGGATCATTAGAAAGGGGATTGAAAATAAAACGGCTAACATTATAATGCCCTTATACAAAACTATGGTGCGACCACACTTGGAGTACTGCATACAGTTCTGGTCACCACATCTTAAAAAGGACATTGTTGAACTGGAGAAGGTACAGAAGAGGGCAACCAAGATGATCAGTGGCCTAGAGCACCTTTCTTATGAGGCAAAACTACAACACCTGGGGCTTTTTAGTTTAGAAAAAAGACGTCTGTGGGGAGACATGATAGAGGTCTATAAAATCATGCATGGCATGGAGAAAGTGGAGAGAGAGAGATTCTTTTCCCTCCCACACAACACTAGCACCAGGGGTCACTCCATGAAATTGATTGCCAGGAGGTCTAGGACCAACAAACGGAAGTACTTTTTCACACAACGCGTGATCTACTTGTAGAACTCTCTGCCACAGGATTTGGTGACAGCCAACAACCTGGATGGCTTTAAGAGGGGTTTGGATGACTTCATGGAGGAGAGGGCTGTGGGCCACCTCCAGCCTCAAGGGCAGGGTGCCTCTGAGTACCAGTTGCTGGGGAGTAATGGCAGGAGAGAGGGCACACCCTCAACTCCTATCTGTGGCTTCCAGCGGCATCTGGTGGGCCACTGTGTGAAACAGGATGCTGGACTAGATGGGCCGTGGGCCTGATCCAGCAGGGCTGTTCTTATGTTCTTAACTCACTTATCACAAGAAGCAAAGGAAGAGCAAATGAATACAATCCTAGCTCATAAGCATAAGCTCAGTATTCACAAGCCCTGATTCTCTGTACATAGTGCCAATCTGAATATGTGTGAACTGTCATATTATTATTTTTATTATTTTGTTTAACTGTAGCCCCTTTGGGGGGCTTCCTAAAGGCTGGGGGGGTTTGCAAAGATTCCCCCTCACCCCGCTGGACTCTAGGGCCTCCCAGGGATCATTTGAGCATGCACAGTGGCCATTTTGCTTTTGGCAGCCTTTTTTAAAAAAATAATTTTACAAAATGGCGCCCCCTTCAAGTGGCGCCCGGGGCATGTGCCCTGCCTGCCCTGCCCTAGATACGCCCCTCAGTATGGTTCAGATCTAGGCCTGCAAAATCAGTGATGAATTGTTGTGGAATGGGCTGCCTGAAAAAGTGCTTGAAGGACCAAGGCCAGTTGTATATTTCATTCCCAAATTGAAATCTATAAACTCGCACATCAATAATCTTAGAAGCTTCAACACATCCCTGTTGCATATCCCCATTGCTTCTATTTAGTATTTCCCAGCAGTTCTACATGTATTTCTCTCTCCAAGCCATTGTTAAATGGTGTGAGAGAAGAAGTTCATATTTCATGAAGCACAATTTATGTTCCCTGCTTTTGAAATGAGTGCTAATATATCTAAAACACTGTTCTGTCATTGTACACATGAATAGTTGTGGTGGAGGTGTTCTTCAAAGTTCCATATTAATATACAGTGCGTAGCTGACATTCTCCAGTCTTTAGGGAAAGTATATCCATGCATAATAAAATAATAATAATAAGGCAAAAATCCTTTGAGATTTTAGAATACAGAAAGGCATTTAGTGCACATTACATTTGATCTGACAGTCATGGGGAAGAATCGGGTTCTGATAATTGATATTGCAATCCCAGGGGACAGACGAGTCAATGAAAAACAATTGGAGAAAATAACTAAATACAAGGGCCTTCAGATTGAAACTGAGCAGCTCTGGAAAAAGAAAACAATAGTGGTGCCAATATTTGTTGGTGCCCTTGGTGCAGTACCAAAAGAACTTGAACACCATCTTGACTCTGGGCATCAATAAAATTACAACACATCAACTACAGAAGGCCACACTACTTGGGACAGCACAAATACTACGACGATATCTTTAATTTTTCTTTAGTTATCCTAGACCCTTGGAAAGGGCCCGATAATTAAAGTACCAAATCCTGTCAATAACATCTGGTAGACTGTATGTAAATATCCTCCTCCTCCTCCTCCTCCTCAATTATAATATAATATATAAATAAAAATAATAAAATTAAAAATGCCAAAACCAAGAAGCAGAAAAAAATCAGTTTTCTCAAAAATGCTATATGTGAATGTAGGGTTTTTGTTTTTGTTTTACCATACAGATTTTTCTATATAGCCTATGCTGTTCTAAAAGGATTAGTAATAACAAATCCTTCATGTAATTCATTTGGACATCTACATTTAAATGATAATTGATTCATAGCCTGTTCATGTGCTCTTCTATTGTGCAGCAGCAACAAGAGCACAGGCTCAAATCATAGGTTCCACTGTCAGCACAAGAAAAACACCTGGACTCTTGCTGTGAGCACTCACCCTGCTGAGTGCTCTGCCTCTCCCCTCATCACCACTGTGCTGCTGGAGCAGTGCTGCACCAAAGCTCTGAGAAAGCCTGTGTTTGACCACAGCAGCTGTGATAGGAGGTAAAAATTGCTAGTTTAGTCCTCAAAAGTCAACAGTTTAGCTGTCTCAGTGTACACATTCTTCAGCCTTCAGGTCCTTACCATTTTTTCTGTAACTGGTGAGGAGGGCACCCTCAAAGAGTGGCTGCTGCTTAAAAGCCAAGCCAAGTACAGTTCCACAATTGTGGGTAATCACATGGCCCACCCCCACAGAAGACCAGCTCCCCATGCAGTAAGAGCTGCATTCTTACTGCATAGCGATGGGGCATTCTTATGCAGTTGCCAAGTCTGTGTTCACCCAAGCTGTGCTTGTTGCAGCCCTTCCTTTTCTCAGCATCAATTTTTATATTACCTTTGCATCACCTAAGACTGCATTATGTGGAACTCCCTTTAAATCTATAGAAAAAGACAATAGGTGTCTCAGTCTCTCAGAATTAACGGATAACAGGTAATAGTCTAGATCTACTCTACTCTGCCCTTCCAGGTTTCATATACATAGCTCAGGAGTTCTCAAAGTGCGTGGTGTACCTATCTTGGAAAGTGCATACAGCTACCAAGAAATGTGTATAATCCCTTGTTCCCACTGAATCTTGTGAGGGAAACTTTCTCTTTGACCACCTGCCACCCTCCACTGATCTATGTGGTCCCAGCCTAGCACAAGAATGAGCATATGTTGGTGAAAGGTCAGTCTTTGTTTTGTGCCAGTTACACTTGGGAAGACCTGAATGTTATTTTTATTTCCACTTAGGAATAGTAAATTCATAAGTTTGCTTGGGAGATGGCAAACTAAATGTAGTAGTAACGCTACCTTTTTATTTTCATGTGAGGAAACTGTTGTAAGAATTATCTGCCATATGAAAATCTTAACTATGACAGGGGAAACACTAGCTTCCAGTTCTTAATAATGCAGCAGTGTACTATTAGAGTTTATTCAATTTTATTACAGAAATATATTTGCAGATCCTGGGTTGTGATGTGAATATGAAATAAAGTACTGTTATATGTTATATGGGTAAGTTATGAGTTTGTCTCTAGTCTCTTAAACATATATCTCAAGGCTGTCTAGAATATTTGAATCTTTATTTTATTTATTTATTTATTTATTTTTATTTCTGCATTTATATACTGCCTTTGGTTAAAAGACAACCCCAAGGCGGTTTACAAAAGTTAAAACATACAATAAAAAGGCAATAAAAACATCAAGCTAAAAAGTATAAAAACATATAAAAACAGGCATAAAAACAATACAACAGATAAAAACACACAGAAGCAGCAGTAAAAATGATTATGTAAAAGCCTGGGTAAAAAGCCAAGTCTTTACAAGCTTTCTAAAAGCTGTGATGGAGTCCGAGGAACGAATGGCCACTGGGAGAGCATTCCAGAGTCTAGGAGCAGCAACAGAGAAGGCCATGTCCCGAGTGCACGACAGCCGGGCCTCTCTCATTGTCGGCACCCAGAGCAGGGCCCCCTCAGATGTCCTCATCAAGCGGGCAGCAACCCTTGGGAGCAGGCGGTCCCTCAAATTTCTGAGTTATAATTCACAGCTTTTAAAAAACATGAATAATTTTAACTGGGTGGTTATTAGATACATTAAATTAAAATAATGGGTGTGAAAAAACTTACAAAAGCCATAACAAACTTTATTTTTAAAATATTACAATTCTGTGGTGTGACTGTGGGGGAAAATGGAGGTGGTAGCAGGGTTTTCTCTAAAAAAAATTTCCATCTGTGTGCGGAATGAGTTTAGTTCTGGGCGGCAGTATCAAGGCACTGTGCGCATACGTGCATTCAGAGTGGGGCCTTCCTGATTCAAGCTGAATGGGATCTAAAATTAACCAAGCTGACATCAAAAAATGTGTATGTGCATGCCTTAGAGGGAACACTGCCTTTAAGTCACTCTAGATACCTTAGATACCTGCCCATGAGCCCTTCTGCTTTCATATTGACTGAGCTGCTTTAGTGTCACAGAATGCTTTGTAGGCAAATGCTTACGCGGGCTAGGAAGAGGGACCTTGAGAACTTGAGAAGCTACCTGGTGGATCAGATCAAAGGCTTATCTAGCTACCCTGCTTCACATAGTGACTAACTAGATGTCTCACAAACAGGAGATGAGGGACTCCCTCCTGCTGCTGTTCCTCTGCAGCTGGTATTCAGAGGCACATTGTGTGTGAACCTGGAGGCAGCATATAGCCATCATGGTTTGTGCCACTGCTAAACTTTTCCTCCATCAATCTGTCTAATCCCCTTTTAAAGACATCTTATCTAGTGGCAAACAGCACCTGTCCTGGGGGGATTTTCTGTAGGGAAAATGGCTTGGGGGAAAGGGTTTAACCACACACATCAAGGTCTTGATCTGGATCAGGAAGCTTCATGACTACTTTTGTTGGGAGGGCAGGGAGAGTCAGTAATTCCAGCCATGGTATCCAACATGTTTAACATCACATCTAGTTTGATTTTAAGACCCATTTGGTTCACAGAGTAAACATGCATAGAAATGGATTGTTACTGCTTAAAAGCTAGATGCTGTTAAGTGTATTGGGTTCAATCCAGTCATCTGTGAGTGAGCACTGCTCCCATAGTAGGTTTGATTAAAATCATTGTTATCAGGAAAAGGGATTTAAAAAGTGTTTGCTTCTCCTCTGTTGTGTTGACTTCATGGTAAATGAGTGTTTCTTTGTTTCCCAAGATATATGTCTCTTGTTTTCTGCCAGATACCATAGCAGATGCTACCTTGTACACAAAACTGCATCATTCTCTTCTGTTGTTTATAATTCTCTTGAGACATTTATAAATAGATTCCTAAAGCAGTTTCATAGTTTTTAGTAAAGCCTGGAAAGCAATCCTGTATCATTTCCATCCCTTTTAGGTATCTGTTGGATTTAATGAACAATACATTTCTTATGCTTTTTTTCTTTGAGGCAGCATCTGGTAAATTACATTGAATATTTTTTGTAGTTACATTAACTCTCATGCTTACATATAAAGCACACTGCCCCCTAAATACTACTGATTTCCATAAAATATTCAGAGCAGGCTGTTATTACTATGATTATTTTCTCCCTAATGCTGAACTTCAATCAGCTTCAAATTTGAAATGCATTAAATGGTTATGCATAATACTATCATTTGTACTGCAATAAATTTTTTATTGTTAGTGCCATTGCTAGGAAAGGAACTTATGCAAGAAACATTAATTTTCTGTGCTTAATTATTTAAAGTATATTGATTCCTTATTATTTCTTTGAATTTATAATTTACTATTTAATAAGTCACATAATTTTCTTGTTTATCAAAAGTGAACCAAATAGTTTCTACATTCAGATTCAGTTTATTACTATCATAGATCAATATACAGTCCTTAAAAGTGAATATCAATACAAATGTGTGTGTATATATACACATAAAATATGCAACTAAGAACTATTACATAAAATGAAATAAGATAACAATCAGTTAAGAGCCTGTATTAACCATCTCCAACACACCATGTGTGGATCTTAATCATAGCCATACAGAGTGTTGCTACCAGATGTGAGACATCGGTATATGTATCAAAGCGTTTCTATCAAGCTTTATGGAAATACTGGGCTAGATAAAGCAGGAAATGCTTTTTAGTACTTCTAGACACAACATCCATCAATTTTCAGAAGTTAGTATAGGAAGCGGTACTGTGCTCCAGATGGTTCATGTAATATCCCCATCCATTCTCCCTGTCCGTTGTAGGACTTCTTATTCAAAGGAGCAAGGCCAAACTAATTGAATATTTACTAGGTCTGTTTAAATGACCATCAAATGATGGGTAGGAGACAGTACTCTTTGACCTATTTATTCATGGCCATGGTTATCCATGGGAATACCTCCAGCCCAGGTTCTTCAAACTAGGGTTACCCAGTTTCTGTACCCTGGCCTAAACCAAGGTCAGAGAAAAAGACCTCCTACCTTGTTCTTTTGGTTGCGTGGACCCACTCTTTTCTATGCAGCTCTCTGCATAGGACCCACCCTCTTCTATGCAGCTCTCTGTTGTATTATATCTAGTAATTTTTCATGTTGAGAAGTTTGTCCCAGTAGGGATCCTTTAGAGCAGGGGTTCCCAATGTTGGGTCTCCAGATATTATTGGACTTCAACTCCCATAATCCCCTGCCCCAGGGGCCTTTGTTTGGGAATTATGGGAGTTGAAGTCCAATAACATCTGAGGACCCAATGTTGAGAATCCCTGCTTTAGAGGGTGTGAGGGGTGGTGTCAGAAACTTAAAGGGAGGGAAAGGAGAAGGGAGAAAATTGATTTCCCCCCCTGAATAAACCTTTAGTTAAATCTACATGAGATGTCTTTGTGTCTACGAGGGAGGCAGCTATAAAACATTTGGTGATGAGATTTAGAACCAGCTAAGTGTGTGATCGTCTAAAGTTTGTGAATGTCCCTGCAACCTCATTTCATTGCATTACTGGGCTGACATTTCTGAACTGCTTTCATCACTGCTGCTAATTGTTTCTCCAGCTTCCTGATCTGCACAAACCCTGAAGGTACTTTTTTCTTTTCAATCCTGGATTCTGTTGTTCATTGGATGCCCATTGCAGCATGGCTCAGATTCCACCACAATCTTTTTCTTCTTATTGTCCACCCCTTTTTCTTCTTATTGCTCTTCTCCTCTCTGGAAACAATGGAGGTCCTATTTCTGCAATTACCTCCTCACCATACAGATTCCTGTTTTTTATTCCAGCAAAGCAGAAGGCTACATTGTTTCACTGCCTGGGTGCTGAAGGCCAGATAATATTTAATTATTTGCCCTTTCCTGCCAACTTGGATGGGGATGCTAATTCTTATGAAGCTGCTCTTCAAGCCTTAGATGATCATTTCAACCCTACTTTGAATGTGATTGCTGAACGTCAAGTAAATAAGTTTATTGTTGTGACCACTGGTCATAACATAACATAAAAGAGAAATGAGGAAGAACTCAGCATACCATATAATTACTTCAACAGTCTAATTAAACTAAAATCAATTCTACAGTTTAGGACAGAGCATGACAGCTATACATTTCTTTCTAATTTTAAACGCAAAAGTGGCAACTTGACAACTGACATATGGAAACAGGTCAGCAAGAAGATAAGTCAAACATTCTGCATCCGAACCCTTAAATTTCTCTATAATCTGTTCCAGCATTTTTTTACCTGATCACATCAAAGATGGAACAGTGTAAAACATAGTGGATAATGTCCTCCACTTGGCCTGCGCCACAGGGGCAAAGGCATTGTTCCACTGGAAGTTTGCAGAATCTCCCTTCAAGATATGCTGTGGGCATAGCTTGGAAACATAACATTGTGAAATCCCTTCTCAGCGGAGCATGGGTAAAGTTAGCCAGATACTGTGAGAAGTTACTGTACTGTCCCTCAGTACACATTTATACAGATCTTGAAGGGTGGGACTTGCTCTCAGTGCAATGGTATACCCAGCTGTAATGTTTTCACTTTCTCATAGGAATTAATGGCAACCATTCATTTTTGAATGGAAGAAAATTAATGGGTGCATTCAGGGATGCTGTGAGGGTGAGGGGGTAAGCTTGTCCCCTATCCTCTAGAAACCTCAGTAATTGGTCATCAAATCTGCTCTCATCTATATAGTCTCACCTTTCTTCTGCATAGTCCCTTTCTGGGTTGTTTTTGTGGTTACAATAAAGTGTGACATGGTGGGAGAGTGGGATAGAATTTCTGGAATTGGCATATATATAATGTAACTTGGGCGACAGCTGGAGGAAGAGTTGTGACAAATCCGACCAAACACTGGCTAGAGCCCATTTTAGGGTCTACTGCGTGACGGTGGCGAAAAAAATGCTTTTTCTCTGCCTCCATTGCATCTGCTCAGTGCAGACCAGCGGAACTGTTTTGTGTAGCAAAGACATTGCTGCACACATCCCCCCAGGTAATGGGGGAGGAATCATCTACAGCCCATTGTGATCAGTTTGCATGTCACTTTGCAGATAAAGTCACTCGCATCCATGCTGATTTGGACTCCTGGAAGTTCCGACAGATGTGCCTCTGTTACCATCTGGTCCTATTGTGTTGGATTATTTTCTGTTGGTGCAGCCTGAGGATGTGGACAAGATCCTGGGCAGTGTGCGGGTGACTTCGTGTGCTCTTGACCCTTGTCATTCATGGCTAATAAAAGCTGCCAGAGAGGGTACAGGTAGAAGGTTGGAGGAGATCATTAATGCTTCATTAAGGGAGGGCAGTATGCCATCGTGCCTCAAGGAGGCCGATCGTAAGACCATTATTAAAAAAGCCCTCCCTTGATCCCTCCAACGCAGACAACTATAGACCTATCTCTAACCTGCCCTTTTTGGGCAAGGTGATAGAGTGTGTGGTGGTGTCGCAGCTGCAGAGGGTCTTGGATGCTATGGATTATCTGGACCCTTCTCAATCTGGCTTCCCCCATGAAACTGGGGGAAACTTTCCCCAGGACTGAAACTGCCTTGGTCACTCTAGTGGATAACCTACACTGGGAACTAGACAGGGGGAGTGCGTCCCTGTTGGTTCTGCTGGACCTCTCAGCAGCGTTCGATACCATCGACCATGGTGTCCTTCTGGACCGCCTCTTGAGTATGGGTATTGGAGGTACTGTGTTGGAGTGGCTCCAGGCCTTTCTTGAGGGGGAGGGTCCAGAAGGTAGTGCTGGGGGACTATTGCTCAGTTCTATGGCCATTGGCCTGTGGGATCCCGCAGGATTCAGTTTTGTCCCCCATGCTGTTAACATCTACATGAAAACGCTGGGAAAGGTCATCCGGGGATTTGGACTGAGTTGTCAGCAATGTGCAGATGACACTCAGCTCTATCTTTCCTTGTCACCTGATCCTAGGGAGGCAGTGGACATCCTGAATTGGGGGCTGGAGGCCGTGATGGGTTGGATGTGGGCTAATAAACTGAGACTTAATCTGGACAAGGTGGAGGTAATGTTGGTCAGTAGGAGAGCTGATCGGGATGAGGAGATTTTACCAGTTCTGGATGGGGTTGCACTCCCCTTGAAGGAAAAAGTATGCAGCTTGGGGGTATTTCTGGACCTGGCTCTAGGGGTGTGCACGGAACCGGTCCGGCACTGGGGTGGGGGGGTTCCAATAAAAACAGGGGGGGCTCTACTCACCCCTTCCAGTAAAAAAACGTATTTCTTGTACTAATTGGGCGGCAGGGTGCCGCCCGCTTCAATCTCCTGGCGCGGGCTCCTCGTATCCATCGGGGCGGCAGGATCGCTCCCAGTCCCTGCCGCCCCCTTCAAGTTAAGTCCCCCTCGGCTGGCGGCCGCCCCCTGAAGTTCCCCAGAGGTCCCCCGCCACCTCCTTCTTTCCAAAACTACCCACATTACCAGAGGACGGCAGGAGAACTCCCTGCCGTCCGCTCGCCTTGCCGGCTGGGCTGCAAATGGCTTCTAGGAAGCCTTTCGCGCACCGCGCGCGAAAGGCTTCCTAGAAGCCATTTGCAGCCCAGCCAGCAAGGGGGAAGGGGACGGCAGGGAGTTCTCCTGCCGTCCTCTGGTAATGGGGGTAGTTTTGGAAAGAAGGGGGTGGCGGGGGACCTCTGGGGAACTTCAGGGGGCGGCCGCCAGCCGAGGGGGACTTAACTTGAAGGGGGCGGCAGGGACTGGGAGCGATCCTGCCGCCCCGATGGATACGAGGAGCCCGCGCCAGGAGATTGAAGCGGGCGGCACCCTGCCGCCCAATTAGTACAAGAAATACGTTTTTTTACTGGAAGGGGTGAGTAGAGCCCCCCCTGTTTTTATTGGAACCCCCCCCCCGAACCAAAACCACCCCGTGCCCAGACCGGTCTGGAGGCCTTTAGAATGGCCTCCGAACTGGTCCGTGCACATGACTACCTGGCTCTGCTTTTGGAAGCTCAGGTTGAGGCGGTGACCAGGGGTTCCTTTACACGGCTTCAGCTAGTGCACCAGCTGCGTCCCTTTCTCAAGAAGGCAGATCTGGCCACTGTTACCCATGCCTTAGTCACATCATGGCTGGATTACTGTAATGCACTCTACGTGGGGTTGCTCTTGAAGAATATCTGGAAACTGCAGCTAGTGCAAAATGTAGCAGCTAGGGTTTTATCTGGAGCTGCCTGGTGGGATCACATCACACCCATTTTGAAAGAGCTGCACTGGCTACCAGTTTGTTTCCTGGTCCAATTCAAGGTGCTGGTTTTGACCTTTTAAAGACCTTAACAGTTTGGGCCTGGGTTACTTGAGGGACCGCCTGCTCCCAAGGGTTGCTGCCCTCTTGTCGAGGTCATCTGAGGGGGCTGTGCTCTGGGTGCAGACAATGAAGGAGGCTCGGTTGTTGTGCATGCGGGACAGGGCCTTCTCTGTTGCTGCCCCCAGACTCTGGAATGTTCTCCTGGTGGTTATTCGCTCGTTAAATCTTGGCTTTTTACCCAGGCTTTTATATGATTGTCTCTGCTTCTTTATATTTTGTAGTTTTTATGCTTGTGTTTTAAATCTTTTTAATCAGATTTGTTTTATATTTTAGCTTAATATTTCAATTGTGTAATTTTTATAGTCTTGTTTTTAATTTTTGTTGTAAACCGCCTTAGGATTGTTTTAATGAAAGGCGGTATATAAATTTAACAATAAATAAATAAATAAAATATTGTGTGTGTGTGTGTGTGTGTGTGTGTGTGTGTGTGTGTGTGTGTGTGTGTCTGGAACAGTCCACAGCTTTCTATTTGTTAAGTTATTCTCCTTCCCTCAAACTCACTACTTTAGCAAAGTGTTTTGTGAATCACCCAAGTCCCACCTTAACCAAGACCATGATTGCCACCTAATTCTTCTCTACTGGTATTCACTATTTATTAACCTCTGGTTTCCATCTCTCCCTTTCTCTTTCTCTTCTGTCCCACATAATTTAAATCATAAACCCTCCAGACAAAAACAATGTTATGGTGACATATTGTGTAGCACTTCGTTTGCTGTGTAAAATAAATGTTAAATGGTGGTAGCAGCAGCAGCAGTAACGTATTTTGTAGTTACATAATACGTCATTTTAAAACTTTCTGAAAGGTGGTATTCTTTCTTTTCCTGCTGGCTGCTAAGATCTCTGTTAAACAGCCCCTGCATTTAGAAGGGTGGGTTGTTTTTTTGTTTTTAGTAAAATAAGCAAAAATGATAGTAACCTGAATTGAACATTATGTGGGAAAATTTGAACAGTGCTGGCTTTTACAGGTGGTGATTAGCAGAGGTGTATCAAATTTCTCTCATAGGATATCTCATGCTGTATCTTAGTGTTGTAGCAATATGCAACTTTCTTTACTTATTTGCTTTCCTTCCTCTACATATATAAAATCCAACACACAAGCATATCTGATTAAAAAGTCAGAAGCTCGTGACATACAGTTTCAAACTCTAAAAGTATTGTATGTAAATATCAATAGGTGGTGTGTGTATATATTGTATCACATGAACTATCAATAGGTGTATATTTTTAATTGCTTTCCATGAAGCTCAGAAAGTGAATGTTTCTGCCCCTCTTTTCTAAACTTGGATTAGTCCAACAAATATGCCATTGGCATTGACTTCATTATTTTTTTCTTCTAAAATAATGTAATTTTGAAGAGTAGTCAGATTAACATTGTGATCCTAGGCATGTTTACCACTGTTTCAGCTGGAGCATACTCTATAGGCCGAATTCAGACATAACATGAAACCAGAAGTTGAAGAAACCACAGTTTCAGTTTTACACTGTAAATTGCACTGCAATTTTAAATTGTAAATTCCCTTCCAACCTCAGTTTACCAACCTTCAGTTCCAGGAGAGAAGAGCTCCTCCCTGCTGCTTGGCTGCCAAGACCGATTCCAGCAAGCTCCCATGGCCAGACTGTGGGCAAAGCGTCAGCACATCAGCAGAGTGGCCGCATTTGGCCATGATCTTGAAGAGGGTGTGCCGAGCACGATCATTCATTTTAGGAGCATTCGTGCACCTGCCCTCAGCTTGGAAAGGGCATTTAAAGCCAGCACTTCTTCAGACAGCAATGGCACCACCACCCTCCAAAGAGCCCTGCACCTAAATAGTCCTCACAAGCATGGTTTCGGGGTGTATGTGTCTGGGTTGTGTTTTTTTTTAATCCTCCCTGTTACTCAGGAGAGGGAAGGGAATATGAAGACTTCTTAGGAGGGGATATGTATATGAGGGAGGGCAAAGGATCCTGGGGGGATTTCAGTTGTGACCTAGGATGTTGTTGCAAGGGATCACCTTCTCAAAGCAATACATTCAGACCAAACCACACTCCTTCACTGGCAGCTTGCTGCTGGTGGGCTATACTTCTCATGAGAGGGCCAGTCTGCTGGGGAGGACCATGGGGCTGTAAACTCTAGGTCTCCCATCAGACTGCACCCTCATGAGTTGAACTAACTCAACAATCCCCCCCCGCTTGTGTGGGACCCCCAACTACCCCTAACAAAAAATGCTGTGATCCCCACTTCCCTGTGAAGCCTTGCACACAGCCAAAGGAGGTTGTGACACTCCATGTGTCAGAGCCTGGCCACATGTGTGGACAGGGGGAATACCAGGTGCATGGACAGATATTTAAACCCATTCAAAATTCCTGGGTTTGGTCTGGCATTGTACCATATGCAGATCTGCTGGCAGGGGAATCTCAGGAGTGGGGAGCCACATTCTCCAGAGACTCCAGGAAAGTAGGGTCGCCATTTCAAGGCACAGGCAAGGGTACACATGCCCACATTGGCATATGGGCTGGCAGGGGTCAAGCTTTGCCCACTACTTGGCAGCAGTTGCCAAGACAGGGAGAGCAGTCGCTGGGGTACACATCCCCGCGGCTTTACTCCATAGAGTAGCCTGGCTTGATATAGAGCCTCTGTGGCTTGACAATCTTGTGAGAGAGCGGTCTGTGGGATAAGGTTTTGTCATCACATATGAGAGATTTTGCTTGGCAATTCTCTCCCCTCCTCTCCAATGGTTCTTCTCATGAGTTGTGAGATGGTGTTCCCATGGCCTGGCACTCTCTTAAGCAAGCACTGTTCACCTCAGGCCAGCATCCATCCTCATCGCATATGAGGAATTGCTCCTTTCACTGGAGCAATTTGATCCTGCTGCTCAGCCCTGCTCATGAATAAAATTAAGGGAAACCCCAAACCCAAAAGGGGAAGGGGCTGAGTCCCCCTTCCCCAACCTTTATAGAATTTGGCTGCTTGAGAATCCCTGGTTGGGGCTGACCACGGGTACCCCCCCCCTGCCATTTGTTGTTCTCCCGGTGCTGCGATGGGATGCCTTGTTTATGTTGCCACCTGGAGTGTTTGTGCTTGAGAACATACATCATTGTTGCTTCATGGTCAGGGAGCAAAGCACATAGTTCCTGTCCTGTCATCCCATCCCATTTTCCTCCTCCTTGCCAGGTAGGGAGAACAAGGGACAGGGTGGGAAGAGGGAATGCCCTTGTGTGACTGTGCTGCTTGACAGGCTGGCAAGCTGGGGATGGGGCGTGGCAGCATTCCTGTTGCTGGGCAATTCCATAGCAGGATAGGTGACAATAGGGATGGAGAGATGGCCAGTGAGAAGCACCGCAGCCATGGAGCAACTGCATTCCTGGATGGGTCTGCGTGTCTGTCTCTATGATTGCAATTTGAAAATTGGCACGAAATTGTGGTTATGGCGGCCTCCGGGATCTGATGTAATGCTTTGGTAGCCAAATTGGTCACTTTCTGCTCGAAACTGTGGTTTCACGAATTTGGGCATACTTGAGTTCCAACCCTTGCCCCATTTAACTCCAGTTTCATGTTACTTTTTAATTCAACCATAATAGGTGTATTTAGGATTGTAACTGAAGTTATTTTTCTCTTTCCATGTAAAAATGCTGATACAGTTATAAAGTAAAACAAAATTTAGTGGATTTAAGATATCTTAAATTCATGAGATAAAATACCTTTAAGTGATAAGTCAAATTTGTCAAGCAATTTTCAGAATGTCTTTGGATGCAGTTCACCCATTTTACCACAGAGTGTCACAATTGGACTCTGCTTCTTTCTGCTTTCAGACGAGGGTGTTTACAAGGTTGGCAAAAAGCGATCTGAAATGCGGGGGGCTGTGGAAGTCCAGGAAGATGAAGAAACCCGAACTGAGGTCCCAGTGGACCAGGTAAACTGCACATTTTGAATACATTGCTAGTGTTGAAAATAAACCACCTCCTGATTCTTACTTTCCTCAGTACACACTTCTGCGGATCTGAAAAGCGGGGGCCACAGAAGTCCAGGAAGAGGATACCAAAATAGTGACCACCCCACATATCTAAGGGGAATAACTCATTATTTGTACGTGTTATGGTTGGGAAGAGATGGTAGGGAAGTGAGAAATATTTGTGATAGCTAGGATCTAGGGAAATTATTTCTTGATGATGACATTAGAAATGAACATCATCTCTTTCCCCATCTTGTTAATGTGTTTATTGCATGAGGCAGCTTACAGCAGCTTGTCTTGATTTTGTCTGTCTCATAATTGAGAGTATAAGTTTTGTATTTGCTAGGTATCTTCAGTTTTCTTGGGATACCTAGCAACTCCAGTTGAGTCACTGTAGCTGTAGGGTTTTTTTGTTATTAACATGTTTGAAAGGTGCCAAAATGACAGTCCTTTAGAATAGATAAGAGGCAGTAGCTTTGCAACTGAGCTTGGTCAGTTGTTCAAGCTCGGACTGGAGACGTATCACTCACAAATAGCTGTTCCGCTAAGAATGAATTACTGAGAATGGCAGGGAAGTTGGTTGGCAGTTAATTTTGGTTTTGTGTTACTGACAAGATCTCAAACTACTGATGTCTCTTCTGGATATCAGGCAGCAACAACTTCCAGTGCTGACTGAAAATCTGGTCACCTTTGCTGATAAAACACAACATTTGTGGGTATAAGACTATCAGTCTTATACCCATCTTATACCCATTTTTATTTAGGAGTTCAAATGTTATAACTAGGTATAAAATATTGTAAGATTCTGAGCACTTCTGTATGCTGCTGGAAAGGAACTCTCCAATCTGGTGGCAATGGAGAGCATTCCATGCCACTTGGAAAATTGGCTCCCATACTCCAGCGTGGCCCTCTTTGTGCTTGAGCTGGGAAGAGCAGCCAAGTGACATGTTGGTTGTGGCCCACTTATATGGGAAGTGTGTGCGTGCTGCCAACATCAGCTCTGTTTCTCTTACCTGCCTTTGGATGGTGCTGGAGTTCTTGGGGTGGATCTTCAGCAGGGGGTGGGCAGGAGGGAAAACCGCTTCCTTGTGGTCAACGCTGACTTACATATGAGCAGCTTCATTCCATCACCAACTTCAGTCTTCTGGGCTCCCTCCATTCCCCCTCTGTTATGGTGGCCTAAAATGTCATAGGTTCACTACAGACAGCCACTATTCAAAAGCATGTGAAATAAAGTTTGCAAGGGCAACAAATTGCCATGGATGGCTCAGCCTTTTTTTTTTTAACCTTCCTTGAAGTGCTCCTTATGCAACTTTGTGGTCACAGGGTGGTGCTTTGCTTCAGACATGGACTTGGCCTTAAGGGTTAAGTGAGTTGGGGCACTCTGCAATTAAATGTTTTGGGGGTCTCTTTGAGAGGCCCAGGGGTCTCTTGAGCACCCTACCTATGCCAACACTGGAATGGGATTCAGCTGCACTCCCAGGGTAATTGTGAATGAGCACATGACCCACCAGTGACAGGCTTCTGCCTGCACTTTTCTTTCCCAGTCCCTGTCACTTCTCAGCTTGTAGACTGAGGGTTTTATTGCTAATGTCCCTACTCTTATAGGCTAAATTAATATATATACATACAGCTCAAACAGTAACAAATACTAATCTAGCTAATGAGAGCCAGTGTGGCATAGTGGTTAGAGTGCTGGACTAGGACCAGGGAGACCTGAGTTCAAATCCCCATTTAGGCATGATACTTGCTGGGTGACTCTGGGCCAGTCACTTGTCTCTCACCCTAACCTACTTCACAGGGTTGTTGTGAGGAGAAACCTAAGTATGTAGTACGCCGCTCTGGGCTCGTTGGGGGAAGAGCGGGATATAAAATGTAAAAAAATAAATAAAAAATAAATAATAATAATATTCATAAACCTTATAGAATCCAGCTATATGGATACACTCTTAGAATTCTAAAGGCAACAAGACAAAACTTAGCGATTGCATAAGAAATGTTGTCATCACTATCAGATAAAAGATAGCTAACATAGAATTCATCTGGACAGCCAGGGTAATTTGCTAGGAGGGGCACTATTAATTCATAACAAATGTCCATTTATAAACTATAGTATAATAGCACATGAGATGATGTCAATAGATCAACATAAGAGTTTGGGGTGCTTAGTATACCCGATTATCTGCATTTTAGAAAAGTTAATCTGCAGAGCATGATCTTTACAGTAAGAAGCGAGGGAATTAAGCACTCTTCTCAGGCTAATAAGAGTCTATGATAGTATTGCTAACTGTGTGTGGATTGCTAACTGGTTGAAAGACAGAAAACAGAGGGTAGGGATAAATGGAGAGTTTTCACAATAGAGGGAAGTAAGAAGTGGGGTCCCCCAGGGATCTGTACTGGGACCGGTGCTTTTTAATTTATTCATAAATGATCAAGAAGCAGGGGTAAGCAGCGATGTGGCCAAATTTGCAGATGATACCAAACTCTTCCGGGTAGTGAAATCCAAAACGGATTGTGAGCAGCTCCAAAAGGATCTCTCCAAACTGGGGGAGTGGGCGACAAAATGGCAAATGCGGTTCAATGTTAGCAAGTGTCAAGTGATGCACATTGGGACGAAAAACCCCAACTTCAAATATATGCTGATGGGATCCGAGCTGTCGGTGACAGACCAGGAAAGGGATCTTGGGGTTGTGGTTGACAGCTCGTTGAAAGTGTCTATTCAATGTGCGGCAGCTGTGAAAAAGGCAAATTCCATGCTAGGGATCATTAGGAAGGGGATTGAAAATAAAACGGCTAACATTATAATGCCCTTATACAAAACTATGGTGTGACCACACTTGGAGTACTGAGTACAATTCTGGTCACCACATCTTAAAAAGGATATTGTTGAACTGGAGAAGGTACAGAAGAGGGCAACCAAGATGATCAGGGGCCTAGAGCACCTTTCTTACAAGGCAAGACTACAACACCTGGGGCTTTTTAGTTTAGAAAAAAGATGGCTGCGGGGAGACATGATAGAGGTCTATAAAATCATGCATGGCATGGAGAAAGTGGAGAGAGAGAGATTCTTTTCCCTCTCACACAACACTAGAACAAGGGGGCACTCCATGAAATTGATTGCCAGGAGGTCTAGGACCAACAAACGGAAGTACTTTTTCACACAACGCGTGATCCACTTGTGGAACTCTCTGCCACAGGATGTGGTGACGGCCAACAACCTGGATGGCTTTAAGGGGGGTTTGGATGACTTCATGGAGGAGAGGTCTATCAATGGCTACTAGTCAGAGGGCTGTGGGCCACCTTCAGCCTCAAGAGTGTGCCTCTGAGTACCAGTTGCAGGGGAGTAATGGCAGGAGAGAGGGCACGCCCTCAACTCCTGCCTGTGGCTTCCAGCGGCATCTGGTGGGCCACTGTGCGAAACAGGATGCTGGACTAGATGGGCCTTGAGCCTGATCCAGCAGGGCTGTTCTTATGTTCTTATGTATTACAGCATCATCTGCGTACAAAAGCACTGCTATAGGTTTAGAGGCTAATACTGGAGAATGAAAGTCTGAATGAGTCAGAGGGGGTACTTAAACAATGATGTCTGAGAGAAGATTCATAGATTTGGTTTGAAGTAGACCCCAATATTGAAATTTTAAACTACATAGGAACACAAGGAGTTCAGTATTAATGCCACTGATGAAAACTGTGCACCGCGTTTGGCTCAAAACATCAAATTGTTTAAGTACCTCCTTGCGCTGTGCCACACCATGGGAGTACAAGCTATATGTGGAACAGTTTATTCTGCACTATGGATACAGAAGCTTCTTAACTCCCTTGAAGCTTAGGACTCCCATTGGGACACCCTTTTTGGACTTTTCAAATATATACTTCACATGTTTACAGATCTCTCTATATAGATTTGATGGGTGTGTCCCCCACGCCCGGAGAATATATTTTGCTTATTGTCTTCGTATATATATTTTGTCCGGATTTATACAGGTTTTATTCAGATTACTTTTAGATCATATGTTATCTAGCTTTTATGAAGTAAGAATACAGATTTGTGATTACAGATCATTTTAATCCTAAATATAAATGTATTAACAAATAGAGATAAAGGTACAGAACATAGATCTGTGTTTAGGGGTTCTTTGTTAATCAGTATACTTTCTGTGAGACTCTACAAGGTTTTGTATAGCCGCGAGCGTAATGATCCTGTGCCCATCATAAACTGTTCCATTGGGGAACTGACTAGATTTATCAGACAAGAGAGGACCTCAAGTCTTTGCATTTCCAACTGGGTTGCTGGCACTTTGAATATCTAAACTCTTTCTTCAAGGAAAGAAAGGCTGGGGCGGCCTGGAGAATCTGAACCCCTGACTGGAGTCTGTGATGGACTAGATGTGAACAAACAAGCTGAAATTAAATCTGCACAAGACAGAGGTGATTTTAAACAGGATCATAAGAACATGTCCAGCTGGATCAGGCTCAAGGCCTATTTAGTCCAGCATCCTGCCTCTGGAAAGCTCACAGGCAAGTAGGGATGTGCAAACTGGTTCAAATTCGAACCGGTTCGATTTGATGATTTGAATTCGAACCGAACCAGCCATCAGGTTCGAGCTGCGGATTTGAATTCGAACCAAACTGGGGGTGGTTTGTTTTGAACTGGTTCGAACCTCCAAAAGTGGGTGGGGTGGTAGCTGGCACCTTCCTTATTCCCTATGAGGAGTTCAAAAATACTTTTAAAATTCACCAATAATTGGAGGAGTGTCCGATTGCCTTGGGGTTTTGTGGGTGGTAGGCACCCCTGGGTGCTTACCACCCACCCCACTTTTGTGCGGTGCTCCACAGTAGGGGATAATGGACTGGTTCAGGTCCCATTATACCCTATGAGAAAGATAATTAAAATATTTCAAATATTCATTAAAAAAATCATAAGAGTGTCTGATTGCTTCAGGGTTTGGGTGGTTGTTGGCACTCATGGGTGCTCCACAATCGGGAATAATGGGCTGGTTCGAGTCCCATTATACCCTATGAGAAAAATAAAAATAAATTTCAAAAGCTCATAAAAAATTGTACGAGTGTCCGATTGCTTTGGGGTTTGGGTGGTAGGTATCCATGGGTGCCAGCTACCACCCCACCCACTTTTGGAGGCTCTAACCAGTTCAAACCAGTTTGAAACTGTTTGAATTCAAATCGAACCAGGGGGATTTGAGCAAAACCAAAACTGAACCTCCCCCTCCCGGTTCAAACCTGGTTCGAATTTGAACCGAACCAGACAAACTGGTTTTGTGCACATCTCTACAGGCAAGAGCTGAAGGCATGCCCTCTCTCTTGCTGTTGCTTTCTTGCAACTGGTATTTAGAAGTATCTTGCCTCTGAGGCTGGAGGTGGCCTATAGCTCTCAGACTAGTATCCATTGATAGACTTGTCCTCCATGAATTTATCTAAGCCCTTCTTAAAGCTATCCAGGCTGGTGGCTGTCACCAAATCTTGTGGTACAAAATTCCATAGGTTAATTATGCATTGTGTGAAAAAGTACTTCCTTTTGTCGGTCCTAAATTTCCTGGTGATCAGTTTCATGGGAGGACCCCTGGTTCTTGTATTATGAGAGAGGAAAGAAAATTTCTCTCTCTCCACTCTCTCCCCACCATGCATAATTGTATAGACATACCAGTGATTGAGTGTCAGCCTGGGCTCGATAATGTTGCATTGCCTTTGAAGGATAAGTTTTTCAGCTCAGAGTTCTCAAGTTTGCAGCTTGGAGGACCCAGCTTTGCTTCTGAATGGTGACTCTGGCCATGCATGCCTTTGCCCAGATCTGGCTTGTGCGCCAGTTGCCCCTGTTCTTTGACTGGTCATACCTGGCCATGTTTATCTATGCACTAGTTACATCAAAACTGGATTATTGTAACATGCTGCCCTTGAAGATTATTTGGACACTTCAGCTAGTGCAGAATGGGATTATGAAGGCGTCTTATGCTGAGTCAGATCATTGGTCCAGGTAAATCAGTGTTGTCCACACTGACTGGCTGCAGCTCTCCATGGTTCAGACAAGTATTTCCCAGCTCTGCCTGGAGATGCCAGGGATTATACCCAGGATCTTCTGCATGTAAAGGATGTGGTCTTCCACTGAGTGACATCCCAGAATGAGTTGACTCCCACAATGATTGTTCTGGGTGACTTCAACATCCATACTAAGGCTGTCTTGTCAGGGGCAGCTCAAGATTTCATGGCTGCCATCACAACCATGGAGCTGTCCCAACACATTGTGGTCCAACACATGAATTGGTGCACACTCTGGATCTGTCCTCTCCCCCCACCCCACTCGGGCAGGAGGGTGGTGATTTGAAAGTGGGGGAAGTGTCACCTCTGCCCTTGTCATGGTCGAATAACTTCCTTCTGAGGTTTAGAGTTTTAATGGCTATACCACTCTGCAAGGGTGGGGGACCTATTAAAATGCCCCCAGAGGCTGATGGACTCCAATGGATTCCTGAGGGCTCTGGGGGATTTTCCAGCCGGTATGGCAGGTACTCCTGTGGAAGCTCTAGTTGCTCCCTGGAATGGAGAGATAGCTTGGGCGGTTGACACGATCACGCTCAAGACCCTCTCCTGCAAAACAGAACTCATGCAGCACCGTGGTATACACATGAGCTGAGAGTGATGAAGCAAGCTGGGAGATGGCTGGAACGCAAGTGAAGGATAACTTGGGCTGAGTCTGAGCAAACATAGGTTAGAGATCATTCTCAAGCCTATTCTGTGGCAGTGATGGGACAGAAGAAACATTTTTTCTGTCCACAATTGCATCTTCTCAGAGCCGTCCAGTGGGCCTTTTATAGGTGCTGTGGGCCTCTTGAAATCTGGCCCCAGGCAAGATGTGTTAGAACCCTTGTCTGTGATGCATTGACACAGCACTTTGAAGGTAAAGTTGCTTGCATTTGCCAGGAGTTGGACTCTGCAGCTGATGCAGTGTCATTGGGAGAGAGGTCCAGAGTATCACCTGGTCCAGTTTTGCTGGAAGAGTTTCAGTTATTGGTGTCTGAGGATGTGCACAAGGTGTTCAGTCAAGTTTGTCTGATCACCTGCATGCTCGACCCTTGCCCTTCATGGCTTATTAAATCTAGTAGGGAGGGAACCTCCCCATTGAGGTTTTCCTGGCTTCTTCATTTTGTTCTTTTAGACTCCAGGTGAAGACCTTTCTGTTTGCTCAGACTTTTTAAATTTGCTTTTTAAAATTGATTTTTTTTTAAAAAAACAAGTTTTTAAATTGTTTTGTATTGTCTTTTGGGGTATGTTGTGATTTTATGTGTGTTATATGTTTTAATTTGATGTTTTAGTTTTATGTTGTGAGCCACCCAGAGAAAGGCTTGTTGTTGTTTTTGTCCCCATCCCTAAATGTTGCAACTAGATTTTGGAATGGTGCTAAGTTTTGCAATTATGTTATGCCACTGCCATATCAGCTGCATTGGCTACCGGTCCATTTTCAGACACAGTTCAATGTACTGGTTGTTATTTTTATCATCCTAAGTGGTCTGAGACTAAGCTACCTAAAGGATAGGCACCTGAAAAGCTAAAAAATAAAATAAGGAATGCATGGTAAGACCTTAATAAAATGACATATTGCATGTGTCAGAACATTAACAGTGTTACAGAGTACAGAGTAATGTATTTAATTTATTAATTATATTTATATACTGCTTTTCTAAGCAAGTTGTTTCCAGAATTCATGGGTAGCATTCAGACTGCTTAGTTAGTTATGATTAAGTTGCACTGAAATTAATGGGACTTAAGTTAGTCATAATGTTCATTTTGACAGAGTTTTTTCAGAATGGGCCACACCTACAAACCTGGATACTCAGCTCTGCAAGGATTAGCCTCCCTCCCTCCACCTGCAGGGGCTAGGGAGAAGTTTTGGCTCCAAAAACAAGTTTCATGGGAGTTGTGGGTCCTACCACAGTGGAGTCTGCTATCTTACCTTGCAGGGCTGAAAACTGCATCCAAGAGACCTGAAATGTGAAGTCAACCTCCTGTCACTGTGTAGTCTGTCCACTGCAGTCAGTGACCCTGCCCTAAATAAGAAATGGATCTTTAAAATAGGGAACAGGTAGCAAGCATACTAAAGGAACATTTCTCTCTACCCCCTAAAGGCATCTAATGAGCCTCTTGAATGTTTCACAGGTCTCTGAGGTCTGATTAATGGAGGCATGTGAGAGGAACTTTTTGTATAATGTCATGACACCTACCCAGGCAGTGGAACTTGCTACTGTGGGTTAGATTCCCCCCTCCCCCGGTCAGTATTCAGGTGGTGTTTAAAAATGTTACAACAAGCATTTTAATGATTGCTTTGCTGCTTTTGTTCTCTTTCTTGGGTTGGCTTGCTTTTGCTGTTGCATTTCTAGTGTTGTGCTTTTTAAATTTTTTTACTGGTATGTGTTCTATTTGTATTGTGTGTTTGGATTGTTAGCCACTTTGGTCAACTCTGTTTGAGGGGGAAAAGCAGGAGACAAATGTTTTTGCATAAATAAAAATAAGTAAATCGCATTCTCCAGTTGCTAGAATGTATGCAGAGGTGTATGTTTAAGGAAAAGCAAGTTTAGGCATCAAGTACTTTGATATCAGTCACATGGTATTATAAATACAAACCAGCATTTAATTTAGGGAAGGATCAATTTCTTTTCATTTTAAATATTCTAAGTACAGATATTATTCAGCTTTTGATTACTGTGTTCAAATTGTAGCAACATTTTAAAATGAGTTGGAATATGAGCACAAAATCATTCCAGCAAACAACTATGAGTAATGCTTTCACATTCAGAAAAGTGTTTTTCCTTCTCAGTAATGGGGTATGAAGTAATCCGGAGACCAGATTAGAAGCTTGAAGCAATATAATGATGAAAAATATATGATCCTGAAACTAATATTAGTTTAATTCCATAGTCATTTGTTCAGACCAATAATACTATTTGTAGAGCAGATCCCGAGTACTTGAAACATAAAAAAGAAGAGTTTATGCTGCCCTCTCATGAATGTTTTATTGATGGCATCATAACTATATGGATGTACTGGGAGGATGCAGACCAAATGGACCTGTGAGACCACCATGGGAATCTTGGCTGTGTAAATAGATTGGGAGCCTGTGAATTTTATGGCTGTTTATGGTATCATGATTGAGTAAGCATTTCAAACTTTGTGTGTAGTGCTGTCTTTATTTCTCAGACCATAAATGGTGGAGGCAGTGGCAGCAACAGGGCTGGGGATAGTGGCAGCACTAGATGAGTTTTCAGCAACTGTAGACGAACCTCTCCAGATAATCTTAACAGGCAGTGGGGCTCATGGCGAAGAAGAGATTCTCTTAAATACCCAGGGCCTAAGCTGTTTAGGGCTTTATAGGTAATAACCAGCACCGTGTATTTTGCCTGGAAACTTATTTGCAGCCAGCATAGTTCTTTCAACATAGGAGTAATATGCAGAGACACTCTAACCCCCAGAACTTGAGTCCCTGGTCCGTGGCCTCCAAATGGCTGGGGGGCCTCTGGCAGCCACTCCATGCCCTCCCTGCCAAACCTCCATATTTTTTTCCAAATACAGCAGCCACGCGGCCAAGGGATGGCTGTTGGGTTGGTGAGTGGAGCAGTCCTTCTCCGCTCTCCCCTATCCCCCATCCTCTATCCCCCCTCCGGTGGTGGCTGGAGCAACACTGGGCCTGTCCACTCAGACCAGTGTCTTCTGCCGACTGCGAGGCATGCCTTGCAGTTGGTAGAAGATGCTGGCTCAAGTGGACAGGCCCAGTTGTGTCACCGCCAGAGGGGTGAGAGTGGAGAAGGACTGCTCTACTCACCCCCGCCAGCCATCCCTCGGCCATTTATAATTAAAAAAAGAAATGGAGCTTTGGTGAGGCCCCCAAAAAGTACGTTTTAGGGGGCCTTATGTGGGGATGGGGGCTCGTGGCTGGGAGGTGCAGACACCCAAATAACCTAGGTGCACCCCTGGTAATATGGTCTCCTAGATGACCCAGAAACCAACCTGGCTGCTGCATTCCAGACCTGACCAACTGCAGTTTCCGGACTACATACAAAGGCAGCCCCACATAGACGACATTGCAGTAATTCAGGCTAGAGGTTACCAGCATATGTACCACCATTTTGAGGTCGTTCATCTCAAGAAACAACCTTCCTTTGGGCACCATATTTCCCCCAATGGAACAAATAGCAGCTTTGGGAGGATTTAGATCAGGAAAATGGTGTGGGAGAAAAGCAATAACCTAGTGAAGAAGATAAAGAACAACTATAAACTTGGAACAAACACATCGATGGAATGGTTGCCAGAACTGGTGCTCCCAAAATATATCAATACAATCTTTATCCTGGGGAAATTTAATTTATTTATAAACCAACTCAATAAAATTGCCTTCCAGTAACCTCCTCACAAATTGAAGCAAATCTTGGACTCAGTGGCTCACAACTAGACACAGAACCATTTCTATCCAATATGCAAACCTGCCCTCAGGCTTTCCTTTTTACAATAAGTTTGTACCTCTCATTGTGGCAGAGAAGATCTGACAAAGACATGGTAGTGTGACGTCTTGTTATTTGGGGAGGTTCCTGGTATTAAAAGACTGCTGAGATCTTTTGCAAACGACCATTCCCAGAATATGCAGATTGTGTGCAAGTTTGTTACTAAGGTTTTAACTTTTTGTAGTAATATGATTTGAAGTAAAAATAGTGTATCATTGTGTAGCCTCTCTGTGATTATAGCTCATCAAAATTAATAGGACAACCACACCTTTTAATTTACTTGCTGGCATGGGAAACTTATACTGTGTTCATTGGAGTCAGCAGGGCACCAAACATCTCTTTCTTCTAGAGCCAACATTAGCTAGATGGATTGAGACTTATAACAAGCAATTCAAGAAATATACATTGAGTTATCTGTTTGGCCTATGGCTGCAATAAAAGAACTACTACTACTACTACTACTACTACTACTACTACTACTACTACACTGAGTTAAATCCTGTGATTTTTAGGCACAATATTGCCCCTTAATGATCTCTATCTCTGGATCCTTGTGCATTGAAGTTTGATGCCTATTAATGGCTTCCCTATCAATCTGTCCTTAGGAGGTCTCTGGATCAGGTTTCTAATTGAATTCACAATTAGAAGAGACTTGTTTGTTCTCAAGAGGCTCTATATAGAAATAAGTCTTGTTGTTCAAGCATATAAAGTACTTTCCAAAGGATTGCAATGACTAATTGCTATAAAATGAACTAATCAATAGACTTGTTTTACAGCCGTTTGTAACATCTTCTAGATTAGAAGAAGTGGATCCTATCTAGGGCTCAGTGAATTTGATGATATCTCAATAATACTGGTCTTGACTGGCCAGGTACAGAATGGATTTTCTTTCTATAATTTAGAAGAGGTGCAAATTTGCAGAGCTGGCTTGTCTGCTGATTGATGGTGTGGTGACATGCAGAGCTCTGTACTTTTGTCTATTCTGCTGCTTTGGAACACGCTCCCTGCTGAAACAAGTGCCTCCCCATCTCTGACAACTTTTTAAAAGTCTTTAAAGACATACCTATTCACCCAGGTTTTTAATTAAATATTGTTTTAACAGTTTTAACATTTTAAAATGTTGTTTTAAAATTAAAATTTTACTTTTACTATATCATTTATTTTGTTTTAACTGCTGTGTTAAGTTTTCTCTTGTCATTTATTCTAACTAATGTTTTTAATTTTTTGTTTGCTTGTTGTAAACCGCCTAGAGATGTGAGTTTTGGGCAGTATAGAAATATAAGATGAAATAAAATAAAATAAAATAAAATAAATTTATTCAGGGTTATCCCAAGTGTGGCTGCTCCTTTGCTATAAATATAATAAATCGGTTCTCACAATTTGACAATCGTAGTTATGCCACTGAATGTCAGGCAGCAGAGGGAGACAGTGGCATTGCGCTCCTGATTCCTGGTTGTCTTCACAGTGAAAGGGAGCAGGAAGAAGTGATCACATGGGAGGGATCCATTAAGGTTGCTCAGCACAGGCAATAGACATCAGCAATGGTAGATTCGCAGTAGAGTGGTTGATGTCAGTTGCCTGTATCAGCCAACCACAATGAACGCATGATAAACCCTCCCACACAATCACTTCCTGATCCATTTCAATGTTCAGACAACCGGGAATTGCAAGCATGTGCTCCGACTCTTCTCTCTGACCTCAACATTCGGTGGCATAACTACATTTGCTGGATCATGAGAACTGGCCCAATGTTAATGGTTTTTTGTTTTTTTTAAATAAGCTGCCTCCAGTTTAAAACATCAAATGTTTAATAACAATATTAAAACATATTGAGACCACTGAAATCCTATTTAAATCTTAGTCATTTATTAATCACCACCCAGTTACTGCTGCCTTTTAAAATAAAGTATTTGGCCCCTGCAACCAAAATCAGAAAAACAAAATATACAGAGTGATAGGGCTAAAATATGCAGTGTCTTAATGACAAATACATAATGTTAGATTGAGAATAATTTTTTTATGTGAGAAGAAAGCTACAGCAGAAATTGTTGATCTTTATATACCACCAAATAATCAGACACACATACATTTCAATACACATAGAAATCAACTACAATCGATGTGCTAGATAGCACTGAAGAAATCACTGTACGCATTTCAGTAAAAGTCATCTTCAGCAGCAGTTACAAATACTAATTCCATACAGAGTGATAATATCAAGAATTAGTGAAGTCAGAGTTGCTTCTCTAGTAGTAATTAGTCATCTAAATTCTTCCCTGTTGTTCATCTGACTAATTAAAAGTTCCTTCAGTCTCTGGCTTGTTACTGCCCTGCACATCACTCCTCTATTTAGTTTGCCAAACTAGTTTCTGGAACCGGTGGATATCTTCTACATGTATTGAACTTGATTTCTTTGTGTTTTGATGCCCATATGTGTTTGATTCTTTTATTGTTATAAAATTTCAACACTGTTTTGTAGGTATTTATGTGAGAAGAATACAAACCCGGAGAAAATAATTTCTTTCCATTGGAAGTGTTTAGATTTCATAAACAATGTAGTAGGCAGGTGCTCCATTGTCACTTAACAACCCTAACTAGTTTGGGAACAAAATGTTTTTTTGTTCTGCAATGCATTCGGCATATATATAGTACATTATTTATTGGGAAGTTGCGGCTGCATTTAAGAGGTGCTCATTTCTTCAGAATTAAGTGGTCTCTGAAGCTTTATTCAACTCCTGCTGTTTGTATCTGTAAGGATCTTGTTGTTTTTCTTCTTTTGTCTTGTTTTGAATTGTGACATGGACTATGCACAGTCTGTGCCTCCTACGATATATTTACATTACATAGCTATTATTAAGTAGCTCTCTCAACAGATATCTCACAAAATGATTTTTTATTAAACCTATACTGGGTTTTCTGAAACCCAGATTATCTTGGATTTCTTTGTGCGATTTTACCCACACCATGTAATAAATGTGGGGATAATGTGAGATGAGTTTAGCAATCTAAAAGCAAAGGGTGCTTGAGTAGCCATGCTGGAATAATTCTGATGATCATCCAGCCCAGCAGGAAACAACAACAACAAAGCAGAGTAGTTGAGTAGTGAAACCACTGTTGCTTTTGGATGGTCAAAACCAGCTGTGCTAAATTCCATTATTTATTCCAAGAACTATTAGTGAAACTGCTCCGGTGTGATTGGCGAACACCCCGAAATCTACCTTTGGGCTTACATGGGGAAAATTAGCTCAGAAAGGAATGGTTACATGTTAGTTTTAATTTGTGCAAAGTTGTGGACTTAGGAAATGACTGGACTGAGACAAGATTTAAGTTTCAAAATAAAAAGAAAATATTTATTGTAGGGAGGGGTACAGAGGAGAGAAATGTGTGGTTAAAGCAATGTTACTATCAAAAATACACTTAACTGCAATGAGGCATTTTAGCTTAGAGTCCTAATTGTGTAAGTTCCCATGTGGGCAAGAGAAAGAGGCTTTTTAGAGAAAGATGCAGCTGGATTTAGGAAAAGGGAATAGAGATAGAGTTTGGGCCCAGTGAGGGGTGAACGCTCATATCACCTGGTCTTGTCGAAGGACTCTGGGGGCAACCAATGAACCTTGTTCCTCAGGGACAGCTCAGGCCAAGGCGGGTGCAAGAAGGCTGGAGGGGTTAGTCAGTAGAGGTGAATCCAGGAGGGTGTTTCCTCCATGGAACCAGCTTCCTATGTTAGTGAGGAAGACTGGGCATATCAGGCTGAGCAAGAAAGCCGATCTGAAGAGTGGCCCGAAGTACTGAACATAGCCTTGTGTGATGGCCTGAGGACAGTACATCACCCAAAGGCTGTTGGTAACTCCGTTAGCTAGTATACTAAAGGCACAAAAATCCCAAGGAGCACACTGGATCATGTAACTGGGGATTCTTATACCCAAGAACATATCCTCAGGGCACATTCCAAGGGACCTTTTTTTTGTCGGACAGGTGTGTTGGGCGAAACCAGCAAGGATTCCATTGTTGCTGGTCTTTTTTCCTGAGTGTTACAATATGGGAATTGCTGAGGTATGGCAAGGCTTTTGTCATGAAAACAGAGTGCATAGACATGAGAAGGGAAATCTGCGTAGATGGAAAGGTCCAGTAATCCAATCAGTACTTTTAAAGGGTGCATCTCTAGGTCCGTATAGCTGACTAAACCGCTTTTGTGAAGATAAAGATTTACCTCCACAAGCCTTATCTGTGTTCTTTCCTGCTGAGTTAACAGGCACATTAGCTGGCTGCTATCCCTTGCAAAAAGAGAGGATTGGGAGGCCGTTCACTTGGAGGGCAGAGTGGCCTTGACAGAGAGTTATCCTGCTTTTAGTTAACTTCTGCTTAGAATATCCCAGCATTAGGGAGGGTGTGCATCTGCTCCCCTTTCCAATGTGCTTGTTAGGAGCCAAATCTAGGGGAGACTGGCCCACTGTCACTAAGTGACCTGTCCCCATGTGGTATAAATGGAGAGCTCATGATGCTCTGAGGCTCCTGAGCATACCAAGAGTGAGATCTCCAAGCCTGGAGACTTAAACACAAATGAGGGGGCTCCTGGGAGCTAACAGAAAATCATTACTAGTAACAGTACGTGCAGAACAGGGTTGTCAGAGTTCTTGGTCAAGATGTACAGAGCTGCTTAAGGTGTACTGAAGGGCTTGCACTTGCCCAGTGGAATTGCTGACTTCATCGTTTATGCCCCCCTCCAATGCCATGTTACAAGCTGCTTTTTGGAACTTCCTTCCATTTATAAGCACTTTGCCAGGTGGTAGGGCTGGATTCGGTTGCTCTCTGAATCCAGGTCAAGCAAGGCAGGCTAGAGGTACGAGCTCTGAGAGGGGCTGTTGAATCCATGAAGAGCTGAAGATAACTGAGAGCCTTTTTGGCATGCAGGGACTCCACCCCCTTCCTGGACTCTTAGGGCAGCCCTGAGGAGGAGGAGCTGTTTCTGGAGTTAAGGCCTGGACTGGGGATTGGGTCTAATCAAGCAAGGCTTTTCTTATTTTCTTACATATTAATGTATTAATATAGTGTCACCCATATAGCACTTTTCAAAAAAAATGAGAGAATAGGTCTTTGCTCCAAGGGATTTATAATCCTAGATGTCAACATGATAGAGGAGAGGGGAAGGAAGTGGAGACAGGAGTAAACAGTAGACGAATTTGCATATAGTTAGTAGCTGTAATGTGTAGAGCATCTTGCTATGTGGGTCACATAGCACATACATCCATGGACAGTCTCTACATAATTCAGACAATCTTTAGGCAATCTATTTTACCAAAAATGGTTTCAGCCAGTGTCCATGTGACTAGCATATTGTTAAGACAGATCATCCTTAATTATATATTGAATTCAGAAGTGGTGCTTGGACTTTTTTTTTTTAACCATCATCTTCATGAAACAAATACTGTAATATATCTGTATAGTATCAGCTGCGGTGGCGCATCATGGAAGCAGTTTGCCTAGAGTGCAAGAGGCTGTTAGTTCAAATCCCTGCCGGTGTGCTTCCCAGACTGTGCCTAGTAAATATATCTGTAGTCACCTATACTGGGCAGTAGCAATATAGGAAGGTGCTGAAGGCATAAAATCATATGGATAGACAAATCTATGTGATCGCTAGGAGTTGACACCGACTCGATGGCATAATCTATAGTATCTATACACAAACCCAATCCTCAACTACTAATCTCATGACTAAAGTCCAGCAAGCTTGGGTGCCCAGAAGCACCCACCATCTACCAGAAGCACCCACCATCATTCTTACAAAGGCTGTAAGCAGTCTTCCCTCTAACAGGAATTCCCAGATGTTGTTGACTACAACTCCCATGAATCTCCAGCCAAAGGCCATTGCAGCTGGGGATACTGGGAATTGTAGTGAACAACATCTGGGAATCCCTGTTAGCGGGAACATTGTCTGTAAGTGTGAGTGATCTGCTGGCATGAGTGCGTGGTTGATGCATTGAGTGGGACTTCTGGTGCATTTTTGGAGGCTGTATGTTTGTACAGCCTGTTTGTAATAATGCCTGGATAGGACTTATGATTTGGTTCATAAGCAGAGGAATAATTTTTCTGTGAAATGACGTTATGAGAGTTCTAATATTTTATTCATAATAAATAACATAATATTATGGATGACTTCCCCACAAATTTACCTATCATTCTGCCTGGAATATTGTAATTGAGATAGTTGAGCATGATCCAGTTTTGTTCTTGCCTTCATCAGCGGCCAGCAGAAACTGTGGATGAGGAAGAAAACATAGGAGCAGAACATAAAGCTCAACATCAAGAAGACTATGCAGCAATGAATGGGGAGGCCGATCAGGGTGGAGAAACTGGGGAGACCATCCATGGAGGCAGTAATGAGGAGCAGGAAGGTCTCGACCAACCTGTCCAAGAGGAACCTAGTCATGCATATGGTGGAACAAATGAAGAAAATGGTGAGCACATGGATCTCAATGGCCATGAAGAAGAATCAAAAGAAGGTACTGATGATCAAATCCAGGTAACATCTCTTTGCTCTTTTCTTATGATAACGCTTCTCATTTGTTCCAGCAAAAGATCTGACCTCAGTCAGCATACTCAAAATCCCTGGAGTTTCAGCTTTGAAGCAAGTCTGTTTATCTTTTTTAACCTCCTGGATGATCCCTGTGTGACAGTGCTCTCAGATGGAACACTGACTGAAGTGTTGTGAGAACACTGCAACATTTCTGTTTGTCATAATATGAAATTCCTCTGAGAATCCGAGATGAAGAAAGAGGAGAGCAGACTGACTGAGGCCCCACAAGACTGAGGGCTCCCAGCATACTATTATTAATGTTATCTTCCAACAGTGTTGGGTGTGGGTGTGTGCGTGCAGGAGGAGGTCTCCAAGACGAAGTTTTGCATTGAGCGCCAGGTTAATTCTCTGTGACTCAGCTGGGAGCTCTGTTCTCCTTTCCAAAGAATAATCAGATAATTGGTTGTAGTGTTCTTGAAGTTCATGAATCCTTTCCTGCCAAGTGTATGATCACTTTGATTGTATGATCCCAATGAATCATGCATTCACAAGACCATAGACTGGGTGAGGCACTTGCTATGTGCTTTCTCTACCAACATTCTGATTTCAGTCACCAAAGGACTGCTGTGTTTAGTTGGCAGCGGCCATGAATGAAGAGAGCCAGCGTGGTATAGTGGCTAGAGTGCTGGACTAGGACTGGGGAGATCTGAGTTCGAATCCCCATTCAGCCATGATACTAGCTGGATGACTCTGGGCCAGTCACTTCTCTCTGAGCCTAACCTACTTCACAGGGTTGTTGTGAGAAGAAACTGAAGTATGTAGTACACCGCTCTGGGCTCCTTAGAGGAAGAGCGGGATATAAAATGTATAATAATAATAATAATAATAATAATCCCCCAGAAACAGAGAGTAATTTGCACACTACAGATGGAGCTGAAAAAGCTGAAACCATCTATGTGAGTCTGCTCTTAGGCATAACAGGCAGGGATAGGATGCCTAATGAGTTGCAATCATGCCACTAATTTTGAGCCCCTTTGAGCCCGCTTTATTTCTACACCTTAAGGGAGACCCCTCAGCTGTGCAAACTAATCAGGAATGCTGACTTCTTAACCCACCAACTTTTTCATGTAGAGTGGGGGAAATTCTGCTATTGATTATGCAACCATATTGTGGATTAGTTGCTTTCTTGCTGGTCCCACCCAAGATGAACACAGTTCACCAGCTGTGTCTGGTGACCTAAAAGGGGTTCAGAAAGCCTCCTGGTTGTGCTGTCCACCTGGGACTGCCAAGTATCTCTCAGGCTACAAGCATCTCATGTGGCCATGTTTGCTGTCCATGCACATGGCCTCTGCGCATGTGCAGAGGCAATGTGTGCCAGTGCCACACAGGGGCAACTGGGAGTCACCCCACCAGTGTGCAGGCATAGCTTGGGGGTGTGCTGGGATGGCAGCAATGGCTGTGAATGGAGGAGGAGCAGGTACGGACCTGCTGTCTGCTTTAAAGGGGCTGTATAAGCCCTCAAATGGAAAGGCAGGTCTCAGAAATTTGAACAGCCGAATTGTGTTTCAGCACTTCCCTACTGCTTTTACTTGATGGGTCACTAATTGTACAGTCCTGCTTGATCAGTTGCACACAATGCAAAAGCCAAAAAATCCTTGCCATGTGACAAGTTAGCATACAATTGTGTTTGTTTTTCCCCTCTAGGCTGATTCCAATTATGAAAAACCTTCAGCTCCAAGAGTCACCATTACCAGTCCACAGGAAAGTGAAAAAAATGAACAAACCAATGAGTACGCTGCAGTAGCATAGACCTATTTCAAAGGACCTAGGTTCGCAGAAAATGAAGAATTTTATATTTGGAAGGCAGAGCATCTTTTTCTGAGCTTGATTAATTTATAATGTGACAATAAGGTGGAATTTCCCCTCTTGAGTCCTGATGTAATAATGTGGTATCCAGTACTTAGTTGATTATATGAATGTTTATTAAGAAGAAAACTGAATTATAGTCCCAATATTTGGTCTTTCCCTTATGTGAATGCTAGGGAAAACTTAATAAACAGAATGTTGAATATTGAACTAGCCCCTATGTATGCTCACAAAAGAAGTGGTTAGCAGTTCATTTAGAAAGATTATTTTTGTGATTTTTTTTAAAGATGGAAAATCTGTAATATTTTTATAGCTGAATAAATATCTATGAATATGAGCTGTGGCTTATTTCCTGGATCTAATTTAGGAGTAGAAGCCAAATTCTCATCTTATACAGAAATAATGCCTTGATACAGAGCTGTCAGTGAGCTCTGCTGAAGACATGTGACGCTTGCACTCTCAGACGACTCCACTCATTTCAAAGGGATGTGATGCGGATCTGCTCCCTTCATTGAAATGAAAGGGGGAGCCATTGCAAGTGGATGAGCTCCATGTGCTGAGTGGAGCTCTTATGTCTGGAACAGATTCCTGGATTGGGTGATAGTATGTAGCCACAAGATGGACATCTACCACATCCATTGGTAGTTTCAATAATACAAATAGTTATACTATATTGTTGTGCTTTAATAGCCCCATCTGGTATTCATCTGTTTTGAAGCAAGTCTCTTTGACCTCAGTAGGTCTTATTTAATTGACTTCAGTAGATCTTATATTTAGGATTGTATGCAAAATGCTTTTAGCACAATCCTGGTATTTTGTTCTGTGCATGCCAGATCCATTTAAGTCCAAAAAAGCCCCTATAGAACTGGCCACCGGCTACTAACAGAACAGTCAAGGCAATCTGCTATATTTTTTGAGGCCCAGAGTTCTACATTTTAAACTTGGCACTTATCCAACCACAATGTTGTAGCTGGATAATATATATGGGAAAATGTTACTAAAAAATAACATCAGCTTGCAAATTGTGTTCTTATTGGCTCAAACTTGAGCTCAAACAAAACAGGCATATTCGGTGGTTGACATCATGACTAATAAAACATAAGGAAGGACTGCAGGGACATGCTGGAACCTGCGTGAAATCCCCCAGTTCCCTTTGCATGCACTCTGTTGGCAAGAACCATTAGGGATGTGCGACTGGGTTCGGTTCGGGGTCAAACCGAACACACACACCCCATTCCGTCCAGACCAGAACCGAACCCCCACACCAGTTCACGAATTCTTTTAATTTTTTAAAATTAAAAAAAAAAAGTACCTCTAACCGCTTCAGGGGGCTTCCTGAAGGCTGCAGGGTGTGTGTGTGTCTGTGAATGTTCCCCCTCCCCCCGCCAGCTTTGTTTATCACCACCGCGGCCTGTAAAATCATCCTTTTTGGCCTGTTCGGGCCTCTGTTATTCGGCGCGGTGGCCATTTTGCCTGCCGCCACACGTGCTCAAATGGCCTCTGTGAGGCCTGGCATAGCCAAGGGCCTTGCAGAGGTCATTTGAACATGTGCGGCGGCAGGCAAAATGACCGTCACGCTGAATAACAGAGGCAGGAATGGGCAAAAAAGTATGGTTTTATGGGCCACAGCAGTGATAATCGAGGCCGGCAGGGGGAGGGGAACCTTCACGGACCTTCCCCACTGCAGCCTTTTGGAAGCCCCCTGAAGGGTCTAGAGGTACTCCCCCCCGCAAACGTGAACCCCCCCAGACCGAATTGGACTGGGGGGTGGGTTTCGATGGGGGCCGGACTGAACTGGTCCAGTGAGGTTCGAGTTCAGTTCGCACTCGAACCAAAGCGGGCTTGCTGGTTCCATGCACACCCCTAAGAACCATTTGTGTTTTGACCACTCCCTGCATTCCAAAAGTGCTCCATAAGATTGGAAACACTGACTTTGCTAAAGGTAAGTGACATGTTCTGATCTTCCAGAGTGCAGGGAGTGCTCCAAACACTAACATCTCAGTGGTGCTTGTGTAGGCTGAGCTTCATACAGGCTTCTGATCTATGAATTGATTTTATGGAATTCGGCTGATCAGTTCTGGTCTGTGGTGGTTGTGGGAACACAATGTGTAGCCCTTACTCCTGTTAAAATTAGTTATTCCCCTTGTTGCTTTTTAATAGGGTGATTCCTCATTTTGGTTCATAGATTCTGATAAATAATTCAATTACCTTGAACCTTTTTTGGCTTGGTAACACAATTTTTTTTTTTTTACACATTTTTATACCACCCAAAACGCAAGTCTCTGGGCGGTTTACAACAAAACAATAAAAACAACAGTTAAAAAGAATAAAACATTACAACAATTTAAAATTTAAAACATTAAAACTATTAAAAACACAATTAAAACAATCTATATATTTAATCCTCCTAAACGTACCTGTTGCTAATCCCATGCGTGGCAGCTCTCAGGAGAACAGCTGCCTGGGGATAGCGATAGTGATGTGCACAGACCCGCACCTCCACGGTCCGACACTGTGGAGGGTGGCTCTTTAAGGGTGGGGGAGGGTTACTTACCCCTGCCGCCACTTTCCCCCCTCCAGCGCTCCCCATTTTGTAAGCATTTGGGGCGGCAGGGTACCTTCCTGCCGCCCCTAATCCCGTTCCTTGTCAAATGTCTTCAAAAGCCTCCCTGCACATGCGCACGCTGCACATTCCCCGCCGCTCTCCTCCCCCCGCCGCTCTTGGAGATGCCAGGGAGGAAACGTGAAACATTGTGCATGCAAATACTTGACATGGACACATTACCTCAAACACAATACTTTTCAATGGAAGCAGCACACACATTCAGCTGTGGGTCATCAAGTAATAAGACATGAATTAAACAGGTGCATTTGTGAATTTGTGTGCTCTTATTAAGCAAGCCCTTAAGCAAATGTTTCAAGCCTGTGACTTCAGTACAATGGTGGCTTATTTGTGAGATACAAGGGAAGTTTGAATCATTGGGGATAGTTTTTATCGCGAATAGAAAAACCTAAAAAAAAAAAAAATGTTCAGAACTTCCAAGACCAGTGTAATGCCATACTCTCTGATATTACACTAACATAGATATTGGTCTTCTCTGCCCTGTTGTTCTAGCATGGGCACAGGTCAGTTTTTAAAAACTAGAGCCCAATATAGATCATCTTCTGCTTTTTCGGGAGGATTCAAATTCTATGAGTGCAGCACTGCAGTTCTTGAAAGCAGACCTATCTTTCAGCATGCTTAGTCTACCAGCCAGACTCTATTCAGATTCCCTAGTCTTCCATTGCTATGTTATCACAAATGGCATTCACTGTATGTTTGTATAAACAGAGGAATGGGGTAGCTACATTTTCCCCTAGTCCCCAACCTTTTTGTTATGAGAAAATGTAAAGGGACTGTTACTGCTGTACAACATTAAAGGCTGCTACCACTGCCTGCTACCACTCACTCTAAGCTCCTTTTAAAGGAGTCAGGCTCCTTTAAAATTTACAAATAAGATTCCTATGCATTTTTCTTTTGTAGTAATCTTTGACATGAAACAAACACACCTTGTACAGATTCACTGCATGACATCATTTCACTACACAATAAGTTGCACCATACATATCTTTGACAAATCATTATCACTGACTGTGTTGTTTTCTCTGTATAGTTTTATATATCACTATTAGTATTAGAACGACTCATTCTGATGTTACCGTTTCTATAATCAGCACAATGTTGATCACTCTGCTAGAATTAGTGGGGAAGCTCACTGCAGATACATAAGTCCATTTTGGTACATTTATTTGCAATACCAGTAGCAATATTGATAAAACAATTTGAAGACTACAACATGCATGAAAATATTCCAAGGTCAAGAGTTCTCATGTTCCTTGACATCTTCCTATCGATAGCACATGCATATGTACTGAACATGCCTTCTAAGTGGGACTTTCTCTGCAATGTCTGTTTTTAGTCACCTCCAGTGTAGTGGATTTCTCAGACCAATATATGCAAATTCAAGACCTATCCCAAAGCTGCAAGTCTTATTTTGAAAATGTTTAGTGCCAGGTGACAGTGAAGATCAGTTCACATACAAGCACTATATGTGTAGACTCCCAACCTCTTCCTTTGTGAACTTGTACTGTAATGAAATTTGTGGATAATTTGCCACCAGCCAAGATCACAGTGTCATGTGCCATCACAAACCTTTAAAAGAGTCCAGCAGTTGTGCCATCACAAGCCTTCTTTAAAAGGGTTTTAAAGCCTTCTTTAAAAGGGATCTGTGTTTCGGATGAATGGATGACCTGTTCACCACAATCACAGTTCAGTGACTAAGCTGAAACCGTCCTCTCCATAAAAACAGATGAACAAAGAACAGCTGAATACATACTGTACACACTGATCATGTGAATCATTCCTGAATAATTACAACAGGATACTTATGTCAAGATTTTTTTTATTTTTAATACAGTTTCTGTTTGTGACAGAAAATCAGTCCATCAGGTCCTGATCTGAGAAAAAGGAGATGCTCTACAAAATACATAGACTGGTTCATAATCTTTTACACATATTTCCTTTAAAAGAACTAGAGCTATTTTATTTTAAAATATAAAAATAACAGAGCATGTTAGTGAAAGGATGGTACGTGAAATATATGCCCCTGACTGATCCAAAGATCCATGAGTGCAATACCTGGATTCTGCTTCCTCACCTCAGTGAGTAACCGGGACAGCTCAATTAGTGCAGAAGTATACTTGTTTTGTTTTGTTTGTTTTGTTTAGGGCGTCAATTTCTAGAAACACAGTTTGCGGTAAACTAACGCAGCACGGAATAGATTTTGAGCATTTTTAAACTTGCTGTCTGTGCCAATGGTCTGTGGGTTTTAAACTTGGTTTTAATTGGGAATCCAGTTTCTTTTAGCCTTCTGTTTTATCCTGTTTTGCTGCATGTGTGTCTGGAAAAAAATGTTATTTTACTGTGATTTATTATTGTGAGCAGCATTGTGCTGAAGGAGTGAGATATAAATATTTGAAATAAATGATAGTCTATAGATTGTAGACCATCCATCTTCCATGACTGGGAAGGAACTGGGAAGTGAAATGTACTAAAAGACTGCTTGCGGCCTCCCGGCCAGGGATTCCCTCTTGTGTTGCTGCGGCGTGAAGCCGCGCTGCAGCAATACATGATCAGGAAGTCCGGGTTAGCGGAGCACTCGCTCCGCTAACCTGGGCTAAGGGGAGGACTACTTTGGTGGGCTAGCCACCAGGGAACCACCGGGCTCGCCTGCGAGCCCTCTGGTTCTCACAATGACTGGAAAGTGGGCTTAGATCCCTTAGCCCGCTTTCCCGTCATCATGAGAATACCCTCACTGTGTTGCAGATGCCCTTCTGGCCATCCCCAGATACTCCGTTCTTTTTCTTCAGTGCACCTAACCTTTCAAAGAAAGTTTGCCCTTAGAAAACCATTCAGGCTGTGGCTCAGCTTCTGTATGATCTTTCCCCTTATTTTTGCTGGTTTGTTCATGAGGTGGGAGAATGGAATCAGCATTGCCCTCTCTGGCTGTAATATGCAAACTTCACTGGCCCTCATGCAGCGCAGCAAAATGGGTGGTTCAGCATTGTGCCTGTGTCTAAACCTCGCCCACACTGTTGCTGAACAGCCCTGCAACCTAAAATTGCATATGTGCAGTTGTGCAAAGCAACATTGATTGTTTCTAGTGGATGTTGCATCATGCAACTATGCTTGCCCAACCTTAAGTTGCAGCACAACAGGGCTGTTATGCCACAGTGCAGGCAGGGTTTGGACACACACAAAACTGTGCTGAACACAAAAAATGTGCTTCATTCTGCTATATGTGGGCCACTTTAAAAAAAACTTTAAATAAAATATATGTTGAGAACATATCATAAAATCTGTCCAATAGATTTATTACATAAAAAATATAATCATATGTCCTTGTTCCTTTTGATGTTAGAGTGCTTATTTCTTATCCTGTGGCAGACTGATTTTCAAGGAAATTCCAAATAACTGAAAACACAAATTTACTGAAGTTGTTGTTTTGGTTCCTTTGGAAAAGGTTGGCCAGTTATCCCTAGTGAGAGATTGTGCTTAAATACATCTGAGTGAGCGTAGAGGAGTGCTTATTTATATTTATTTATTGTTAAATTTATATACCGCCTTTCATTTAAATAATCTCAAGGCGGTTTACAGCAGAATTTAAAAACAAAATTGTAAACATGACACAATTAAAATATTAAACTAAAAATATAAAACAAGTCTGATTAAAAAATTTAAAACACAAGCATAAAAACCAATACAAAGTACAAAGAGCAGCAGCAGAGACAATCATATAAAAGCCTGGGTAAAAAGCCAGGATTTTGTTGGAAGTGAAGGACTCTGCGCTGCCTCATGTCTCAATGACAGAGGGGGACAGACTAGTGAGTCAGAGGGCTAGAGAGGTCAAGACATTGGCCATTCCTTCTCTACTGCTCTGACACTATCCCTTTGGAATGTAGATTGCTACTCTCAGGGACACTCCTTTCGTCCCTGCCTTGCCACTTCCTCTTCCTTCTCTGTCCTTTTCTTCTCCCTTGCAACATGCAAGCTCCTCTCTCTCCCTGCACCGTGTGTGCAGAGATGCATCCATGTGCATCCAGCTAGCTAGCTAGGTTAGAGATCCTATCTCTCCACTTTACTATCCAGAATGGAGTTCACTAATAAATATTCCATATATTGATTCGAAACTATGAACTGGCTCCAAGTTATTTTACTCTTAGCATATACGCATGCCTGGGCAGACTCCGCTGTGTTGTGCCTCTGTGCACTTTGCTATACTAGAAGGGTATCTCTTACCAGAGAGAATCGCCAACAGATTTGACATGCTTTCTAAAAGCTGTGATGGAGACTGAGGAGTGACTAACCACTGGGAGAGCATTCCAGACTCTGGGGGCAGCAACAGAGAAGGCCCTGTCCCACGTGCATGACATCTGAGCCTCCTTCATTGTCGGCACCCGGAGCAGAGCCCCCTCAGATGACCTCGTCAAGCAGGCAGCAAACCTTGGGAGCAGGCAATCCCTCAGATATCCCGGGCCCAAACCATTAAGGGCTTTAAAGGTCAAAACCAGCACCTTGAATTGGACTCAGAAACAAACTGGCAGCCAGTGCAAAAATTTCAAAATGGGTGTGATGTGCTCCCATCGGTAAGCTCCAGATAAAACCCTAGCTGCAGTTTCCGGATATTCTTCAAGGGCAGCCCCACGTAGAGTGCGTTATAGTAATCCAACCATGACGTGACTAAGGCATGGGTAACTGGCCAGATTTGCCTTCTCAAGAAAGGGGCTCAGTTGGCACACTAGCCGAAGTCGTGCAAAGGCACCCCTGGCTTCTGCCTCCAGAGCAGAGCCGGGTCTAGTAATACCCCCAGCCTGCGTACTTGCTCCTTCAAGGGGAGTGCAACCCCATCCAGAATGGGTAAAATCTCCTCAGCTGCTGAGTGGTCCAGCAGAACCAAAAGGGACGCACTCCCCCTGTCTACTTCCTGGCATAGGTCATCCACTAGAGCGACCAAGGCAGTCTCAGTCCCATATCTGGGGTGGAAGCCAGATTGAAAAGGGTCCAGATAATCCTTATCATCCAAGACCCTTTGCAGCTGGGATGCCACCTATTGGAAACAAGCCTGCTGCTGAAGAGGAATTGGTGCTGCTGTTGTGTAGTGGCTGAGAAACTGAGCTGCAAATCAAGCTTTCCCTGGTTCAAATCTTACCCTTGCCATGAACTAATGTTGGAACATAGGAAGCTGCCATATGCTGTGTCAGACCATTGGTCCATCTAGCTCAGTATTGTCTACCTAAACTGATAGCAGCTCCTCCAAGGTTGCAGGCAGGAGTCTCTCTCAGCCCTAACTTGGAGATGTCAGGGAGGGAACTTGGAACCTTCTGCAAACAAGCACGCAGGTGCTCTTCCCTAAGGGGAATATCTTACAGTGCTCACACATGTAGTCTTCCATTCAAATGCAAACTTGGGCAGACCCTGCTTATCAAAGGGGACAATTCATGTTTGCGACCACAGAACCAGCCTTGCTACCATCCTCCATCCCTGGCCACAAAATGGGCTTTTGACTCTCCGCTTTCAAACCTGGCTGAATCTTTATGTACGGTGCTTTTTGTTTTCCTAGCAAGCAGAGTTCACAGTTCCGTAGAAAAATACAGAGGACACAAGGCAACCAGCAAAGTGATGTGGCTGAACACCTTACAATTCCTTATCTGTCTTGAAAGGGATAAGAATCTCTAGATTTTGACTGTCTAAACAAGCCTCCTCTCATATAGTCACACATACATATTATTTATGTTTACATTTATATCCTGCTCTTCCTCCAAGGAGCCCAGAGTGGTGGGCATGGCTACATTTCTCCTCACAACAACCCTGCAAAGTGGGCTAGGCTGAGAGATATGTGACCAGCCCAGAGTCATCCATGGAGCTTCATGGCTGAATGGCCATTTGAACTTGGGTCTCCCTGGTCCTAATTCAACCACTACAGTCTTCTGGCTCTCATATATCATACACATACACATCTATAATTCAGGACTAACCAGTATGCAAGAGGTTAAAATAAAATTTTAGAGTTTTATTTATCCATTTTTATGTCTGTATGGTGAAGGTCTGTGGACTGTTAATAAACATGATTCTGTTTCTAAATAAACAAATGTGGTTCTCCCACCACATCTTGTTTGTCCCTTTGTATGTTCTGCAGAGTTAGAATCTGCTTTTTTGGCTTCTAAAAGTTTGTCATGTACATTGATCGCTTTTCCAGTAATGGTCTTCACCAGTCCTTGAAGCCATGAAACAGTGTCACTTTTATGAGGGGAATGGGATGGGGCTCTGCCATAATTCTCTCTGTTCTCTACTGAGCATTTTTCTCATGTACATTGATAGACCTGTACATTATTAATCATTAATAAACTAGTACCAGCATTAGTATGTTCCTAAACTACTGTTCACCTAGTTCTTCCTTCCTTCCTTCTTCCTTCCTTCCTTCCTTTCACTACGAGAATAGTGGGGAGTGGGACGGGAGCAGACTCCAGCACAACAAACGGGTCATTTTGGGGCTACACCAAAAATCCATAAAGCTGAATCTGCTGACACACAACTGAGGAAGAGAGGGCAAATGTGTTTTCCAGCCTTTAATTATAATGACTCACTGTAGTATGGGAATGAAAAGCAGATAGAGGGGTCGAGGCAGCCCGTAGAGAATAACCAGATGGCTGGAGTGAAATCGCTGTGCAAATCAGAAGGGAAGCACCAGATGCAAACATCCTGAGAGTTTGTTCATGAACACAAACAAGATAAAAAGGCAGTGATTGCCAATCAAGCTATACCACATTTGATCTTGGTGCAAATTGCACAAGTGATTGCTCTTCTGTTAAATGATGTTTTGGGGGTTTCCAATCCAGGAGGAAAGAGCATTTTGAATCTGCATGAGAGGTTGGTATGAGATGCTCAGCTGAGAATTATAGTAGTCCCCCACACCCACCCACCCCGTCCAGAGGTGACACTTGTTTCATGACTTCAAGGAAACGAAGGGCTGGTGACCATTACTGGAAAGGTTAGGATTGTGGCTCATGCACTTCATAGAAACCCAATTGCCCTTGGCCGTATTTGGTAGTAGCATTCTCCACCTTCCCACCTCACCCTTAAGGCTGCTTGCCTCATATTATTCTATTTAGCACCTTTGCCTTTCCTCAAGCTGCTCTTTTCTGCTACCCTCTACTCCCTTTCAATTTCAGGCAGCAGTGGTAAGATCATTACACACACACACACACCCAGGTCAGGAAGCTGGGACAAATGAACCATTGGTCCAATAGATGGGTTAGACTTGTACAGAAGGATAGGAATATTTTGAAAAGTGTACACACATAGAGGAGTAAAAGAGTGGCAGCCAATTAATATTTGCTTAGAGCTCACCAACACACCTTTGTGTGCCACTGAATGCAAAAGGGTGATTAGGGTTCAGCCTTGAATATTTTCATTAACCACTGACAGCCACTTTCTAATTGTGATTTCTCATCCTCGGCAAGGCTGCTGCAAAAGAACAGTTGTGTTTGCCCTTTTCTAAACAATGCTTTTCCAGATACAACATCATGGCTTATTGTTCCAAAAATTGGTGTAATTTCCACTGATTTCAGAAATAATGTTATCAAAAGGGAGATGGAAAGGATGTGGATATTGCAGTCATCATTTTAAATGTCCTTTTGCAAACTCCAGGGTAAGATTCGAAATGTCACATTTCTGCTCTTCACAATCTTTAATTAAACTTCACATTGGAAAGGTCATTGTGTCCTGCATCGCTGCTGCCCACACATGACTGGCTTGACAGCAGTGAAGGAAAACGACAGTAAACACGATTTCTACGTACATGAAAAGAACAAGAACAAGTTGTATAGTAGCTATAAAGCACAATAAAATGATAATGATTTGTATAGCACTTTCCCTATGCAGCTCACAGTTCACATACATCCAGTAATCCTTACAGCAACCCCATAAGGCCCTGCATGATTAGCATCTAAGATAGGTGGGGAACCTGTCTTGATCCTGATCAACATAGCCTGATCTTCAGTCTCATGGCATGACCCCGGTTCTAGTGTTGTGAGAGAGGGAGAAAAATCACTCTCTCTCCACTCTCTCTACTCCATGCATCATTTTATATATCTCTGTCATGCCTCCCTCTAGTCGCCGTAGTCATGGTTAGCTCTCCATAGTCTGAGGTGGGAAGATAGTGGCTTGTGTAAAGCCTTCTCTTGAGTTCATGGTTGAGCTCAGATTGCAATTTGAAGTCTCCAATTCATGTTGTTAGCCAGAAAAACATCACAGTAGCAGTAGTAAACAACGTGTGTGAATCATGTAGCCACCTTTGTCTGAACCAAGACTTCTCAGGTATTTTTAGTGGCAATCCTGAGGCCGCATAACAGAGAATCTGGGATCTTTAGTAACCCTAGATTCTTTAGTAACCACAGCTTCTACTCTGCTGGAAGGTTATTCATAGTTTCACTGCCACACTTCATTATACCATTGATTAGGGATTCTGGCCAATATTGGGGGAAACCACTGGAAAATACATTTTGCTGACAAGATAATATGAAGATGTAGCTTCTCCACCAAAAACAATGGAAATAAATAGCAGGCTGGTGGTGGTTTTTTTTATTTTTTTAAACTAGTTCCTTCTGTTGAGAAGGCCATCACACTTTTCATCAGGACCAGGCCTTATTTACTCCAAGCTTTGTATCCCATTTCCCCATTTCCTAATGAATTGTTCAAAATGGCTGATAAATTAAAAGCAAAAGGAAATCACAATAGAAAAGATAGTCAACACAAGGAAAAATAGCAGCACAATGACAAAAGCTAGAGTATAGCTACAAAAATAATTACATAAGAGCTGCTGAAACTAAAAATGTCTAGAAAACACAAAACGGGCAGAAAGGGGGCAAGTCTCAGGACAGAGTTTTCCACATCCTGGGCATCACAATAGAAAATGCTCTTTCTCATGTTCCCACCGACAACACTTCTGACATCACATATGGGCCCCAACTGTTCTGAACACAGTGGACAGGCAGATTCAGGTAAGCTGATTTTATTAAGATAGATTGATTCTGTTTATCTTGCATTACGGATGGTGGGGTGCTAGTTGAAAGGTAATGATTTGTCTAGAGCCACTGAGTGAATTTAGGACTAAATTGAAATTTGAATCAAGGATGTGTTATAAAAAGTTATGCGTACCAGATGTGCAGCCTCCTTTGTTAGGAACCTCCACTCCACCTACATTAACTCTACAAATGAGGCTGTGCATTGGATTCCATAATGTTCAGTGGTTAGAACTCCAACACACTGGAACATGGTCTTTTGAGCCCTGAACACCCAACTTCAACACTCACTCCTAGGAGAGGACCATCAGCGCCCAAAAAGGTTTTTTAGGGAAAGGCCTAAACCTTTTTTATGATTATTCCTGGTAGAAAGAGAAAGGTTGACAGCCAGATTAAATTTCTCATGAGTAGTTCAGAAGCATTGTGATGAATTTTTATTTACACTCACCTTCAGTGGCTGGATCAAAATGGTATGGATTTGGAGTCTGCCTGGTGGGTTTTGCTGTGACACCCTCCCATACACACCTTACCTTGAAGACAAGAAAGCAGAAACGCAGCTGGACAGCAGCCATTTTGAATACACCTAAGCAAGCTCCGTAACATGATATGCATGTGCAGACCTGGTTTAGAGCTGGAAAAGGTTCAGAAGAGGGCAAGCAAGATGATCAGGGACCTGGAGCAGCTTCTTTTTGAGGCAAGGCTACAGCACGTGGGGCTCTTTAGTTTGGAAAAGAGGCGACTAAGGGGAGCCATGATAGAGGTGTATAAAATTATGCATGGAATAGAGAGAGTGGACAGAGATAATTTTTCTTCCTCTCACTACACTAGAACCAGGGGTCATCCCATGAAACTGACTGCCAGGAAATTTAGGACCAACAAAAGGAAGTACTTTTTCACACAGCGTGTAATTAACCTATGGAATTCTCTGCCACAGGAATGGGTGATGGCCATTAGGATGGATGGCTTTAAAATGGGCTTAAACCAATTCATGGAAGACAGGTCTATCATGGCTACTAATATGGTGGCTATAGGCCGCTTCCAGCCTCAGAGGAAAGATACATAACCGTGTATACCGCTCTGAGCTCCTTGGAGGGAAAGTGGGATATAAATGTTAAAATAAAAATAAAATAATAAAATAAATGCCAGTTGCAGGTGAGCAACAGCAAGAGAGAGGGCATGGCCTCAGCTTTTGCCTGTGGGCTTCTGTAGTGCTCAGTCACTGAACCATTCCTCCATTCCCCTAGAGAGTGAGCCGGAAGTGTACCCTGTCCTGATTGACAGGTGGTGACCTCTAGTTATCAGCCACTCAGCACACAGCGGGTGGGACCTAGAGGGCCATGAGGCAGGAAGAGAAGTGTGTCTTTGTTCAGAAGCAGCTAGGCGGGAGGTGAGAGGACGGGTAGAAGGCTTAGTGAGGAGCAATGGAGTTTTGCTGCCTCATGGTCAACTGCTAGCCTGGAGAGTTCTCTCATGGAAGGACATCTGCAGATCCTTGAGAGACAGGATTGCAGGGAGCCTGAATTCTCTCCTGGAGTTTGAGGTGAGTTCAAGGGGAAAGGAAGCCAGGGCTTTTGGCTTCTGGATGTTTAGCCTAGGGAATAGTTTGTTAGTCAGTTTGCATTAGACTTTTCTTTTCCTTTCATGTGCTCTGTATATCCCTGCAACTAGTCTATTGTTGTTTTTACCTAGAATGCAACTAAGCAATAGCTGTTGCTCATCCATCCTGCTAGGGCATTGAAAGAGTCTATGTAAACTAGATGCTTTTGTATTTTCTTAAATCCATATTCTTTGCAATTGGGTAACCATGATTTTTAAAGTGTACCACTCCAATATCAGCTGGAGTGCTTTTTGGAAGGAACCTTGTAATCAACTGAGCATTTGTACCTGTAACTAGATGGAAACAGTCTGTAGTATTTTGAATACAGTTACTTTTTGTTTTTTTGTTCTTTGCAAATCTCTTTGAGTGGATTTTTAACTCAGAAAAGGGGGGTTGGAAAGGGGTTTACCCTTCTCAATTTGATTGTTCAGCTACCAAGGTTTCTCACCACGTGTAAGCTGCATGTGAAAGGTTTTTGTATTTCTCCAATAGAAAGAGAAGAGTCGTCTTCCTGGAATTCCACCCAAATCTGGAGGGGAGGGCATTTAAACACTGTAATAATTGGGGGGGTGGCAGCAGTGAATAAGCTACTAAGTACAGGAAGGTGTCACCTTTGTTGGTGAAAGCATAGAGAGGGGTCAATTGAGCATTTTTCTTCCCCTCACATGGGCTGACTCTAAGACAAAAGCTGGGTTAAATCCAGTACAGCTTCTCAGAGGCATGTGGTGGGCCACTGTGCAAAACAGGTTGCTGTTTGGGTCTGATCCAGCACGGCTGTTCTTATCTTCATATGACACATCCAACAGGGCAGCAGATCTATATTCTATGATCCAGACACTGACTATAAAGTAGACAGCAGTGGCCAAAATACATATGGTGGCCACTACCTTAGATACTGCTGCATGTTCACAGCACAGATTATTAGTTGCATCAAGATAGCAGTCACTATGATAATTGGCTTGCCTAACTTCTTGGGCCGCCTGACCAAGACAAAGTTAGGAGAAAACTTGAGTCTGGGATGACTGAAAGGTTGATGCACCCAGAACTGAGAGGATCTGAATGAAATCATGCAATTAGGAACACAGGAAGCTGCCATATACTGAGTCAGACCATAGGTCCATCTAGCTCAATGTTGTCTTCACAGAATGGCAGCGGCTTCTCCAAGGTTGCAAGCAGGAATTTCTCTCATCCCTATCTTGGAGATGTCAGAGAGGGAACTTGGAACCTTCTGCTCTTCCTAGAGCAGCTCCATCCCCTCTTAGGGGAATATCTTACAGTGCTCACACATCAAGTCTCCCATTTATATGCAATCAGAGCAGAACCTGCTTAGCTAAGGGGACAAGTCATGCTTGCTACCACAAGACCAGCTCTCCTCACTGGTTGCTGTAGGTGGGGAAACCAGTAAGGCTGTTTGCATAAGCAGCCTCACCCAGGTTAAGGCAGCCCAGCCTAGGTTAGGTTGCTTGTGTGCAGCGCTGGGATCCTTGCAGATCCTGGTGCTGCCTGCCTAACCCCACTCCAAAGTGCAGCACACACAACCATCTAGCTCATTGCAGCCACTTACTATTTTGAAAGGAACATTTTGCCAGCAACACAGCCAGTTCTTAATAATTTTATTTCATCCATTCAAAAAAATAGACAGAACTATAAGGTGGGCACATATTGTCAAAGAATACAAAGTTTACATCTCTTTACACAGCTTTGTTTCTGAGCCATTGATTTTCAGAGATAAGAGGATAACTGTGCCTTTTGAGACAAAGATGATTTGTACCTTTAGTGAAAGGACAAATCCACAAGTAAGCATTTACAGAGCTGTATTCTGATTAATGATAGCTTTCTCTATTATCTAGAAAAATAGAAGCGTAACATTTGATAGTTTGTTTCGAGGTCAGGTGACCAAGTGTAGAGAAGGAAGAATACCTAAGATTTCAAAAACAATGGGTGTGATCTAGGAGGAACCTTTCCTGTGCAAGTCAATGGGAACTGGGCAAGAGCCTTTATATAAAGCTTAAAGCTGCCAAGGATTTTGTACTTTTCTCAATCAAGAAACTTGCTGCAGGCAAGAGAGTTCTGATGCTCTCTTTAGTGAAGGAAGCAGATCTACGCACACGTTCTTCTGTGTGCACATTTGCTTCCCCCCACTGAAGTGAATGGAAGAGCCTCCCTATGATCAAGAGCTCTGGATACATGAAGGCTGAGGCATGGGATTGGGCTGTAGAGTGTGGACTGGACTATCCTGTTCTGGTGCAAAAACATACTCTGGCAAAACAAACAAGAAATAATAGTTCACATTAGTCCCAAAGGTGGACTTGAGATCAGAATGGCAGAAACCTGGTATTCATTTTCTTGAAAAACATATTTTTATTATGAAGTAGTGATGTGCTCTAAACACGATTTGGTGTCTGAATCACACACATTCCTTTACACCTGAGGGCTTACACAGCCCCTTTAACATGGTGGGGAGCAGGTCCATACCTGCTCCTATTCCAATCACCGCCATTGCCATAATCCTGGGGCTCCCCCCCAGCTATGCTCAAGCGCCAGTGTGGCATCTCCCAGCTGCCCCTTTGCGACGCCGTCCTGTACATGGCCTCTGTGCATGCACGGTGGCTATGTGTGTGCTGGCATTGCGCAGGGCACCTAGGAGACATCCCACCAGCACTCAGACATAGCTGTGGTAGCACCAGGTTTACGGCAATGGAGGCCAACTGAGGAGGAGCAGGTAGGGACCTGCTCCCCTCCATGTTAAAGGGGTTGTGTAAAGGCACAAAGCCAGCTGAATGGTGGCCTGTGTCTGGCCCTGCCTGGTGGCCCCTCTAGTGATGTCACGCGGGATGTCACTTGCACAGGGGTGTGGCTTGGGCTCCAGAGACCCCGAGCAAGCTCCCCACATCCATTTCAGGCAGCATTTGCTGCCTGACAGCCTCTATTTCCCTTTCTCTCCCTCCAGCGAGGGAGCCCAAGCCACACCCCCATGCGCATTATGTCACATGTGAAGGGGGCACGGCCCAGGCTTGGAATAGCCCAAGCAAGCTCTCCCCCATCCATTCCAGGCAGCGCTTGCTCCCTGACAGCATTTATTTATCTTTTTCTCCATTGCTGGAGGGAGGAAAAGGAAAATAAAGGCTGTCAAGCAGCAAACGCTGCCTGAAATGGATTGAGGAGAGCTTTCTCGGGGCTCTCCGGAGCCCAGGTGTGGGTGGGGGAGAGTTCACTCAGGGATTTTCCGGCACCTGAGCTGTGCCCCTCCCCCTGTGGGCTTTGTTGACCTTTTTCATTGGCGGTCTGATTTCTTTGAACCCTTTCGCAGAATGGTGGCTCCGCCCCTGGCTGTGTAAGCCCTTGGGTTTAAAGGGATGTGCCTGAGATTCAGACACTGAATTGCGTTTTGGCACATTCCTATTATTTAGAATATCTTTATACTGCTTTTCAACAAGCAGATTCTCAAAGTCACATAGCAAAAGAAAAGAAGATGGTTCCTTATCCCATAAGAGCTCACAAACTAGAAAGGAGCCCAGCTACTGGAGGACTGGATTGAATAGGGACAATTAGTTCCTCCCTCCACCACTTTAAAGGGTGCCTTTTTGCCCAATTAGCAGGGCACCTGTTGGCACTTTTGCAGCTGCGCGCGCACACACACACACACACACATCAAAAGGGGTTGCTGAGGGAGTCAATGTGGACCTCTAAGTGGTAAATGTTTCCTCACAGCTTATCACTGAGAAGCACATCTTTTGGTAATTAGGGAATAATGCTATATGAATGGGTGAAATCCAAAAGAAACTTAGACTTCAAAGGAAACTTTGCCGCTGTTCTTCTGATCACAAAAAGTAATGGATTCCTTTAAAAAGAAGAGTTGGATATAGCTCTTCTGCAACAAGACTGGAAACTTATGGAATACCAAGTGGATGACGGCCATTTATATTCACAAGAAACAAAAGCCCTATTCACATCTTATGTTCAACAGACACACAATTTGTGCACACCGTATGCATACAGATCTTGAACGCAAATACAGTTATTCACACACTATGTTCAATGCATGTACAGCAGTATACTTCCTCTCTGTACCCTGCACTTGAGAGGCCTACACCCAGGTTCACTTTTAAAATGAATCCATGTGCAGTCATTCACACCAAAAGTAGTACATGTGTACAAACATCTGAATACATGTACAATGTAATGTCTGAATAGGGCTAAACAGATAAAGGTTTTCTCTGCAATCCAAGAAAGCTATTTGAGCATGTGGAGAACACTGCAACTGGAGGTTTCATTGCTATTTCCACCACAGCAGGTTGCACTGCTGAAGAGACAAGCTGCTTTTTGGTTCACAGTGTGGCTTGCCTCTGCAGCAATACAAGCAGGTGCAGTGGAAACTGCGAAGAAACTTCCAGGTGCTTGAGCGGGTCTCCAACATGCACTCATACAGAGCTTTGTTGGATTTTGGCTATCGTTCTTGAACAGAGCATAACTTAAGCTTCCACATTAAAATATGTCCATTATATGGAAACAACAAAGTGTGTGACGAAGTGGGGGAAAATCTAATTGTGTTTTTCAGGGCCTTGTGGGTAAAAATTTGTTCAGTACACCCTATATAACCCAACTCATACGTGGTAAGCATATTCATGCTTTGTTCAGACCACGAATGGGTGAACCTTTCTGCCACTTCTACATTCTTACCAGACCAGTTTTTCAATCTGCTCCTTTCTCCCTACTGGATGAAGAAGGCAGTGGTGCTGCACTGCAAACACAGATACACTAGCCAAAGCCAATCTTTCCTAATCCATATGGTGGGTGAGTTAGGAAAAGGGAACCATCAGGTTTCAGATAAGGGCTGGACATTTTGAACTTTGGACAAAGTAACAGGTATCTTGGATTCTCCAGGTGCTGGGGCTTTTGTGACCGGGTGTGCATGAGCTTTTATGTCTGCTATTCTCTCTTTGAATTTCTGCTGTAGGTACTTTTCTTCTTTGGAGTAGCTTTTCGCAAATGCAGACATCAGCAAACAGGCTGCCATCGTGGTCCCTCCGAGGCAAAACAGTATTGCTCCTGCCAACTTACAGATGTCAAGGGCCCGGTTAAATTGAACAGCATGGGTATCCACCACAACAAAATCTTCTACTCCCAGGGCTTCAATTTTTGGGGATACAAGAAAACCTACTACAAGAACTATTATCCCTATCAGCATAAACATCATCCCAGAGATGAGTCCGACCTAGAAAAGAAAGACATTCAGAAATTAACAGTGCCATTATGGTAGTGGGGTTTTGTCTTTTTTTAGTTTAACTATGAAATACATATGACCTTTCATTGACATCTGTCATCATCTTTTCCATGATGAAAACATGTGACCCTGTAAGTCCCTTAGGGTTTCCGTCATGTAGAATTAGAGGAGACAGATGATTTTTCACAAAACAACTGTTTCTACAAGTAGTCTGAAAATAAACCATTGACGGAGGCTCTGCTGGGATGTGTACAGAAACAGAAAGCCATTATCTACACAAATCTGTAGATTTCAAGCTAGAGGAGAATGGAGATATAAAATATTGCCAGAGGGCACCATATTGCTCTGTGTATGGCAGGGAGGGGTAAAGCGGGAGATGCAAAATCCACAGCAGGATTCAGTTATTCCCTCTTTCATGCCTTCATGATGATAATGCAACAATGCCATATAATTTGACAACATTCAGTAAGCCAGAGTCATGCAGAATCATGGTTACAGCTTGATTCTGTGTGACATTCTCTAGTCTTGGGGGCATACGCTCTCCCTGCCACCCATGTGAATCTTCCAGGAATTATACTTCTTATTTAGATTAGAAAGAAACCAAGATTAGTCCTGATGCCAAACTGACTGTTCTTGGCTTTTTCTGATCCCTTGATTCAAGGTTTGAAGTGGGTTATGTACTAGATGCATTATCCTAACTTGGTTAGGATAAACCAAGATGGAGCAGTTTGGATGCCAGCATGATCTTGGTTTCTTGCTAACCTAAATTGGACTTAGACTTCCTTGGACACCTGCTCAGGCAAGGGGAAAAGGAGCATGTACTCTCAAGGCTTAAATATGTTTGTACTGAACAAGGCTTTACCAATGATTCCACATGGCATCTGAGCCATCCCACTGCAGTTACTTTCTTTTTCATCCACACCACACAATAATGACAGTAATGTTACCAACAAAGGTTCATTGACAATTCCCTCTTGTTTTTTATACCGAGGATGTGTTCCATTGCATAGTACCTAGCTTATAGGCCCAGTTCAATGTTTAAAAGAACAGCCATTCAGTGTGCAGGGCCAGTGAACTGGCCAGAGAGATAGGCGTTTTTGGTACCCCTGCTCACCGAGCAAAGAGGCACCTTTTAATGTGGTGATCAGGGAGGCAGCTGTTGTCCATTTATTTATTTATTTATTTATTTTTGCATTTTTATACCGCCTTTCGTTAAAATATAGCCCCAAGGCGGTTTACAAAAGTTAAAAACATTGTCCATATCCAACCCCAGCACAGTTTCCCTCCAGTAGCTGTTGTTGGTGTCTACTGTAGGTTTCCTTTTGAGACTGTGATCCCTTTTGCAACAGGGGACCAGCTTTATTATTTATTTTTCTATGTATACTACTTTGAGCACTATTGTTGAAAAACAGTATAATATATTGTTGTTTTTGTTTGTTAATATGGGATCTGAAACAATGCGGGATTTCCCCCGCCTCAAGCCTTATAAACCAGTTGTTATGCCCACCTTACTGAAAAGAAGAAATAGTTTTGATATCTTGGACCAAGGCAACTTAGCTGAATATTAAATTTGGGCATGGGTTCCATCAATGTTTTAGGCAGCTTCAGTTCCCAGACTTGAAAATATGGTGTGATCTATTCTGCAGGTTGTTGTATGAATAGATAAGATAAGGGCCCTTATACATTAAAGCTACAGTCCAGTTCATAATTATGCAAATGAAAGTCCCAATAAGATCAATGAGATTTAGATACACCCAACAATCGAGTATGCGTGGTGGTCTACAAGTATTCATAGGCATGTACAGGCACAGTCTGTATATTATTACCTTCTCTAATGTTTTTAGTGTTAATTATTCCCACAAGAGCACCAGCGCTGCCTTAGATGCCCACGGCTGCGCAGGGCCAAGGAGGCATGCTGACGGCAAACTGCACAGCACGCCGGGCAATGAAAACCAGTCTTCTGGCATGTGTGGGTGAGAGCTTTGGAATAAAGCAAATAGATATTCCTACTATGAGCAAATAGATATTCCTACATACTTATTATAAAAAGTATGACTTCCACTAATAGTATTGACATGATGATGGAGAAAAAGAAATGCTTCATTTTTTAAAAAAGCACCCTCCTTTTTTTTTTAAAGGAGCGTCATAATGAGACAAATTGCTGAGGGATGGTGCAGGGGACTGGTTTCACTGGCTGTCCCCTGCTAACTGATCAAAGAGGCACCTAAAGTGGGATTTCTCTTCTATTTAGCAGGGGCAGAGCAACTGTCCCTATCCAACCCCAGCACAGCATCATCCTGTCCAAGCCCAGCACATGGCTGTGTCTACTTCACTGGTTTCTTTTTTGATTGTGAAACCTTTTGGAACAAGGAACCACCTTATATATTTATTTTATATTTTTCTATGTAAACAACGTTGAGAACTTTTGTTGGAAAATGGTGTATACATCTTAGTAGTCATTTGGTTCAATTCATTCTGAAAAATGTGGATTCGTTTTTCCTGAGATTTCTTTTTAAAAGCTGGCCTATTTGTTCCTAGTCTTCTATAATATGGTGACCAAAGTGCAGGTCTGTACAGCTGTGGCCACCAAGCCAAAGGCAACTTCCTGAACAGGAATGGCAATACGGAAATTGCTCAAGAAACCTTCTGCTTCACCACCTGCCTGGGACTGCAGAAATGAATGTGTGTGTGTGGGGGGGGAGTGTCTCTCAAGCATCTGGAAGGCCACAAGACATGATTGGAGGGCTGCTTTTGGCTTTTTGGATCACAGTATGCAGGCCGGCTACAGAGCACCTGTTGAGTACCTTCCAGAATGCAGAGCTCCACCTGCTGGGTGATCTCTGGATCTGAAAATCATCCTCATACTCCCAAATGGATGCTGTGCAGTCTTCATAAAACTGATGCAGGTAAGAGCGAACTCCATAGCGCTGGTAGCCCCCCTTGCTGGTACCCTGCTGTGCCTGCTTGGATCCACAGATGTCAGCATATGCACTCATCCTTCTTATCTGCAATGAGAGAGAACAGACAGTAGAGCCTCACTGAGCAGCTCTATAATCAGGAAAAGAAAGGCAGAGATAAAGATGGCCTTTTGATACTGAGCCCCTGGTGGCGCAGTGGTAAAAACTGCCGCCCTGTAACCAGAAAGTTACAAGTTCGATCCTGACCAGGGGCTCAAGGTTGACTCAGCCTTCCATCCTTCCGAGGTCGGTAAAATGAGTACCCAGAATGTTGGGGGCAATATGCTACATCATTGTAAACCGCTTAGAGAGCTCCGGCTATAAAGCGGTATATAAATGTAAGTGCTATTGCTATTGATACAGACGCAATACCAATGAAGGAAACACTCCAACATTAGGTATTATTAGACTCATTGGGTGTTCTAAGTGACAATGCCAGTGGCCCTTAAAACTTCAGAATGAAAACAAATAGCACAAACCCAAACATCTGCAGTCCTAAGTGTTCTCTCAAACTGCCCAGCTACCTCTGCACGTAATATGCTTTGATAATAGATAGCACCTTGAAGAACACTCCAGAAATGCATGGAATTGTAAATCAGATCAATTGGTTCTTCCCAAGAAGCTCCCACTATCCATTCGATGGGGTGTCGTCTCATAACATGCACACTGAAATACACTGTCTGAATGCAGGGCTGGGTGCATGACATCGTGCTGTTAGGAATGTGGAACTTTGGGTAATGGCGCCATCATATGACACACTGCCCCAGCAAAGAGGTAGACAGCTCAGTGGCAGAGCACACACTTTGCACTCAGAAGGTGTCGGGTTCAACCCCTGGCATTTTCTGTTAAAAGATCAAAGCAGGGCTGGGATGATCCTCCGCTTAAGGTCTTTGAGAACTGCTGTAAATTTTGTATGCATACACAAGACTGGGCTAGGTGGGCCATAAGGCAGCTCATACGTTCAGTATTCGTGTTAGGCTCAATTACATTATGGGTTGCTTTGACAGATCAGGGACTCTGGCTCCATTCAGAACACACAGGAGTCAGTGAGGGTGCATCACATTTTTGCTAGGCAGCTTTTCCACTGGTTCAGTCTTTGCATGACACTACTACTTGATCCAAGCAGAGGTCAATTTGCTCCTGGCACCAAGCTCCATTTCCATTACTTTCTGTCACAAGTCAGAGAGCCCTTTCTCACAATCACGAGAAAGGGCTCCATGGGGCGAGGGGCAGGCTCTGGAGGCGGGTTTGCCGCCATGCTGACGCCGGGACCTACAGGGCTCTCAGCAGTTCTCACGTGCCAGCGAAACCAGGCTGGGCTTCCTTAGCCTAGTTTTGCCTGTGCGTGAGAACAGCCCCAGAGTTTCCCAAAGAAGTGGAGGTAAGAGGCTGTCTGGTTGCAGCCATGCTGGCTCCACCTATGGGCCCACCCTGCAAAAATCTGGAACTAACTCGGCTGAAGAATGCTTACTGTCTTGCTTCATTCTCCCAAGAGAATGATTAAGCCTGCAAAATAAATGCTTGCTTGACAGGCAAGTTCATAGCTTTGATGGGGCGGGGGGGGGGGGAGAATGGTTCCTAACAGTCTTTAAATGTTGAACTGCTTCTGTACTAACTAAAACATGTTTTTTAAACACTGAGATACTCCAATTCAGGAATAACTAGGAAGCGATACTGCCTAAATTATTGTCATCGTAATGCAACTACACAATCATTATTATAATATACTGTACTATGGCACTGAGCCACTACAAATGGTGATCAGATGCTTGTTGCATAGACTGACCTTTCGTATGCATTTAGTAGGGCCATATGAATAAGCAAGGATGAGTAAGATCAGCATCGACACAGAATAACTTACCTGGCTTCCTAAAAATAGACACTGCCTTCTTTTTATAGAACTCATTGATACTCCTTGTTCTAAAGCAAGATTTGTGTTCTAAAGCAAGATTTATTCTCCTCAACTCTTGCTTCTATGTGTAATTTCGGTATATGGGTTAGCCTTTCAGCCCTTTTCCTATTAAGTAATTACAGTAAGCTAGCTACAAAAGACCAGCTTTGCATTCATTATCGGGCTGTGCACGAACCATTCAACATCAAACTGGTCCACAATGAACTGTGCTGGTTTGACGGTTCAGTCACGAATTGAACCAGCCTCCAGGCCAGGTGGTTCGGTCCGCGATCAAACTGGACTGAGGCTGGTCCACTGCAGACCATTTTGACCCGGTTCGATGGTTCGAGGGGCTGTGGTTGTAAAGGGGAATCTGGTCAGGATTTACAAGCAAAGGGGAATCCTGCCTTTCAAAGGCTTCTAAGGGCGGCTAGGGTGGTGGCGAGAGGGAACCTCTGGAAGTAGGTGCTTACTGAATCCGGTGGCAGCCAATCCTCAAAACCCTGGCTCCCGCCCCCCCCCCCCCAAGCAGCCCGGCAGCGCAGTTCAGGCCTCAGCAGATGCACAGAGGCCATTTGTGTGACCTCTGCACTTGCACAGAGGCCATGTGCATGACCACGGTCCGTGCACATCCCTAATTCATTACCAGAGATAGAAAAGAGTTACAACCTTGTCATTTGAATGGTAAAAAATAAAAAATAAATCTGTAGGAAATTTTGCATTAAAATGACAGAACCAGGCATGTATCAGCTGCTCTTTTCATCACTATGACAGCAGTTCCCACTGGATTACATTCTTTCAAGGTTTGGGGTTAAGGTGCATTATGTATTTTTCCTTTCTGCTATGAGTTGTATTTCTCCTGCTGGCTTAGGAATGTCAGTTTTCATGAAATTATATCTTTCTCCTATAAGATTCTAACTATTTCAAACCCCCCCCCCATGTCCAATTTAATAACTAGACAAAGCCAATAATTAGACAAAGCCAAAAAAAAATATTTGATTGGTTTTAAATGGTTTTTAAAAATAAGTTTTATGTTAATATTTTAACTGTTTTTATTTTATGCTTTACATGAAATTTTAATGGAAGTCACCTGCCCTGCGACATTCTGGAATGGGTGGTATATTAATGAAATGAAATGAATACGAAATTTCAATATCCCAGCATGCTGGGGAAAGAGACAGCTTAGATTTTTTCAAGTGTGACAACCCCATGTGTACCATTAAAAGATGACTGTAAATATTTGCTGTAATGTTACACCATGGCCTTCATCAGTTATAGCACATAGAAACATAGGAAGCTGCCATATACTGAGTCAGACCAAAGGTCCATCTAGCTCAGTATTGTCTACACAGACTGGCAGCGGCTTCTCCAAGGTTGCAGGCAGGAGTCTCTCTCAGCCCTATCTTGGAGATGCCTTGGAAGGAGCCTAGATGCTCTTCCCAGAGCAGCTCCATCCCCTAAAGGGAATATCTTACAGCGCTCACACTTCTAGTCTCCCTTTTGTATGCAACCAGGTAAGTCCAGCTTAGCTTAAGGGGACAAGTCATGCTTGCTACCACAAGACCAGCTCTCTTCCCTGGATGCACTAGTCAGTGTGTGCCAGTCAGAAGATAGAAAAATAAATCACAAAAACGACTGTATCAGTGCTACATGATGGCCTATGATAGGGCTGGGGATGATGGAAGTTTTAGTCCAACAACAGCTAGAGCCTCCGGTTAGCCACCCAGGCCCTATAATATTGTGTCAGATTCACAGTGGGTCTCACACACTGGGCTGAGTCACAGAAAGCAGTCTGTTTTCTCTATATTTCATTCTTGAGATGATTGGTTACATATTATTTTTCATGCATAAGACTGTCCCTTTTGCCCAAGGGGCTTGATGCTCATGTGGGGCTTCTTTACTGGCAACAAGCATCACTGCTAGATGCAGCACAGCCATGCCACGAAAGCCTTTATTGACACAGGACTGAGAAAGAAGCCTGTTTTGACAGACTTGAGACTCGGATGACTCACCGACAGTGCCTCTGGAAGCTGCTTCAGCCATCGCAGGACCATTTCTGTCAGTGAAAACCTATGGACCTTAGCTGTGATCCAAAAAAGTGTTATACATATGCTGGAGAGAATAATATATGCAGGAGAATTTACTTCATGGTTTCTGCTATAGCACTCCACACTCATGAAGAGACAAGTAACTGATTAACTCAAACAAAAGCTTGTCTCTTCAACAGTGGGACCTACTGTGGCAGAAAAAGCAGATGAAGCTCTTGTTGGTTGCATGATATTCCCATGCTGGTTGCATGATCGCAACCCTAATTTGAGGTAGTGATTTTGTAATGGAATTACAACAGATAGGAAATAAAACAGAACAGGGCAGTTCTGCTCTTCATTAAGAATGCTACCATAGCTATACCAGTTGCAAGTCTTGAGTGTGATGGAACAGCGACAGCCATCTTTACAATCTGAAAGCCAGTTGAAACATACCTGGAGGCGACCCTCTCAAAGGAGGAGGGAGTATGCCCAGCCAAGATCCCTGGCCCCAGTGAGGAGGAGGAGGAGTCCCTTAGAGCTAACAGATGGGCCAAGGCTGAGCTCCAACACTGATGGTAAAGTGCTTGTCTGAGCCTACTCATGAGGACGTGGAGGCCAGCTCAGGCACCTGCTTTAAATCAGGACCAGACTGAGCTTCAGGAACTGATGGGGCTCCTGGCTCCCATAGAAACCCTCCATTTGCAGCCAACTTCCTTGAGCTCTTCCCTCCAGTTGCTGCCTTGCTAGTCCTGAATATGGCATTATCTCACTGGGGAGAAAGCAGTTCATTCAAAAGGTCACACTATCCTCTTTCCCTCTCCTAATGTAGCATCCAGTCTCTTGTCCTTCCTTTCTTATTGATGTATGTATGTATGTATGTATGTATTTTTTTATTTGATTTGATTTGTATACCGCCCTTCCAAAATGGCTCAGGGCAGTTTACAATTAAAACAAACCACTAAAACAATAAAGAGCTAAAACAAAAATTAAAAACAATATAACAACTATTAACAATTTAAAACAAGAATTAAACAATTGCAGTAATTAAAAAACCCAAAACCGGTTTAAAATATTAAAACCGATTTTAAAACCCTGGAAAGCCAGGCCAAACAAATACGTTTTAAGGGCTCTCCTGAAGGCTAATAGAGAATTCAAATTACAGATTTCCGCAGGGAGCGCATTCCACAGCCCCGGAGCAGCTATAGAGAAGGGCCGCCTCTGAGTCGCCACCAGACGAGCTGGTGGTAACTGGAGACAAACCTCCTCAGATGACCTTAATGTGCAGTGGGGATCATGTAGAAGAAGGCGCTCTCTGAGGTAACTCGGGCCTAAGCCATTCAGGGCTTTAAAGGTAATATACCAGCACTTCGTATTTTGCCCGGAAATATATCGGCAGCCAGTGCAATTGTTTCAAAAGGTGTAATATGGTCTCTCCAGGTTACCCCAGAGACCAATCTGGCTGCCGCATTCTGAACTAACAGAAGTTTCCGAACTATGAACAAAGGCAGCCCCACGTAGAGCACATTGCAGTAATCATGCCGGGAGGTTACCAGCTGGTGCATCACAGTTTTGAGGTCATCCTCTTCAAGGAATGGGCACAGCTAATCAGTTGAAGCTGATAGAAAGCACTTCTGGCCATGGCCTTCACCTGAGATACCAGGTTGAAGCCTGGGTCCAGGAGTACTCCCAAGCTGCGCACCTGCTCCTTCTGGGGGAGTGTAACCCCATCCAGCACAGGAAGATCTAACTCACCCCTAAGATTCTGAGCCCCCATAATGAGCACCTTCATCTTGCTTGGATTCAGCTTCAATTTGTTCTCCCTCATCCAGCCCATTACTGCCTGTAGGCAGGCATTTAGAGAATGAGTGCCATTTCCTGAAGAAGGAAGGGAGAAGTAGATTTGGGTGTCATCAGCATAGTGCTAACACCCAGCACCAAATCTCCTGATGACCTCACCCAGTGGTTTCATGTAGATATTGAAAAGCATTGGTGACAGAATGGAGCCCTGAGGGACTCCATATAACAGCTCCTGCTTTGAGGAGCGACTCAAAGCAGTTTCTGTGTTGGCTGGTTTGTTTAATTCAATTAACTATCACCTGTCCCATCAAAGGTGTGACTGATGCTGTCAAGAGTACCAGCGCCAAACATCTGCCTTGCACTGCATGCAGTTCATAAACAAAACCTGCAATCAGCGGCTGTTGCTACACATGGCCACTACCAATGAGTAGTGACCGAGGAGGGACAGGCACTTGTTGGAGGCAGCCAAGGAGTAGTTCACACAGCATCGTACAGGTGCATGGCTGGTGAACAACCAGCAACACCTGGAATGGGTCAGTTATAAGAACATAAGAACAGCCCTGCTGGATCAGGCCCAAGGCCCATCTAGTCCAGCATCCTGTTTCGCACAGTGGCCCACTAGATGCCGCTGGAAGCCACAGGCAGGAATTGAGGGCACGCCCTCTCTCCTGCTGTTACTCCTCTACAACTGGTGAGTCATCAACCAACTTCTATGTAGGATGGTCATCAACCATCTACTGGTCATCAACCAACCTCTATGTAGGATATGGCTGGCTATTCACTAGGAGCCCCCCTGCCCAGACTTCCAGCAGTTGCCTGTTACTAACAGAACAGAGTATATTATGTTAGGGATCATGAACAAGGGACTGGCAGCCACCAAACCAGGTTGAGGAAGTTTTTGGCCTGATCTCTGCCACCCTTATGATTGCTGGAGCTGGTATTATGACTCGGATGTCCCAGAGAACTAACAGAGGCCTGGCTGGCTCTATATAATAGCTACCGCAAGCTTGGTTATGCAGTCTGAGCAACTCACCCTGAGTAGCAACACAGACTGCTTTGCCTTGCACCTAACCACCAGCCCACCCCTGATCACATCATCTACCCGATCAAGAGCTGAAGCTTGCCTTGGAGCTTGGCCTGACACAAAGTTCCTTTATCGCTTGCTTCATTGCTTAGCAACAGCAGTCATTTGCAGCTTCCTGCCCAACCTCATCAGCCAAAGCTGAATGTCAGAAATCAGATGCAGAGCCTCAGTGTCTGGATGCAGAAATCCTTTTGCATGCGTACTTCCCACCCCTAACCTAGCAGAGGAAGATTCCCATTCCCACTATTGACTCTATCTGCATTCAGAAGCGTGTCTACACAGCTTGAACACTACAACATTCATGGTGCAGTAGGACTCAAAGCAAGCCAGCCTTCCCATGTGCCCTGGTGAAGCAGTTGCCTGGAGGTGGTGGCAGTGCCTCTGGGGCATCTGCTAGGGGTGTAGCTATAGCTGAGCGGATGGGTTCAAAGAACCTGCTCCCACCAGCTCCTGAGGGGTCTCCAGCTCCACTGCTACCTATTTTCTTCACTATCTCCCTCACTCTGAGGGGCTGCCAGGGAGAGAGGCAAGCACGGGCCCTCTCTCCCCTCGCTACACCCCTGGCATCTGTGCCACCATCTTAGCTGCTGCCTCACCAGGTCACCTCCATTGCCACTCATCCTCATCTCCTTTACTGGGGGCTTCAAATTCCTCTGTGCTCCTGCAAGGTCTGGGGAATGGAGCAACAGGAAGTGTGACTGGTACTTCCTGTTGCTCCATTTCTACCTCCTACAGGCTGAGAGAGCAGGGGAATTAGAAGCACCTGATGAGGACTGCAAGGATGAACTTTAGTGGCAGTTGCCCACACACCAGGTAATGAGGGAGTGAACTGGAGGGAGATGGGTGGGTGGGAAACTGCTTCCTGGAAGAAGGGGAAAGGTCAGGGTGGGTGGGAGGAGGAGGGGAAGGTTGGCAGGTGGAGAAGGGTTGTAGGCTGGAGAAAAAGAGAAAGGAGAAAAAGAGAAAGGAGGCTTAGAAGGGAATCGCTGTGAAGAGGGGATGGCAGCTTGGCCTACTGCTTGGGCCAGAGCTAGTATGACCATAGGCTAAAGCACAAGTGCAACATAATTCAAAGCCAACATTAAATTGAAGCTTGCAAAAAAGAATAAACCATGGAACTGGCTGCCTTTTGAATTGCCAGTGGATTTTCTGTAGAAAACACTTTGCTTGGGTTTGCCAACAGAATTCTTCCAAAGGGTTTTGCCTATCACTTGTGCAACTCCCAAAACAATTTTACAAACTTTCAACATAACCCTTCATTCTTTAAACATTTTATACTCTGAGACCAGCATAGCAGGAGCTGTCAACACAAAATTACTTTAGTAATTTGAGCAGGGAGAGAGAAAGTGAATGGAAAGATGAAGGTGAGCAAAAGCAACCACAATAAAAATGGAAGAAGGCAACCTTACGCAGACAAATATTACATGGATGTTTGCATGGGACGACACATTTGCACGTATCTCGCTTACTGGATAAAAACCAAATCCCCAAGATTCCCTAAGGGGAAACACTGCACTGTTCCTTTTGTCTGAGAGTTAACTTGCATGGAAAGTTTCACCACTGAAACTTTTCACAGTAAAACAGCTAATCTGGGCAGGGCTGGACTGGGGGCACTGAGAGGGCAGTGGAATGTATGTGGGGAAGGCGCCAGGTTTTGAGCAGAATAAGTAATTAAGGGTGGGAGTATTCACTGCTGCCGAGTGCTGCAGGGGCTCCATGTGCGTGAGGTGCACCGGGAATATGCCCTGTTGCCCTGTGGGCCAGTCCGAGCCTGAATCTGGGTAATGAGCAAGATCATAAAGAAACAAAGAAAAAGGACAATCATATATCTGGAACATGCCACTGCACAGCAGGTAATCCCTTAGCAACGTCTGTTGCCATGGAAGAGGCTGCCCTACATGGCTTTTGAGCATCATTACATTCCAGTGCTACAGTGCAGGTGTGATCAGATTGGTGAATAGATAGATTAAATGCTGAAAATATTGCATTAGAAAGTACTGAATGGATCTTTAAAATAGTGACATTAATGTATGCAGGAAAATATGAAAACCATAGAGTTCTTGTATTTAGTGCCCTTCTAATGTTAGTCTACCTTTTCTGATCTAAGAGTTTGTTTTCTGGTCACAGCCTATTAAAAATACAGTTGAAAAAATAGTGGAGATAACACTGGTACACATCAGGAGTCCAAAGAATGATTTCCCTCAGCAGAAACAAGTATCTCTCTCCTGAACCACAACTCAAATAAAAGGAAAAATAATAATATTTCCATTGATATTCATGGGAAATGATTTAGGTTGAGCTCTGTGGCACTGGAGGGGAGTTTGACACAACATGAAAACAATATCAAGAAACAAAAGGTTTCCCAAAATGGCACACTGACATTGAGGAGACAGAAGCCTTGCTGATGTTCACAGTTTCAAAACAATGGTTACTTGAGTTCTCCTGAACTTCAGTGTAACAACATAGGAACACAGGAACATAGGAAGTTGCCATATACTGAGTCAGACCATTGGTCTATCTAGCTCAGTATTGTCTACACAGACTGGCAGACTGGCAGCGGCTTCTGCTTCTCCAAGCTTCTAGGCAGAAATCTCTCTCAGCCCTATCTTGGAGAAGCCAGGGAGGGAACTTGAAACCTTCTGCTCTTCCCAGAGCGACTCAATCCCCTGAGGGGAATATCTAACAGTGCTCACACTTCTAGTCTCCCATTCATATACAACCAGGGCAGACCCTGCGTAGCTAAGGGGACAAGTCATGCTTGCTATGACAAGACCAGCTCTCTGTTAACCTATGGAATTCTCTGCCATGTGATGTGGTGATGGCCACCATCTTAGATGGCTTTAAAGGAGCTTAGACTAATTCATGGAGGAAAAATCAATCAATGGCTACTAGTCTTGATGGCTATAGGCTATCTCCAGATTCAGAGGAAGGAGTCCTCTAAATAGGAGTTGCAGGGGAGCAACAGCAGGAGGGAGCGGTGTGCTTTCTTAAGGGCATCTGGTAGGCCGATGTGGGGAACAGGATGCTGGAACAGATAGGCCTTGGGTCTGATCCAGCGAGGCTTTTTAATTTTCTTATTAAGCAAGGAAAGCATATAGCTTAAAGGGAAAACGTGTTAACTTAGCTGGGCCTTGTGAGGGAGGGGACATCACCTTTGCTTGCCAGAGACCAACAGGTGCTACATGTCACTGACACAACCACATTCAACACAGTATTCACTACCAGCATGGATGTGCTCATAGGTGTACTCACATTTTCTCACTATATTAATTGACATCTGGACTAAATTACTCAATGGAAGTCTGATTGAAATTGGGATTGTCAGCTACTGTGATTTATTGCAGGGGAAATAGAATTTCCTATAGAATTTCCTATAACAGCAGCACTTCCTAAAAACATCTGAGACCTTGCAATACTTGAAGAATAATCACATCTCTCCAGACACTGATCATCTGCTTATTACCCCACTGCCATTTGCCACAACTGCAGCAGATGAATATCAGCAATTCACACATCCACTTAAATGAGAATTATAGGCTTAGCTGTCTGTGTCTGTGTGGAAAAAATGTATCACAACCATTATGATATCAGGTTGCAATATGCATCACCCTACAAATCAGTATGAAGAAGTCTTAGATTTTCTTCTTCTTCTTAGACTTCATATGCCCCTCTACCAATCCTCTTTAAGTTTTTTTTTGTTTAAATGGACATGCATGTCCTGAATATTTCTTTACAAAGTACTAAAATAACATCCAATACATTATCAGCAGAAGACTACTTCTTCTTCTTCTTCTTCTTCTTCTTCTTCTTCTTCTTCTTCTTCTTCTTCTTCTTCTTCTTCTTCTTCTTCTTCTTCTTCTTCTTCTAGAAACGTTCGAAGTGTGAGCTTTGTTTTGGACCATATGCCATACCTTTGATTCTTTTGGGTTTGGTCTACAGAACCAAGACTAAACAAAAATGTACTCCTACTGGTTTAGAAGACAACAGGAGGCAGCCAATGAACTATTGGCCCCAAGGACGAAGATAAGAAATGCACAGCGCGTTTGGAAAATTGATTTCTTCCCGAGTTGTGTTGTCGAATTCTGCGAGAGGAGGGAACATTCGCTAGCCGGTGTCCTTCACCGAGTGTGCTCTCCATGGTGCTGAACCCCAACCAACTATTTCCGCCTCTCAGGCGCTCCAGCCTGCAAGCTTTATTCGTTTAACCATAGTTCGTTCACACACACACACACACACACACACACGAACAAATAAACAGTTCGTTTCCTAAAAACAACAACACAAAAGAACATTTCTTTTCTCTCCCCAAATGGCCCCTAAGTCCTCGGCTTTAACTCCTTTGGATCTGTGTTATCTTTGCCATAGCTACCACATTGTTCCAATAGCAAATCACTCGGTCACTATAACCTTTCGGCTTCCATCAACAAATCAACATTGCATAATGAGGTGGTTTTTGTTTTAAGATATAGTCTGGAAATTAAAATGCCGCTTTACTAAAGGTCACCTTATCGGACGAAAAACCCTTTCAAATGGCAAATAAACGGGCATCCTCTGAAAGGAACAACCAGTTCACAATTATTCCCCCTCTCACAGGTGTGGGGTTTGGGGGGTTTGTTTTTGATAAACTATTAGGACAGAGTTCTAGTAGCAGGCAGTCACCACAAGCGCAAACACATACTTTGCAAAGATGCAATGACCCCCCACACCCCACCCGCCCTCCCCGTTCCTCCTGGTGGTGGACAGATCCGTTCCAGACGGCTTCGCACTGCTTGGGGTTGAAAGTGACACGCTAAAGACAAACCCAGATCGGCAGGCGCCCGCGGACTGCAATTGACGAAGCGATTGGTTACCTGATCCGCCTCCTGAACCTTCCTTGCCGGGTGAGCAAATGCAGCCGGGTTAGCTGCAAATCTCTCGCTCGGTTCCCATCTCTCCTCTAAGCTGCTGCAGCCTCAGACGCCGCGTATTATTTACACCCCTGGAGGAGCCTGGCTCGAGCCGTGCCTGCGCACTGAGAGCCGCCCTACGCCGCCGCCGCCGCCGCCGGGATCTGCGGCGTAGGAGGAGCCGCCACTTCCTAGGGCAGCCGATCCAGACTCAGAGCTTGTCTCGGCAAGGCCTAGAGTACAGGACGAGGCAAAGGCGCGAGGAAGCGGCCTCCTGCTCGCTGTCAGTCAGACCCCCTTTGTTTTCAGGCTTGCTCATGCAAGATCGCCCCGTCTGACTTCTGGCCCTTGTGCTCGTGCCGGCTGGGCGCCACTATTAGCAATGGGGAATAGTGTCTCCCCGTGGGGAAGGGAAGGCATCCTGCTACTCTGTTGCTCCTAGGAGTTCTCGAAAAGACAGAGGGGTAGACATAGACTAACACAGAGGCGGGCAACGGGCAAGTACACAGCCCCCAACCAGCAAGTCTCTTTTGATACGCGCTGAATCCTAAGTGTGCTGCCTTGAAACTTGGGTCTCTCAAAGTCGATGAGGTTTCAGCCAAAATGTGTATAGGATGGAAGCAGTGGTGTGAAAAATATGCCTTGTGGGACACCTCTCAGAAATGCAATTTACCCCTTTGGTGCACCCCAATATTTCTTCTGATCCTGCCATGGGAGTGGGGGTGGGGTACAACTTAATGCCTCACTGAATAATTTCAGGCCATAGATAAGATACTGCAGTTGGAAGCAGGGTGGAAGATCACATGAAAGGGGCAAATGAATTTCCCTTCTGTTGAACGTGTTTAAAAACAGTGTCTATAGTCACCTTAAGCGGCACAGCGGGGAAATGCTTGACCAACAAGCAGAGGGTTGTCAGTTCAAATCCCCGCTGGTACTATATCTTGCAGCAGCGATATCTTCCTATAGGGGTTTACCATTGCCTTCTCCCGTGCAGTATGAGTTGAAGCCTTTCATACCACACAGGAGAAGGCAATGGTAAACCCCTCCTGTATTCTACCAAAAACAACCACAGGGCTCTGTGGTCCCAGGAAACAACACTGAATCCACGGCACAACCTTTAACTTACACTACCAATATCCAGAGGCAACAACCTAGAGACACTGAGAGCCTGCTGCGCAGTATGTGCTTCTTTGCACCCTAACAATCCAATTCAATGCAAACTTATTGACAGTAAGTCTCACTGTCCTCAGTGGGACTTGATTCTGAATAAACATGCTTTTGACTGTACCAAAAGCTCTCCAAATTCCCTTGACCGATCATATGAAAATCATATGATTAACCATCATAAAGGTAATTGTCTTGACTCAAAGTCCTGGAACAAGCAATGGCTGTGATTCCTCTGACTGTTTTTGTTGTTCTTTAGAATACTTTGATTTTATTTCTATACATTTTGGTCTTAAGTCATTTCCCAACAGAAGGAAAAAGACAAAACACTGTGCTATCAGGTAATGCTTAGCAATATGCCACAATCCTTTTCTACAGTAGCAAAACAAAAAACCAATTGTATGTAATACCAAGTTTTAAAATATATCTAGATTAACTATATAATAGCGAGAGAAAGCGCATGATGAAGGCTGTGAGGGTCACAAGATATCATAAACCTGAAAGGCTGCAGGTAATAAACAAAGGACTATTGATGTAATGCTTGATATTGATTTCTCTAAGCCTCATGACCTACCAGATGGTGTTTGACAAATAGATCAAAACAGCTGCAAATAATCTAAATAGAATGAATTGGTTATTTATTAGTTATAAAAATGAATGTTCTAAAAGATCTAATTAATTGAGAAACAATTCTAGACTGTTTAATTCATCCAATAACCTAGTGATTTCATAGTTTGATTTATAATTGACAATGCTCCATTTAGAATATTGTTCTTCTGACAATTCTTCCAGTTGCACAAAGGCTTTTTGAAATCTTCTATTCTGCTTTGCAAAGCAGACTAATGTTCTCTGATACCTGGTCAGAAAACAACCAGAAAACATTTTGAGGCCATCCTCAGGCATTCAAAGTAACAGAATACTGGCAACATGATTCTGTTAAATGCAGATTGCTTTATAAAGGTGTCACTGAAAATCGTCCTTCAACTGTTCCTTGAAGAGTGCAGAAGAGGGCAACCAAGATGATCAGGGGCCTGGAGCACTTCCTTATGAGGCTAGGCTACATCATTTGGGGCTTTTTAGTTTGGAAAAGAGGCAACGTAATGTCCGGGAGGGGAGATACTGCAAGATCCCCTATAAGGAGCATGTCTGCCCTTGTGGTTCTGGAGAAGTAGAGTCAACGGCCCATGTTATCTTGAATGGTCATTTTTATCGAACTTTGTGGGAGAGATATACAAGTCCTTTTTTAACAGCATACCCCAGTTATTCTGAACAGTTCTATCTGGAATTACTTTTGACAGACCGTTGGGATGTAATATCTTACAACATGGCAAAGTATTGTTTTTTGGCTAATAAGACTAGGATAAGAAATGTTGAGAAGTGAGATATGGGGTTGGATTGATTTAAATTTTAGATTATTACAATGCATGGAGCCCTCTGTTTTATGTAATGGATGATCTTGGGTGTTACGGTTCTGTTTTATGTTTCAACAGTTTATTATTTTATTTGACCAAGTTCGTTTTTATGTAAAGCTCACTTTTACGTAAAGCTTTTGTACTTTGTGTTTTGCTGATTGAATGACTGTAACAATAAAGATTTGATAATAGAGGTGTATAAAATTATGCATGGATTAGAGAGAGTGGACAGAGATTATTTTCTCTCCCTTTCTCCCAACACTAGAACCAGGGGTCATCCCATGAAACAAAAGGCTGGGAATTTTAGGACCAACAAAAGGAAGTACTTTTTCACACAGTGCGTAATTAACCTATGGGAATTCTCTGTCACAGGATGAGGTGATGGCCACTAGCTTGGATGGCTTTAAAAGGGCTTAAACAAATGCATGGAGGACAGGTCTATCAATGTTTACTAGCCTGGTGGCTATTGGCCACCTCCAGCCTCAGAGGCAAGATACTGTACCTCTAAATGCCAGTTGCAGGGGAGCAACAGCAAGAGAGAGGGCATGCCCTCAGCTTTTGCCTGTGGGCTTCTCAGAGGCATCTGGTGGGCCACTGTATGAAACAGGATGCTGGACTAGATGGGCCTTCAGCATGATCCAGCAGGGCTGTTTTTATGTTCTTAGGGAAGATGGTTTTTTAAAACTTGAGCAATATTTCTTCAACATGAACCAAGTCATGCAAAATACCAGATTCCTTTGGACTCAGAATATTAATGGATTGATGAAAAGTGTACTTGCTTTTAGTTAAAATCCAATTCTACTTTGCCTTTCAGTTATTCATCCATCAAACTCAGTGAACCAAATTCTTCTCTTATGCTGTTGTAAGGTTCTAGTCCTAATACATTTGATTTAGTGAATGCTTCATGGATCGTAGAGATGTGCAAATTGATTCAAGTTGAATCCATTGGAGCTCAAATTGGAGTGATTCAAGTGATTCAAGCTCAAATCAAATTACCCTTAGAATAAAGGGCTTGAATCAAATCAAATTGACCCCGATTCAAGCTCAAATGGATTTGGCTGATTCAAGCACCACTTTGTCTCAATGTTTTCTGTTTGCTGATTGGTTTTCTGGCACTGGCTTCTGATTGGCTTGAGATCTCCCTGCTTCTTGGTTGGCTTGCTGACACTCAAATCAAGTGTTGACATGGGTAACTTTGTCCCCATTGGCTGGGAGGAGGGGGGAGGGGGGAGCCAAAAGGAGGGATTTTCAAAAGGTTTTAAGGGACCAATTGGAGGCAGAGAGACAGAGAGTCATTTTGTGCCTCAGGAGAGGAGATGGAACACACACAGAGAGGTGGGGGAGGGAGAGAGAGAGAGACTGCAGCAGCAATGAGAACAGAGACTGGTGGTGGTGGTCTGAGCCTGCCTGCCTGGACAAGTGACTGGAGAGAGAGAGAGAGAGAGAGAGAGAGAGAGAGAGTGCTTGCTGGCTTATCTGATTCTCTCTCCCCCCCCCACTTTTTGCAGTGCCAGAAAACTGCTTTTTCTTTCCTTCTTTCCTTCTTTCCTTCTTTCTTTTTCTTGTTTTTGTTAATTGTACCAGCAGCCCCAGTAGCTTTAACTGGGTGCTGCTTTGAATTTTTCCGCCTTCTGTGCATTACTTCTTTGTCTTGCTTGTGCAGTCCCAGTGGCTTTAACTGGGTGCTACTTTGAACTTCTTTCTTCTTCTGTGCATTTATTCTTCTTCTTGCTTGTAGCCCCCAGTGAGGCTTTAATAGTGAGGGTGCTGTATTTCATTTCCTCCCCTCTTTTGCAGCCCCATGCTGCACCTTTGCTACTGCTGTCTGTGTGCCTGGTGGATTCATTTTTGGTTTTGTAGGCTGCTGTGTTCTATCTGGTGTCCAGCCTGCCAGACTCTTTCCATTTCCCTTTTTTCTGTGTGGTTTTTTAAAAAATGGTTTGGGTAGGTGGGAGCCTGTCTGGTGCTCACCTGTCCTCCCTCCAGCTGTTGAGTCCTGGTGTCTGCTTGGCCCCAGAGTGCCTCTGAGAACAACTCCTGGCCAGACTCCAGCTGAAGACACTAGAAGCCCCCAGCCAAGGATGCTGGAAGGTGACCCCCACCCCCACCTGACTGCCTTGGTCAGGTTAAATAGGGTCTAGTTTGGGGAAGGGAGGGATTAGGTGGCAGGACTGTAAGGGTGGGGTGGGGTTAGAGAGGACACAGTGACGCACTGCCCTTTCCCTTCCCTTAGACATACCCTGTTGTTGCTTGTTCCCCTAAAAATTAAAATAAAGCCTCCCCAAAGAAATCCTGTGTCTTTATTTGGGGGGATTAAAATTTTCTAGCTCCTGTGTGTGCACTACAGTGCTATAGATAGCACTGTGTATGGTACACACACACCATAAATAGACCACCCCTGATCCCACACCCCCTTTAAGGCATTCCTCCCCCCCAATCAGGGTTAGGGATCCCCAAGATATCCAGGAGGATGCAAGTTAGAAACAGGAGCAGAATGGCAGGCAGAGGAGGAAGTGTTGCTGCTGCTGTTCATGGTGGGCAATGGCAAGAGGGGCCTACTCCCCGAGTCATCCTCCCAAATATATTTGTGTGCAGGCCCTCCTTTCCTGAGGAGCCTGGCCCCACAGCACAGCCACCTATGGTGGCTGAGGCAGAATTAGAGGGTCCCTCTCCTGTCAGCAAGAGCCTCTTTCTCTGTGGCAGTGGAGGAGAAGGTGTTGTTGGCTGCTAGCCTAACCAGATCGCTCTTTCCATCCTCCTCCCCAATCCCAGTTGGCAGTGCGCTCCCCATGCCCCCGTCTCAGATGGAGGAGGAGCAGGAAGTGCTTCTACTTCCTGGACCTTCTCAGCCCCAGACTGAGGGCGGTGGTGGTAACCCCCAGAAAAAAATAGCAGCCCCAGGACCACCACCACCACCACCACAACAACAACAACAGTCCTGGACTGATAGCAGCATGGTGTGGGACCACTTTGAGTTCTGCCCTGGTGAACCACACCATGCTGCCTGCATCCACTGCAGGACACATGCCAGTAGGACCACCAACATCTTATAATGATGGGGATGCTACAGCACCTGCGATGCCATCACCAGGGGTTCTTGGTCCTGCTGGTAGCAATAGGCCTGATGTGTCCTCAAGTAGCAGGAAGGCACCTGATCTTGCTCTCAAGCAGGAGAAGTTGCCTGCATGGTGGGTGCAATCAGTGTTCAAGCGGTCTGGTTGCCCAGAGCCTCATCTCATCATCTGGGCCATTGGGGAGATTATCACTTTGACGACCAGCCGTCTCAGGTGGTGGAGAAAGCTGGCTTCCAGCAGCTGCTCCAACTGCTTGCCCTTGACTACAACTTCCCATCATGCACCACCTTCAGCAGGCGGATAGTGCCATCCCTGTACTGGGCCTGCAGGGAGGCTGTGTCAGGGCTGCTGCATGCAGCAGCACCCGACACCAGCCTGCACTTCACTGCGGATCTGTGGACCAGCCACAGTGGGAGTCATGCTGCTTTCCTGTTCCTCGTGGTGCACTGGTGAGGACAGGAGGGCGAGGGAACATCTGCTGAGTGGTGTGGCCAGCCAATCATGCAGCAAAGCACAGGAGGGCTGTGCTGCATGTGAGGTGCTGGACATTGACTACATGGCAGATGAGCTGTAAGTGGCCATGGATCACCAGGTGGAAGGAGGGCTGTCTGGGAAGCCAATCCTCCACCGAGGGTCCATGGGAATCAACAATGTTGCCCACATAACTGGGGCAGCCCAGATCATTTGTGTCCATCCGTTGTGTGGCACACACTCTGAACGTGTTCCTGTAGGATGCACTTGGCACTTCTGGGTCTGCAGTCAGGTGAGACAACCCCACTGCAGACACTCCTGCTACACAGATGGATCCTGCTACTGCCATGGCTGCTCTTGTGCAGAAGTACAGCAAGATAGCAGCTTTCTTCCACCAGAGTGAAAAGGGTAGGCATATGCTCAAAGAGAGGCAGCTTGAGCTGGGCATACCTGAACACCTGATCCCTCAGGATGTTCTTAACTGGGTGGAACTCCATCTTTCTCTTGCTCCAGCACTTGTAGGAGCAAGAGCCAGCCAGCCATGCCCTCGTAAGCAGCAGGCGTGGTTTGGAAGTGTGCGACCTACCCAACCAGCAATAGGTGCTTCTTTTGGAGGTTGTCTTGGCATCGAGCCATTCTTTGTTGCCACAAACAACTTGTTTTAGGGATGTGCACAAAACTGGTTTTCCTGGTTTGGTTTGAATCTGAACTGGATTTGAACTAGACCGGGCATAGTTGTTTTTGCCTCCTTGAAAGGAGGGCCCAGCTTGGCACATGGGTCATTTGTGTGACCGTGGTGTCACATTGTGCACACCAGGAGGGCTGTCGGCCCTGAAATGGGTTGAACCGGTGCCAGGAGACTTGGGGGGGGGAGGCTGGTGGGGGGTTGGAGATCCCCCAGAGACTGCCCCACAGCCACCGCAGCACCCCTGAGGTTGCTGCAGCTGCTGGCAGCAGTAAGTAATTCATTATTTTATGCTATTTCAATGCCTCTGCCATTCTTGAACTGGGTCAAACGTGGCCTGAGAGGTTCAGTTCAGCCTCAGACTGAACTAGGTCTGGTCCGGTTCAAGGTCGAACATCTGAACTGATCCAGTTTGAGTGTGATATTGGATAAATATTGAACTGGTTTGCACGTCTGTAGCTTGTGTGCCCAGACAGCAACTCTGACCCAGGCTTTGCCCACCGCTCTTTTTGAGAAGACAGTGGGTGAGCTCCAGACCATGCCGACCACTGGAAGGGCAATTGCCTTGGAAGCAATCCGACTGAGGACTGGAGTGGTGGGTTGGTTCAGGACACCCTTGGGTGCATCAGCAGTGTATGTTATGTCCTGCCTATGTGACTCAAGGA